>NC_041396.2:212378725-212720391 GCF_900747795.2 Erpetoichthys calabaricus
AGCGTATAAATTATTAAACAGTAAAACATTAACATTTAAGAAGTAAAGTTACATTAAGTACTACTGCAGTGCCTTCGGGTATACCTCATTTTTTGTTTGCCCATTACATGCTTAAATGTATACATTTTTTGGTGTACCTACCCGAGAACACACGACATATATCCGAGCGTGGGAGAAGCATGGATTTTAAACACGCGTTGAGTTCATCTGCTGGTCTCCCTCGTGGAATAACTGGTAATGTTTGACTAAAATCTACAGCGAGTAAAACGACATTACCTCCTATTTTTTTTTTTACGATCTCTGAGATCTTGCTTTTTTCGGTTCAAGGCTTCATAAGCTCTTTTATGTTGTATGGTGTACTTATCCCAAACCATCATCTTTGAATGTTGCAAGACTTTCGCCTTGTATGTAGATCGGGGTAATTACATTCATTGCATTCCTAGTCTGAATCACAGTCTGATTGTATGGGTGGTTACCTGGCACTGTAGGGTTGCCACCCGTCTTTTAAAATACGGAATCGTGCCGCATTTGAGAATGAAATTGCACGTCCCGTTTTGAATCAATACTGGACGGGATTTGTCCCGTATTTTTTTTATCATTTTTTTTAAAGCAGCGTCTCATGCAAATCATCCCACACGCATTTTATGAAGATGCCTCCTTTCCTACTTTTGATTGGGTAATACTTGATGTCATCGTTAGTTTGATTGGTCTTTTTAACTGTCCAGTGAGGAGGGCGTGTCTTTTAAGTAGAGTCTGCAAAGTGTTGGCACTGAGATGTGGCGTCAGCGCCAGAGTTGAAGCCCCTAACGTTGCGGTCAGCAAGTCGGCTAACATCCGCCATGTGCCGTCTTTCAGTTGCGAGAAGCAGATCATAGAATGGTTGAAACTGTTGCCCCTAACGTTGCGCCACGGCGTGTGGTTCGTTTATACCTCGTGTCTTCTCATTAAACTTTTATCTCGCGAATATGTTATTGCAATCCGCAGCGGGAGCGTTTCTATAAACTTAATTTAAACTTACGTTTTACACCGTGCTTTGTTTCCCTTATGAACATGCTTGTATGCTTCACTCGCTCCCTTCTCAATTGTTTAATGAATTTTTTGCTCTTCGCTGTTTGCGGCTCTTCCTTCATTTCCCCCTACTTCGTTCTTTTATCTCGCGAATATGTTATTGCAATCCTTAACGGGAGCGTTTCAATAAACTGATTGATAATAGTTTTGCATTTACCTTTTTAGTAAAAGACGAGCTTTTAAGCCTGAGAAATCACCCCGTAAATGCACACGTTTAATTGCACATGTGTTAATATGTATGGTTACACAGTATTAAAAGACAGTGAACAACGTCAGTTACCTTTGTTCCCGCGTTTGATAAAAGGCGAGCTTTTAAGCCTGAGAAATCACCCCGTAAATGCACACGTTTAATTGCACGTGTTAATATGTATGCTTACACAGTATTAAAAGACAGTCAAAAATTAACATCATTTACCTTCGTTCCCGCGTTTGACTCGTGCTGTAAATCTCTTCCTTGTTTTTAGTTCACGTGATTACGTAGGAGGCGTGATGACGCGATACGTGACTCCGCCTCCTCCATTACAGTGTATGGACAAAAAATATGTTCCAGTTATGACCATTACGCGTAGAATTTCGAAATGAAACCTGCCTAACTTTTGTAAGTAAGCTGTAAGGAATGAGCCTGCCAAATTTCAGCCTTCCACCTACACGGGAAGTTCGAGAATTAGTGATGAGTGAGTCAGTCAGTCAGTCAGTCAATCAGTCAGTCAGTCAGTCAGTGAGTCAGTGAGGGCTTTGCCTTTTATTAATATGTATAGATTACTCATTTCAGTTCAAAAGTACACTTTCCTATAAAAGTGTGCTTTGTAATGACGATCAACAAAAACCACATCACTAGTAAACGCAGGAACTGATCTAATGCATGAATGTTTTACCCAACCCCTTTCCCCAGCTGCCAGCGGCCGTCTCTCTGTAACCCCTCTTAAACGGTGATACAATGGGAAACAAATGCATTGTGTTTTTTAATTCCTCTTTGCTCGAGCAGCTGCTGGAGTGCTACTGCTGCCCTCACGCGTGTTCTGCCATTTGCTCGCCTACCCCTTCCGCCAGCGGTAGGCGCCGTTGTGAAAAGTGGGGGATGAGCGCACCCCAAGGAGACGCTGCTGCTCCTCCGAAACCCCTTTTAAATGGTGATACATTAGGAAACAAGTAACAGGTGTTTTTTTCACCGCCTCTATGCTTGAGACGCTGTTGGCTTACTGCTGCTGCGTGCCGCGTAAGCTGCATTTCGTGCAGAGCTGCGAATGTTTTAAAGCCTGTACATCACCTGCATATTCAATCTCTTTTTGCTGTTCCGTTATTTCCCAAATTCATATTTTCAGATTGTTTGCGCTAATGTGATCTGTACTCTCATTTTTGGAGACTTTCGAATTTTCCTACTTGCATTATCTCTAACCTGCTCTGCATGTGTATCACGTGACTTGTCCATCTCGCAGGAAATGAAAGTGTCTCTGTCTCTCTGTTTCTCTTCAAAAGATCATGTCTCGTCCCCAGGAAGAAGTCTTGTGAGAGAAAAGATATTTGGGGTACATTCAAACAAACTCTAAACATTCTAAGAGAGTTTGGAACATGTCAACAATATATACTTAACCAAAGTTTCATATTGTGGTATTGGAGTACAAATGCAAAGAAGGGTGACAAACAAGTCACACAGACATAAGAAACAGGCAAGTGGTCTGAGCAATTACTGTAGTTATGATATTAGACATGTTATATCCATCCATCCATGTAATATTTTGTTGCATTAAGAAAGTACAGAAACCAGTGGCATCACCGTGTATCACAGTAACAGAATCACTAAAGACAGAACGTCAATCAGAATGTTGTGACATCTACTCAGATAAATCAGAAGAACTGATGTACAATTATTTGCTTATAATTTAGAATCATTGTTATAAGTTAGTTGTCATTTAAATAGAATGCCTTTAACTGTTCATGACATAAATTACTTTACAATATAAACTGTTTCTCAGTGTGGTTGCTGCTTGGCTGCCCAGCATCTTCAAATATTAAGTAGGCTTTACTTTGGCAGTACTTGAAGTTGTTTTCTGCAGTTGGTCAAGTCAACTGACCCAATGTTATATTTTACTGAATACATAATTAAGTTCATACACATTTTCAGCACAAACCAATATAAATTAATATGTGGTCTTTAACAGACTGAAATGTACTGCATATAATGAAACATATAGTATTCCTTACTTAATATAAAATAAAGCAAAGCTACAAATAGTATGTTTCAAGAATTTTACTATTTCCACTGAAAACATATTGTCGAAAACACATATGATTTTTAATCATTCAATAGCTGATTACAATGGATGTGCAATCTAACGGGCCAACACAACCCTGTGACATTGTTCTATTTAAGATATTATATATTGTCACAGACGGCCAGGGTCCTTGTCTGGTCGGGACGCCTCTTCACGGAGAGGACTGGGGAAGCAAGCATGGGCAGAACAGTACCTCCCCCGGGACGTTAGAAGGCAGCCCCCCATGGGTTGCAGTGGTGCCTCGGATTCCCGCAGAGCTTTATGGGAGTTGGAGTTATCTATAACCCGATTGGGATCTGGGGGTGCTGCAACAGCTGCTGACCCCTCTTGGGCAGGTTCTCTGTCACACCTGGAAGTGCTGCCGAAATTAGGTCAACAAGCACCTGGAGCACTTCCAGGGGGGCATTATAAAAGGAGCCAGCAGTCACTACTCGGTGAGCCAGAGTCGGGGGAAGGGAGACAAAGCTGGATGAGGATGAGGATGAGGATGAGTGGAGGAGAAAGACAAAAGAGTAAAAGTAAAGGAAAGTATTGTGCAGTGTTGTGCTTTGGACTGTGTTATGGCTTATGGGTACGGGGAAGACGTTACCCACAGGTGAAGAAAGAAAATAAAAACATTTCTTTGTTTATCAATGTGCCTCCTGTGTCTGCCTGTGTCAGGTTAAGTGCTGGTATAGCGCCATCTACTGTCACAATATTTTATACTAGCCGACGCCCGCCGTAGCGTATGGCGGTGTAAGAATAGGAACGGAAAACAGTGAGAAAGGAATTCAGAAATCAAGAAGAAATAAATACTTCTTGAAAGACAGAGTTGTGAATAGGTGTTTTGGTGGAGACGACAGATAATGAGTCGAAAGATCTAACCCTAGAAAAAGCCACGTACAACTGACCATGGCTGAAGACTGGTTGTTGTAGATTAACGCAAATCTTTGCAAACATCTGTCCTTGGGACTTGTTGATAGTCATGGAGAAGGCGAGTCTGAGTGGGAATTGTGTGCGTTTAAATTTCAAAGGGAGATTGGTGTCGGAAGGAAGGAGAGAGATTCTGGGAATGAAGATTGTTTCAGAATTTTGGATAGCGATCAGTTTGCACTCAATAATATCTCTTATATATATTTCTCTTCTGGTTCGGCCTGGTTCTTCTTCAAAAGCGGTCCCGCTCACACGCAGCCGACACGGCATTTCTCGATTGCTATTCGTCCTCTTCCAAACCCTTCCCCACACTGCCTGCGACTCCTCTTCAAAACCGGTCCCGCCCACACGCAGCCAACATGGCATTTCTCGATTCCTATTCGTCCCCTTCCAAACCCTTGTTTCTTGTATCTCATCGGCCAAAACATTTTAAATGTTTTTTTTTTTAGTCTTTCCTGAAGCACATCATACTGTATATAATAGGATTATATTATAGGATTATATGTTTTGTTTACTTTAATCTGGTTTGATTTGTGTTGTACCACCTACAGAACTGTCAAGCCTCCATCTTGAAGTAAGCAAGACAGAAAATCTATTCAGTTGTATCTAACCAAGAAATATGGCATTATCACACATTATGACTGGCATGAGTTGTATTTTTTTTGTAGACCATGTGATCACCAGGCTGTCAAGCTTCATTACAGCAGTTTTCCTGAAAGTGCCTTTGTAGAGACCCCGCTATCATTTGATTAACAGCCTATTCACATACTGTATAAAACTAATTAAACAATGGGAGGCTAATCATAAAGTACTTATGCAAGCGGAAAAGACCAGAAAGTGAAATGGTATAATTAATGATTTACTTGAGACATTGATAATTGAAGGCAGTCCTCTTGAAATTACCTCATTTAGAACAAGCAAGTGAGAAGCAGGCAAGCAGTTTTCGCATCAAGCCAACCTCTTAAAGAGTTCTGTGAGTCATATTTAGATGTAACATTTGACAGCATCTTCGCTCAAATGATGATATACAGTAACAAACTTACAGTATTAGCACTATTTTGTAATATTTGGTTTGGTGATTAAAAAACCACACCCTGTTTCGAGTGAACACCTACAGTATTGTTTTTTAACTATAGGTAGAATGTCGTTTTTGGCTGATCCAGAAATGTATTTGGCACTTCAGGGCATGTTGATCTTACTGCTTTTTGTACTTGTTTTTTCCCTTCTTTTTCATGTGCCACCAATTTCATCAAAGACTTGCCTTGAACCTTAGCAGGTAGTGGTATGTCTCCAATTTCACAAAGGTCAACAAAACGAATCTCAAAACCAAGCGCTTTTGGGTTTTAGAAATTTCTATTGCATTTCCAATAAGCCCGTTTCACTCCCATCTCAGCCATAATGATGTTATTGTATTCTGCTATGCATGTATCAGTCTGTTCATAAATGAACAGGGGGAAGAATGCTTGCTTATTTTAAGACTTTAAGCAGGATTTTAACAGGCAAGTGTCAGAAACCAAGGCAACTACAAGTAAATCTGCTATCTTACTTAAAAAGGGATTAGACAAAACTCACAAACATGTTAAATGGTCCAAGGCCGAATTCCTGAAATTCTTAGATTTTTTTAAAGCAATGCTACAAATGGAATATGTAGCTTTTCTTCTCAGAAAACACACAAATGTGATGCATTCTTCTGTATAATTAGTAGTATTTGTAATAGTAGAAGTACTGTCACGTGTACAGAGTGCAGTAAAGTACCTATTTGTATGTCCAGCCAGCAGGCAAAATGTTGCCATGATATATAAGAATGTATTAAAATACATAACTTCACATTATGTAGTGGAAAACATGTCAGCTTACACTATGCAGCTTTTTCAGAGCAGTGCCTCGTTGCAATGATAAGGGAGGTCTAACTGTAGTAATTTGACTCACCATGCAATGACAGCAGCAGGCTGAAACAAGAGACTGAAGGTGGGACAATGTTCTGTTGTAGCAATGGGAAGGCACTGATCAAAAGACCCTCGTGTTTATCAAATAGCAGCAGTGTGCAGATGCACACAGCAAAAACCACTACAAAGCTAGAAGACCCTGATGAAGTAATGAAGTGCTATCAGAAATGCAACAAGTAAATAAAAGATTGAATAGTTTTTGAATAAATGATACGCAAAAATCAAATACAATAACAGGAATGTACTGTAGCAGAGTAGAGTCTGACAGCTATTCTCATGTTTATTTACAATGCTTATCATTTTTTCTGAAGTTTTCACTTGTGAAGAAGTTGACAACCTCCCAGAAGTTACAGGAACTGTCATGTAGGCAACTGATGATTTGGAAATTGTAGCGACAGACGTGCTTAGGGTGCCTAGAGATTAGCAGGTTAGTGTTGAATTCCAATAAATTAGGGGATATTCAGACTCCTTAAAGTGAGAGATTAAGGACCCCCACCCGAAACAAGCCTTTATTTCACAAAGAACTGTGGGAGCTAGCAGCACCTTGGCAGTGCACTATTCAGTCAAAATTACTTTCCCTAAAGAGAATAGGCCTATTTATAAATACAGGTAAGACACTCTTTGAAAAGATGAAGGGGTAGTTAGAAATTGACACATCCTAAGAGATGGTTACCTACATAGATACAGTATTTATTACCTGTCACACAGAATGTGCTACTAAACATATGGTAAGTAATCTAATTTTACAGTGGTCTAGTTGCTTCGATCTTTTGCATTTTTACGTTTGAGTGTCGAGTCTTTATATTAATAAATATATAACACATTTTCTTCATTGGTGAGTACAAAAGTTTATAAACCCTTGACCCATTTTTCAAAATTATCACACGGAGGAATTCCTAAAGAATGAAAGCCGGCAAATGTTATCACATTATATAAAAGAAGTTATTGGACTGATTGAGGTAGCTCTAGGCCAGTAAGTTTAATCTGCAACACAGATAAATTTATGGAAGCAAATATTTACGAAAAGACTGAGCAGCACATGTGAAGAACAAGTGTATTAGCAAACAGTCAGCATGGGTTCAGACAGGGAAGGTCATGTTTCACTAATATACTGGAATTATATTTGTAGACAAGAAAAGAATATGATCGGAAGGGCACATATAATATAATTTATCTTGATTTTCAGAAAGATTTTTATAAGGTCCTACATGAGATGTTATACTGCAAAACATTTTTCTGAATTAGGCAACATTAAGGTAATGTTAAAAAATGATTTTCTTCTGGGGGCAGTGCTGTACATACTGCTCCTTTTAAAACATATACAGTAAATGACCTTGATAACAATAGAATTGACAATTTGGCTAAGTTTGCGGAAGGTATTATACATACATGGGTGGAAAGGAAGTTAGTCTAGAATCAGCCAAATCACTGCAAAGGGTCTTGGGCAACCAACAGGCTTGGGATGATTTGTGACTGATGAAATGTAACGTAAAGAAATGTAGACTATTATATAGGAAGTGAAAATGTAATGAGAAATCTGAAACATAAAACTTTTGAGAATGATCTAGAGTCAAAGTGGATTTTTCACTTTCTACATCGATTAAGAACGATTGATGATTAGGAAAGCTAATAGGGTATTACATTATATTGTGTGATATGAAGAGTACGTCAAGGGAGGTTATGCTTAACTTATGTAACACACTAGTGAGACTTCATCTGGAGTAATGTGTGTAGTTTGTTCTCCGTATTACTAAAAAGGCTTGGCAATGATACAAAAAGTATGGAAGAGTTTGACCAGACTGATTCTAGGACTGCAAGGTATAAGCTATGTGAATTATTATGATGGATCCCTGCAGTTACCTTATAATAAATATTTCAAAGGGAATACATGGTCGCTGTAAATTTAAGGGTAGATTTTGTACAATTGCTAGAAAGTATTTCTACACTCAGAGAATTGTAGACACATAGAATAGACTATCAAGTAGTTTCAGAATTACAAGTACTTTGGGAGCCTTCAAATCTTGATCTAGTGTCTTTTTTTATTCATGAGATGAATAGGTTGGGCAAACATTTGGGCTGAATTACCTGTATATGTTTGCCAGCTTTGTTTTAACTGGAAGTATTATGCAGGGAAACGTCATGAAAAAGAAGATGAATATCAAATTAAAAAAAGAAGACTTACGAATTTAATGCACATTTCTACCACACCTCACTTGTACTGAGTGTTTTTAGCCTCACACACCATCCCACAATGTTCACTCTTCCTTTGGCTTTGTCTCTAATTGGAACTTTTTTGCATTAATTACAGGGTTTAGAAGTATGAATTTAACCCAGCTTTCAGTACAGCCTCAGAACTCAGTCCTGTCACTGTGTTTAGCACAATTAGTCTTTATGATTTTTTTTTTCCCATAGCGTTTGTTCCTGTCTATGCATTTGTGCTTATCATCTCTGAGTTCTGATCTTCTTTCTGTGCTCCTGACTATTAGAACAATCTAGACGAGGCCTTAATTCTTCCAAAATAACATCAAGTCCAGTTTTGAAGGTCCCTAAAGTCCTACTGTGTACCACACTACTTTGTTGCTTATTTAACGTGTCTACGGTTCGCTGTGTGAAAAAACTACCTAATATTTGTGCAAAATTAACCCTTAACAGGTTTTTCAAGTGTGTCCCCATCTTCTTTTTGATCTTATTTTAATGTAACAGTAACTCAATCCACTCTACTAATTCCCTTCAGATTTTTAAACACTTCAGTCATGTCTCCTCTTAATCATCTTTTGCTTAAACTGAAAAGGCTTAGCTGTTTTAATCATGTCTCATAATTCATCCCCTGTAGCACTAGAGTAAGCCTAGTCTGTCTTCTCTGGACTTTTTCTAGTGCTGTTATGTCCTTTTTATAGCCCGGAGACCAAAACTGTACACAGTACCCCAGATGAGGTCTAACTAGTGCATTATAAAGTTTTAGCATAACCCCCTTGGCATCATACTATATAACCTAACATTCTCAGCCGTCTTAATGGCTTCTGAACACTGTCTTGCAGTTGATAGTGCTGAGTCCACTACGACTCCTAAATCCTTCTCATCGGGCATACTTTTGATTTTCAGACTTTACATAGTGCAGTCAAACCTAATATTTTTTCTTCCTGCATGTTATACTTTACATGTACTTACATTACATTTCATCTGCCACAAATCTGCCCAAGCCTGTATCCTGTCCAAGTCTCTCTGTAATAATTCAACAGATTCTTGATTATCTGCCAATCCACCTAGCTTGGTATAATCTGTAAAATTAAACCAGTTTGTTATTTATATTCCTATTCAAATCATTTATATATATTAAAAATAGCAGCAGCCAAGACACTGCCCCCTGAGGGACACCAGTCTTGACATAAGCCAGTTCTAAGATTCCTTACACCATAATCCTCTATTTCCTGTGTTTTAGCCAATTTTGCACCCTTCTATACACTACACGCTGAACTCCTACGTCTTTTAGTTTGAATCCCAAGCTCTCATGTGGTACCTTATCAAATGCTTTCTGAAAGTCAAGATGAATAAAATAGTATGCACCACATCCTCTCTTGTTCTTTAAAATAATTATGTTTTGAGACATGGTAATGTCTTCTGGTCCATTTTCTGGCCATGACTCCTCATTCACCAGTTATGAGAATCACTATATTAAACTGAACTGTATACATTATCATGAGTTGTTCTGAATGCTTCACGTATCACCAAGTTCTCAAAGGATGATTGGTTTTGTGCACTAAGGAGGAGGTAAAATGCTGTTGACATGTGGGGCAGAACTGGAAATGGCTTGATAAAATTTAGTACATGCTTTGACAAGAGGTTAAGTCTTTACAAAACTTCTTATAAATTTAAATCGTGTACAGTGGTGTGTAGCTCTCTCTATAGACGAGAGAAAAGAAATGAGATATTATATTTAAGATGAAGTGTTATTAAAGGCAACCACAGCCTTGAAATAAATCCATTTTCATGGACTTAAAAAGAGAAATTCTGTTCCACCAAACACTAGAACTCCATTTATAGCAGAAACAACAGTTTTAACACATTTTCTTGACATATTTACCACTGAGTATAAAGACTGAGAGAGGGAGAGACACACAGCAAAATGTTTTTAAAGTAGCATATAAAATATCCGTGTGTTCTTTATTTACCACTGCCACCAACCTCCGTCTGTCCTATTTAAGTTACCTAATGCTTGTTATTTAAACTAAAATAATATTTCATTGTGAATGCCAAAGTTCACCCTTCATGATAAAACAAAATAACAATACATTGCAAATTAAGAGCGTTCATGACACAAATGATGGAAATGTTTTCTGTAAGCCTTGAAGAAGCAGACAATCCTCTCTGTGACATTCATGCTGTACCTCTGTAGTTGCTATGCAGTGAAAAGACTTTAGCATAATGCAAGCTCTTATTGAGATTTTCTTTTATAAGCTCACCTTAATGTTTAAAATAGGAGATAAACAATTTTGGGAGTCCCAGTTCACACCTTATTCCTGTGTAAGCTGCTGTAAAACATCAGACTACAAAGCTATAATGCAATACTGTGTGCTCTAAACAGAAATCACAAAAATTAGCAGTTTATATTAAGTTATACTTAAAAAATAATATAATCCATGCAGCTATTAGAATTCTATAAACATATGATTTCACCTAAGCTTCCCCTATTTTCAGTGCATTATTCTGATAGTTAAGTTATTTTATTAAAGCACAATGAACATTAAACACACAGTAGCTCAAAGGAGTGCTGCTAATTCATTTTAACTAAAATATGGTTCTAATCTTGGTAAACTGACTTCTATTTAAACAAGTATTAAATATAATCTAGAAATATGAAAATAAGATTGTGTGAATGCTATGAAGCATTAACTTGCAATAATAAAAATAGTTATGTGAAAACAGAATATTTTAAAATAACATTTTACATTCAAATTGCCAATGGAAATGGAGTGTTAGACTTGTAATGTAATTCAGAGTTTGTGCTTGTTAAAGAGTAGAAATTGTCTTGATGTGTCCAGTTAACTTTACGTCTCCGTATACTGGACTAAACAGGAGTGCAGTTTGATTTCTCTGGTAAATAAGAAAGTGCTTGCATCCATTTGACCTTCCTCCATAAATACTTGTCATGATCGGTCACAATATATTTCGACTGAAGGTCAATTGTCTCAAGTTTGGCTGAGAAATTAATACAATTAACAGCAGTGCTTTTATTTTTTGTGATCAACCTTTATTAGAGAAATAGTGAAATACCAGCCACATCTAATAGAACACAGCAGATCAAAGAACAAAAAAAAAAGAAATATAGAAAGGACCTCAACAGCAACTTAATAAAACACAACACAAGTCAGGAAATAACACAGATTCTAAAAGCCTAAACTGGTTTCAGTTCAGATATTTATTAAAGATAATAAACAGTGCACTCTGTTCCTGAGCAAAAGACATTTGTATACACAGCTTAACATAGATAAGATACTTTGACACTCCTCCTATGCTAATGGGCAACACCTAATGGTATGTTGTCACCATTGTCTTTGTCCAGTATGCCTGTGCATTCCAGTATCAGTGCATTCCAGGCTCAGTGCAATTCAGTGCTTAACTCATATTTGTGGTGAGATTACAAAATACTTTAAAAGTAATAATGTCTTATAAGCTGTAGAATCACATAGTAAAACAAGTGCTTATTTAAAATAAATGTTTAATCATATTATACATTCTAATTTCTGTAAATACTGTATTCTAATTTTCCAGTGTGTGATTGTATATAAAACAATATCCAGTAAATTTTCATGTAGCTACGTTTGTCTCTGTACTGGACCTGATTTTCTGTTCCCCACTGAGCAGCAACTGACTACTCATCAATAGTGGCATTTTGTGACTCATTAGTTTCAGAAGCAGAGAATCCCAGAAAGACTACATTATGAAAAAAATCACTTTCAAAAGTTATGGACAAGAAAATAAGATATTAAAGGGAATTTTGCTACTATGGTGCATAATAAGAAAGGTCTACAGAGTATAAACCAACCAGATAATACAGGCAGATCCTACAGCAGAAATGAGGTGTAATCAAAGACAGAACTGCAGAAAGAAAGTAGGACTCAAAGGGACAGAAAGACATAACAGGTGACACAAGCTCAAAACCTGTGAGTAATGGTGCCAGACATATTATTAAAAACATAAGTTACACAAAGGACTAGCGGCAAGCCCCATGGCAAAACGTCTTACCGTGGAAGGATGTACACAACGTTCTAAGTGAATGTGTTGATGGTTACAATTTTTAGAGAAAAAGAGACTTATGAGCAGCACAGTGGCACAGTGGTTGGTGCTGCAGGCCTACTGATCCAGCATCCTGGGTTTGAATAGTATGAACCCTCTGCCTGTTTTGTACATCACCCCATGTCTGCTTTGATATTACATGACCCTCTGCCTGTTTTTTACGTGACTCCAATGTCCGCTTTGCTTTTACATGACCCTCTGCCTGTTTTTTACATGACCCCATGTCCACTTTGTGATTACATGACCCTCTGTTCGTTTTTTACATGTGAAGCCCAAGGCGGGTTCAGTCGCCCCAACCTGACACATACAGGCAGGAGACAGGTTCACCACACAACACACATGTTTATTCTTCCTCCAGAATATACAAGTAAGGGCAACAATGCTTACACAGTCCATCCGCCTCTAGTCCTCCACACAGGCTTTGTCCTTCTTCCTCCCAAATCTGGCCATTGAATACTAGTAACTGGCCCCCTTTTATAGGACACCAGGTAGGACTCCAGGTGTCCAATGACCTTCTTCCGGTGGCACTTCCTACTGTGGCAGAAGTGCTGCCAAACAGGGCCCAGCAAACGTCCAGGCACCCCCTGGCGGTGGCCATGGGCCCCAATCGGGTGAGGTTCCATGCTGCAAACCTGTGGCCACGCCACAAGCCAAGAGGGCTGCCTCTATTGGTCTAGGGAAGAGAATGTCCTGAAAAAGCCCCATTTAGGGTTGGTTCCATGGTAATGGATTATGCTGATATAATTAATCTTGGCAGCTGATATCTTGACATAAAATCAAACATTCTGGAAAAATGCTTCATTTGGGCTGTTTGTGTCAGATAGCAAACCAAGTTCAAGTAAAAAATGTATATATTTAATAAATCAGCCTGATATCATCCCTAATTTATATTTACAAGGTTATTCTAAAAAAATATAGGTGTTTTGAAATCATTTTATATTGCAGTAACACTGACATCGCGCAATGTGGCACACCAATGCACTGCATCACTTCCATTCAAAAGTGATACGCATATATCCTGTGATTGAGAAGCTTATGCCAGTTTTATCACACACACCGGTCCAATAGCTTGCTTTAGTTATGTATGCACACTGTGAAAGATTACTTTAAGTGAAAACAAGCAGCTTAGCACATTCACATTTTTTTATTTTGTTTTTATAAATTCTAGTACGGCGATTAGTGATACTGTTAGTAAAATTGCTGATTGATTTTCTTTTAAAATTGTAGACTTTTAATTGTTACAGTTGATTCCAGTATAACCTATACGGTCTGTGAGGCCACATAATGCCTCCTTCAAGTTCCGTGGAACTGTCATATGAGGGGGTAAAAGGCCCATTATTGCAAATGATTAAAAAATATCAGGAAAGACCGTACATACCTGTATAAATCATTATAACCCATGCAGCCGAGCAACAACTGCCACCCTCCTAAGCCACTCTGCCCACAACCATCCAATTGATTCAGGCAGAATTTGGTTCTCTTATGACTATAACATGCCTGCAGAGAACAGTTAGATAAAAGAAATTCATATTTTTTTTTTCATCATGTGAAAGCACTTTGAATTACATTCTTTGAATGAAAATGTGCTATAGAAATAAATGTTGGTGTTAGACTTATTTATGACCCATTTGTACAAATTGTCTGAATTTTTGCATGTGTATGCTTTGTAATATCTTTATGGAAAAAAGAAGGCAACTACATTCTGCCACACACAGTGGTGCTATAAAGTGTGGGGACCTTTCTCTATCTCTGCATAAATATGACCTAAATTGTGTTTAGATTTTTACACAAGTTCTAAAACTAATTAAGAAAAACCCAATTAAACAAATGACTCTGAAACATTATACAGTACTTGATCATTTATTTATTGAGAAAAATGTTACAAAGTTACATATATGTGTGTAGAAGAGTATGTGAATCTTTACTTTCAGTAACTGTTGTGACCCCCTTGTGCAGCAGTAACTTCAACTAAACATTTAGAGCAACTTTTGATCAGTCCTACACATTGGCTTGAGGAGATTTTAGCCCATTTCTTCTTGAAGTACTGCTTCAGCATGGGGATATTGGTGGGTTTCCTTATGTGAACTGCTTCTTCAGGTCCTTCCACAACTTCTCTACAGGATTAAGAACTGGACTTTGACTCTGCCATTCCAAAACATTATTTTTTTCTGTTTTAACTACACTTTGGTAGAATGACTTGGGTGTTTAGGGTCATTGTCTTGCTGTTACACCCACTTTCTCTTAAGCTTCATTTCCCTGTAGAACTTGTTTTAACAATTCAGAATTCATAGTTCCATTAAAGATGACAAATTGTTCTGATCCAGAGGCAGCAGAGCATGCCTAAACTCTGATGCCATCACCACAAAGTTTCACAAATAGTATAAGATTCTTATGCTAGACTGCAGTACTTGCTTTTGCCAAGCATAACATTTCTCATTCAAGCCAAAAAATTCAATTTTGAACTCATTTGTCCACAGAACATTCTTCCAGTAGTCTTCTGGCTAATCCACAAGGTCGTTAGCACATTTTACATGGGCAGAAATGTTCTTCTGGGAGAGTAGTAGCTTTTTCTATGTAACCCGTTGTTGTTCAGTTTTCCGCTGCTGCTGGATTCATGAGTAATGACATTGGCCAATGCAAGAAAGGTCTTTAGATCTTTAGATGTTACCCTGATATTCTTTGTGACCTTCAAGACCTTCCTGTTTTGGTTGACCGCTCCTAGAAAGGGTAACAATGGTGTTGAATTTGCTCCATTTGCACAAGATCTTTCTGATAGGACTCTGGTGAAGTCCAATCTCTTTGGTTTGGTGAGCATCAACAACATTTTTTCATCATTCCTCAGAAATCGTCATTAGTTGAGGCATGACACACTTCTACAAACCTGTGTTATGAAGATCAGACTATGGTAATGAAGACTGTTTATGGAGCAGGGCCTCCCCCATTCCCACCTGATTGCCATCCCATTGACTGAAGAAATGGCTTTTTCTATTTCCCCTTCAAATGAAGTGATAACCCTAGTGGTTCACATACTTTTGCACATACAAAACAGTCAATCACTTTCCTCAATTAATAAATGAACAAGTATAATGTTTTGTGCCATTTGTTCTCTTTATCTAGTTTAGAACTTCTGTAAAAATCAAATAATTTTTAGGTCATGTTAATGAAGAAACAGATAATACTTTCCAGCAACACTGTAGTTTTGTAGATTGACTGGGTAATAAATGTTTTTTTTTAAATTTTATTTATTAATTTTATTGTAATCATTCCATACAAATAGATCAATTTATACAAAAAAGAATTGAAGACAAATCAAACCCCACCCTTGAGAAGGAGAGCATGGCCAAAGGAGAATTGCTTAGGGCTTTTTAATAGGGCAAAAATAAACAAAAGAAAGGAAAAAATATATATAGGTAAATAAAAAATGGAGAAGGGAAAGAAATGCGGAAATAATTATTTCTTCTTGTTCTAAAATATTATTGATTAGATCCTGCCAGGTTTTGAAAAAATTCTGTACAGATCCTCTAACTGAGAATTTGATTTTTTCCAATTTCAAATAATATTAAACATCGGTTTCCCACTGACTTATCAGAGGAGAGTTAGGAATCTTCCAATTTAACAAAATAAGTCTGCATGCCACAAGTGTAGTGAATGCAATCACCGTTTGCTTGTCCTTCTCCACTTCAAGTCCGTCTGGAGGAACACCGAACACAGCCGTTAATGGGTTAGGAGGGATTGTGACACCAAGGTTGTCTGGGTAACAAATGTTAAAAGAACAATGAAATTTGGCATATTTACAATGCACCATGCAAACAGATTTTAATAGTAGCCTGAATTAGCCTGATTGGATTTTGGGGGAGCAAATCTTATATTGAGAGTGCTCCATTTTTGCCCAGTAATAGGCTCTTTTGTAAGTAAAAATAGTACACTATACAGGCCAGCAAATGGAGTGAACTTGAGAGAACATGAGAGGAGATGTCAAGGTGGGTTACCGACATGGATGGATGCCTTGCTCAACTACAGAGGCTTGCATTTCACTCAGTACTCGCAGTTACATTTTGTTTCAACACTCAACTAAAAAGCCAACTGACATTTCACTTAATTAGCTACAAAATGTAGTAATTTCTTCAGACACACTTGTAAGTCTTTCAAAAACACTTAGATTCATGGCAGCTTTGTGAGACATGAACCCTCTCCGCCTGTTCAATTGATTATTAATCCGTGGACAGACTGTGCCATCTGATTCTGTTCTCCTTGTAAACCACCTAGACTGCTGGTATCTGTTTTGTTTTACAAGATTATAATTGGCAAATGTTTTGTTATCATAATTTAAGCAAATAATTTAGAGTGTAAGGGGTCACACGCCTGATAGCTCAGTATGCACAGCAGGTTTGCAAGACCAAGTTTGGGAGTCTTCTTCTTTTCATCTTCTTCTTTTGGCTGCTCCGGTCAGGGGTTGCCACAGCGGATCGTCTTCTTCCAAATCTTTCTGTCCTCTGAATCTTGTTATGTTACACCTATCACCTGCATGTCCTCTCTCACCACATCCATAAACCCTCGCTTAGGCCTTCCTCTTTTCCTCTTCCCTGGCAGCTCTATCTTTAGCATCCTTCTCCCAATATATCTAGCATATCTCCTCTGCACATGTCCAAACCAACGCAGTCTCGCCTCTCTGACTTTGTCTCCTAACCGTCCCACTTGTAACTTCTGTAAAATAATAAGCCACTATCTTCTTCTTCTTCTTTAGGCTGCTCCATTAGGGGTTGCCACAGCAGATGATTTTCTTCCATATCTTTCTATTCTCTGCATCTTGCTCTATTATATCCATCATCTGCATGTCTTTCTCTCACCACATTCGTAAATCTTCTGTTAGGCCTTCCTCTTTTTCTCTTGCCTGTCAGTTCTATCTTTAACATCCTTTTCCCAATATACTCAGCATCTCTCCTCTGCACATATCCAAACCAACCCAATCTCGCCTCTCTGACTTTGTCTCCCAATCTTCCAACCTGAGCTGACCCTCTAATGTACTAATTTCTAATCCTGTCCATCCTCGTCACACCCAATGCAAATCTTAGCATCTTTAACTCTGCCACCTCCAGCTCCATCTCCTGCTTTCTGGTCAGTACCACCGTCTCCAACCCATATAACACAGCTGGTCTCACTACCATCCTGTAGACCTTCCCTTTCACTCTTGCTGTTACCCGTCTGTCACAAATTACTCCTGACACTCTTCTCCACCCATTCCACCCTGCCTGCACTCTCTTTTTTTTCCTCTCTTCCACAATCCCCATTACTCTGTACTGTTGATCCCAAGTATTTAAACTCATCCACCTTCACCAACTCTACTCCCTGCATCCTCACCATTCCACTGACCTCCCTTTCATTTACACACAAGTATTCTGTCTTGTTCCTACTGACCTTCATTCCTCTCCTCTCTAGAGCATCTCTCCACCTCTCCAGGGTCTCATCAACGTGTTCCCTACTTCCCTACTCTCGCTACAGATCACAATGTCATCAACAAACATCATAGTTCACAGGGACTCCTCTCTAATCTCATCTAATGGTAAAATGGTATAATGGTAAAATAAACTGCTCAAAAAAATTAAGGGAACACTTTGAAAACACATCAGATCTCAATGGGAAAAATAATCCTGCTGGCTATCTCTACTGATATGGACTGGGTAATGTGTTAGGAACGAAAGGATGCCACATTGTTTGATGGAAATGAAAATTATCAACCTACAGAGGGCTGAATTCAAAGACACCCTGAAAATCAAAGTGAAAAAATGATGTGGTAGGCTAGTCCATTTTGCCAAAATGTCATTGCAGCAACTCAAATTGTACTCAGTAGTTTGTATGGCCCCCACATGCTTGTAGGCATACCTGACAACATCGGAGCATGCCATGCTCCTAATGAGACAATGGATGGTGTCCTGGGGGATCTTTTCCCAGATCTGGACCAGGACAACACTGAGCTCCTGGACGGTCTGAGGTGCAACTTGGCAGTGTCGGATGGACCAAAACATAATGTCCCAGAAGTGTTCTATGGGATTTAGGTCAGGCAAGCAAGGGGGCCAGTCAATGGTATCAATTCCTTCATCCTCCAGGAACTGCCTGCATACTCGCCACAGAAGGCCGGGCATTGTCGAGCACCAGGTAGGACCCAGAACCCACTGCACCAGCATTTTTTGTTTATTTTCCTTGAGGAAACTTATTGTCTGCAAGCATGAGGAGAATATGCAAGGTTCAAATACAGTGCAAATAGCAGGGGTATCTTAATGCTTAGACATGCATGTAACAATTATGTTGTACTGTATTCACAAGACAATAAACTCGAACCGGCACAGTAAAACTTTACCATGCATTCTTTTTAGTATCCATCCAGCCATGCCTCCAAGGTGCCTGAATTATCCCTGCAGTATTCAAATGTATTTTTTCCTGGTATTTTACCTGATGTTGTAGGAGAATCTGTAACTGGGGTCACGCTTGGTCTAGATTTATATTACTTTATAAATGTCAATTCAGAATGTGAATATTATTTAAGAGTTCATTACAGTTTACTTAGGGTATTTTTTAACTACAGTAACATTTATTGCATTTATAAATGTTAAGTGGCTTAGTACTGGTCAAAGGGTCATTAGCATTTATTCTTGTGCCCCCTGTTCCACTTATGTGGAATATGGTATTATAAAATGCAGTCATTATTCTTCCAGGCTCTAGTGTCCAATAGTACAGTATAAGAAAATCAATTGAAATCATTTTTTTTTTCAAGGCTACCTCCTCCTACAGTAGCAAAAAAACATGTTGACCCTCTCCTCCTCTTATTGATTTTATGAATCTCCAGAAACCTCTCACCGCAGGAGCTGAGTCAGACATTTATTACTGCTGTTATCAACTGTTGGGTTTCCAGCCTATTTGTTTAAACTCTTCAAGGGCTGCTCTTTTTGCTGTAATGTTTGAATAAATATTATAAATCAAACTGTATACTGGTGTCTGACTTTCATTGGAATTCAACTGATAAACAAATGTGCCATTTAATAATGATTTTAAAAAATAAAACGGCAAAATCATTCTGAATGGGGTGACAAGCCATTTGAGGGCTCACTCATGTACACAGTCACACTCACTCATGCTGGGTTAATTCAGAGTGACTATTAACCTAAAAGTCAAATCATTTGGATTTGGAAGAAATAAAGAAGCACCCTAAGAAATAACAAAGCAGACATAGGGAGAATGTGCAAAGCTCCAGAAAGACAAAAGAATGCTGGGAGCATAAAACGGCAACACTAACCACTACAACAGCTCACAAAAAAAATAAATAAATAAATACACACAGACATGCTATTGTTTAATCTGCCATTATTGCTAAAAATAAAATATGTACTCTATACTGTATATGGGTCCTAAACAATGGGATTTAGAAGTAAGTCTGCACTTTCCCAGCAGCCATGCCAAAACTCTATTCTAGGCTGCATAAATGCATTAGACTACTCAATATCAGTCAGCCTGTATCTTCTTCTTAATTATCCCCTGAAGAAAATTCTTTTGAGAACTTACATCTACCCAATCAGTAAGAATACAATAAAACTCAAATGCAAATTCTGAAATTTAAAAAAGTAAGTGGCCGGCTTGGCTTAATTTTATGACTTAAAGTTAAAACAAATGCATTTGTGGTTATTAAAGAACCTAGAATAGTATCCCAAGACCTGACCAGCAGAATGGAAACAGGGGTAAGAAATACTGTACCTCAGATAAGCAGATTTGTGTTTTCTATTCTATTACATGTGCAAAAAGGAAGTTCACTGTACTCTGTATGCATGACAATATGTCTTCTTCTGCTTCTACTACTACTACTCCTACTACTACTAATAATAAAAATAATAATAATACTTTATGCAGAACAACCCACAATTCAACTACTTAAGCTGTCTCCTTCTATATCCAGATTAATACCGCTTCTGTTTTCTTTATCAAACAAGCTTGATGGACTGAATGGTTTCTTCTTGCTTGTCAAACCTCTTAGGTTGCTATGTTCCATAGACACTTCTGGACAACTTGCAGTAGAACCCACAGCCATCTTAGCCTGTTTCTCTAAGTATTTCCTGTTTAACTCACTGTATTCCTTATTTTTTAAATCATTGTATACTGAATTTTACATGTATTTTATATATATACTAGGGGGCTTGCCCCCTACTCGCATTGCTTGCCAACCCCCCTTGCCTGCACTACACGCCAGCCACTTTACGTCTCTGCCGCTCGCATTGTGAAGAGTGGGGCTAACGCCCAAGGAGACGCAGTCTCTCCTCCAAAACCCCCTCTTAAACCCCCTCTCAAATACAGTTATTTTTTACCTCCTCTTTGCTCGATCAGCTGCTGCTGCCATGCTACGTGATCTCATCTCGCGGGACGTGAGTTCTTGATATTTTTTAGTTTATAATTTGAAAATGGAATAAGAATTTAAAAATCTAACAACATCACATTAAAGTTCGATAAATTCTGAAAAGAATGATATCAAACATATATATATAGGTTTTAAAATTAGCCCAATTTAAAGCGTGACAAAAAACCTGACATAAAAAGTCACATAAATTGTTGCACTTTTAGGCTAAGCTTTTATATAATTAGAGCAGATTTTTATATTTTATCATCATATCACTCCATACAAGCTCAATCTTTGGAAAGTTTTTTTTAACTTTGTACCTATAGCTTCTGAGAGAGACTTCATCTTCTTGGAGCCTTGATTGAATTCAAATAAGCAAGAAAATTATAAATAGAATTAATGTGAAAATAATTGATTTCTTATAGCACTGCATAATATCATACAACAGCATTACAAATTACAATTTTCTGTCAGACAAGGAATTAAACAAGACAGTATAAACATTTACAAAGCAGATCTTCTCTTTAATTCTGTCTGGCTAGATTCACAAGGTAGACCCCATTTTTGTGTCCATCAGGAATAATTGGCGTCATGAATGGACCAGATTTACAGTATTTTCAGAAATGCACCTTGAAAAGTTACTTCTACTTACAGTACAACTTCAAGGCCATAAAGCAATGAAATTACCACAATGTAAAACCAATTGTAAACCAATTTTAAACTAATCACAACAGAAGCAATTACTATATACTAGGCTTGTATTAAATAATCATTCAATGTATAATCCACATCAGAGGAAAACCATATTGGAATTAGCTGCAGTGGTTAGGACACTATTTCTGATTGTTTCTCTCTCACTCTTTTTATCTTTCTTTAGTAGCTCAGCTTCTTTCAGTACTGTTTTTTAATAACCTTAAGATAATACTGTGATGGTACGATAAACCAATCTGTGATTAACTAGGAGCTTCACCACCTTTTGCTAGAAATCTCTGGAAACAAACAAAAAAAATCCCTCAGGGCTTCTCCTAGCAGGACTATGAAAATACTTTTCTTACTGACTGATACAGCAGAATAGTGAAAGCAAAAGCAAGATCGTATATAGTATATATATGAAATGTTAAGGTCTGTCACACGATTACGTGCAAACTCTTGGGGCTAGAACCTTGATCTTGGTCATAATAAAAAACTTATGACTGACTTTTCATTCTGGAAATTAAAAAAACAATTGGTAGAGGCTACTTAGTGGTCATAAAGGATGGCAAAATGACCTGTGGTCGTGTGTTTACGGCAAAGTGATTGAAAAAACTGAGTGATAGCAGTTACATCTGCTGAGCATCAAGCAAACCACTAAACATGATAAAGTGATGAAGAATAAGAAAACATGACAGTGAAGCACACAGACAAGCAAGAAGTAATCCTGAATATAGAGCAATTGACCAGCAGGTATATATAATGACTCATAAGCATGCAAGACAAGGTCCATGATGCAGAATTCTAGATGCCCCATACACAGAAATGCACAATGACAACTGAGATACTTCCGACTATATGAAAGCATTGCTGTTAAATCCTTACATAAATGTTTCTAAAAGAAATATCAAGCAGAGTGTGTGATATAGCGGGTCCACAGCTGTGAACGAATGGCCAGTTTTTTAAATAAATAATCGCAACACTCGTGACTTAGGGAGGAGGTGTGGTAGTATGGCCAGAGCGGTTCCCAAGCGCGATATGGGCGTGGGCATTTCCGCACTGAAGTGCACAGGTCTGGGATCACCCGTGTCCATAATTGATGCCGGGAGCTGCTCTTCACCACACCTGTGCCACGTCCCCATTATAAGTAGGAGGAGAGCAAGTGCAGAGAGGACAAGAAAAAAAGAAAAGAAAGAAAGACAGAGATTATGGGAGAAGAAGGCTGGAGAAGTGCAGAGCCTGTGCAAGCAAGAGAGAGCAGGCTCACTTGAGCAGTGCTAGGCAGCCGGAAGGGGAGCCCTGAAAGAGTGTTTGGCCGACAATCGGGGTGGATGGATTGGGTCACTCCTGCTGGGCTTTTCAGAGGAGCAGGAGTGACCTGGATCATGGATGGCTCGCTGCGTAAGGCCAGGAAGGCAGCAGGAGTTGGGGAGGCTTGGGAGGTTGAGCCCCAGCGTGAGCGCCGTGGCCGTTGGGGGAACCAGGGTCTCGGTCCGGCAGGAGCTGTACATAGCCAGAGGACGGAAAGCTACCGGACCAGCAGGAGAAGGTCAGCTGCATCTGCAGGTAGGGCGACTCCCCTGTTGCAAGCCAGATGGGAGAAGCAGGGGAGCGGCTAAGTAAAAGGGACAAGGCACCAGGTTTTTAAAAAGGATAGCTTCCAGACAGGATTTTAACCTCATTTTTTAGATGGAATTATTTATTGGGATTTTAACCTCCACTTATCACTTGTTGTTTTTATGGATTGTTTATTTATTGAACCATTTTGAAGCACTGCACTGTGGACAAGGTTTTGATTTTTTTTTGTACGTTTTTAATAAAAACACTTTTGCACTTGCACCATCCCCTTACTCCAAGAGTGGTTTGTCCCCATTTGCCAGTTCATCCGGTTACATTACCGAAGGTGTTGGTTCCAGGCAAGGTTATTATAGTTTTGCCTTTTTATATTAGTTTTTATTTCTATATTTTTTCTGACCTTACTTGGAAATTCAGTTTAGTTTTAGTTTTCCTTCATTGCGTATTTTTAGTTTTAGTTTAGTTTTTATTTCACAAAGACATTTTTATTTTATTTTTATATATATTAGTTTCAGTTTTAGTTTTAGTAATTATGGCATGGAGCATCTATGGAGTTAGTTTTGTGTCACAATCAGACAGAACTGTACACTTAACAGATTTGGATATGAGTTTAATGTTAGTGGAAGCATACTACACTGCCTGGTTTACTATCTGGTTTTGTTTTTGTCTGATAAAAACAAGCATAATCAAAACTAGACACTGAATATGAACAATTTTACACAATTTTATCATTTTAAAAATATTTTCTCATGAAAATCACAGTGGCTTAGGAAGAACAAGGCTCTTAGACTTGAATGAGTGTGCAGACCCCACCTAGCTGTATTAAGGGAAACAAAGAACAACAAGCATGTAGTGTCAAGGTTAGGGGCAGTGAGACTTGAATAGACCACCATAAAGGACAGTAAGCCCATAATGAGAAGAGCAAGAGCAGGTAATAGGAGTACGGACAGACATAAAACAACAGAGATCTCAGAGAGTCTGAGATTAAGAACAACATATACATTATCTAAACCTGTTTATCCAGAGTAGAATTGCAGGAAATCTGGAGTCTACCTCAGCAGGTTTGGATGCAAGGCAGGAAAAATCCCTGGTATGCAATATGTTTGATAAGGCTGATGTTAAGAACAAAAAGAATATGGTATTTCAACTATCTATTTTGATAAAGAGAGAAAAACATTGAAAAAAGGGAGACAAATATTTTAAAATATAATTCTGCTAATGGATTACTTTCACAATATCAGGTATTTTGAGTTGTGAATATGAACTGAAAAAGATAAAAATTAATAAATATGGAATAAATACAAAACCCATTAGTATGTTTAGTTTTTCATCACTTGTCAGACTGTCTACCTTTGTTTGTATCGCTTCATTGTTAAACGATGTTTTTAAAGCAAAAGTGACTGGTCAGCAACAACATGCTGATCTTGTATGATGACCTAGTCAGTCTCTCAATCAGTGCCGTTTTATTTTCAAAAACCGGGAGTGCTCTCCCCTCGATTTTCTTGTATACTCAGATATGGGGATGGACATTTGAGGAGTAAACAGCAAGACAATGATTATATTTTTATATTCTGTACATTAAGGAACCATCAACAAGAAATCAATTTAATAATATATTGAACAATTATTATAAAAGTGAATTTGAATAAATCGGACTCTGCAACTGTATAAATAAAAAAAAATCGAGTATGAGTTCAGGTAAAGTAGCCTACCACTTCTGGGTGATGGATTTGGCCCAAAAGTTAATACAGAAGTATAATTGTGGCGTAACAACCACATGCTGAATTGCATCCATCTATCTACACACACACGCACACACGCACACACAGGCCCACACACACGCACGCACACGCACACACACACACACAGTTCCAAAGAACAATATTGTTGGACACTGGTTAGTCTATAACGTCAAGATTCATCAAAATATCTTGGTCGAATTTTTTCATGATTACTATACTTTCTCTATACTTCGTATATGAGAAAGTAAAAACGATTTCTCCAGTGCGAAGTGGCAGGTGAATTGCTGTCAACAAAAAGCAGACACCTGAGAAATAAACTGAAACGTTACTCACTCGTGATTTTTCTGTCCATATGGTAAATGTTTTGTTGACAAGCACATTCTGATTTCAGCCGTTTGAATTACATCTTGATATAGAACAAGCGCAAAGAAAGGCGGCATGCAAATCGCTTTCTATTTCGCACGCTTTACTCACCCGCACTCAGCTTGCTCTGTCACCGCAAATGCTGTGTGAACAGCCGCCCTCAGTCACCAGCCGCCGTTCACTGGATGAATATATGCGGGCGGCTCGTGGTGGATGACTTTCTGTTTAAGAGTTAAAACTTACAAGGGTTAAAGACTAATGGCAAGAATATTCATTCAAAAATGAAAACTAAAAATATTTTAGTAAATTATTATCTTACTAGCAAAATACCCGCGCTTCGCAGCGGAGAAGTAGTGTGTTAAAGAGGTTATGAAAAAGTAAAGGAAACATTTTAAAAATAATGTAAGTTGATTGTCAATGTAATTGTGTTGTCATTGTTATGAGTGTTGCTGTCATATATATATACATATACACATATACAAACACATATACAGATATATTATATATACATATACACATATATTTTTTATATATATATTTTTTATATATCCATCCATCCATCCATCCATTTTCCAACCCGCTGAATCCGAACACAGGGTCACGGGGGTCTGCTGGAGCCAATCCCAGCCAACACAGGGCACAAGGCAGGAACCAATCCAGGGCAGGGTGCCAACCCACCGCAGGACACACACAAACACACCAAGCACACACCAAGCACACACTAGGGCCAATTTAGAATCGCCAATCCACCTAACCTGCATGTCTTTGGACTGTGGGAGGAAACCGGAGCGCCCGGAGGAAACCCACGCAGACACGGGGAGAACATGCAAACTCCACGCAGGGAGGACCCGGGAAGCGAACCCAGGTCCCCAGATCTCTCAACTGCGAGGGAGCAGCGCTACCCACTGCGCCACCGTGCCGCCCTATATATATATATATATATATATATATATATATATATATATATATATATACACATACATACATACATACATACATATACACACATAGATGAACTTACAGTAACATAGAAATCAATATAAACAACATTAACATCATTATCATATGAGAATATGAAGTAATATATAAGAAGCACATTTCATATAAATATAAATAATTAAACAGTAAAATCTTCTTGTATAATTTGCTACCGTGGCTTTTCGTTGGTCTGTCCAGGATATTTAAATCACCTGTAGCTTGCAAACTGTTTCACCTATTGACTTGAAATGTGGTACACATATAATACGTCACGTCTGCTATCCGCTTTATGGGTGATGATTGTATTACTCTTTTTATGTTTATTTTATTTTAGAATCAACTCCTATCTGCGCACACCAGGGCGGCCGTGGGCGGATGCGTATGGTGTATTCACTCCATGTTATCATGCATTGCGCTGTCACTGGTATTTTGATAAAAGAATTTGAACAATATATAAGAAGCGTATAAATTATTAAACAGTAAAACATTAACATTTAAGAAGTAAAGTTACATTGAGTACTACTGCAGTGCCTTCGGGTATACCTCATTTTTTCTTTGCCCATTACATGCTTAAATGTATACATTTTTTGGTGTACCTACCCGAGAACACGCGACATATAACCGACCGTGTGAGAAGCATGGATTTTAAAGAAGCGTTGAGTTCATCTGCTGGTCTCCCTCGTGGAATAACTGGTAATGTTTCACTAAAATCTACAGCGAGTAAAACGACATTACCTCCTTTTTTTTTGTACGATCTCTGAGATGTTGCTTTTTTCGGTTCAAGGCTTCATAAGCTCTTTTATGTTCCATGGTGTACTTAATAAGTACTAATTATCCCAAACCATCATCTTTGAATGTTGCAAGACTTTCGCCTTGTATGTAGATCGGGGTAATTACATTCATTGCATTCCTAGTCTGAATCACAATCTGATTGTATGGGTGGTTACCTGGCACTGTAGGGTTGCCACCCGTCCTTTAAAATACGGAATCGTGCCGCGCTTGACAATGAAATTGCGCGTCCCGTTTTGAATCAATACGGGACGGGATTTATCCCGTATTTTTGTAATCATTTTTTTTTTAAAGCAGCGTCTCATACAAATCATCCCACACGCATTTTATGAAGATGCCTCCTTTCCTACTTTTGATTGGGTAATACTTGATGTCATCGTTAGTTTGATTGGTGTTTTTAACTGTCCATTGAGGAGGGCGTGTCTTTTAAGTACAGTCTGCAAAGTGTTGGCACTGAGATGTGGCGTCAGCGCCATAGTTGAAGCCCCTAACGTTGCGGTCAGCAAGTCGGCTAACATCCGCCATGTGCCGTCTTTCAGTTGCGAGAAGCAGATCATAGAATGGTTGAAACTGTTGCCCCTAACGTTGCGCCACGGCGTGTGGTTCGTTTATACCTCGTGTCTTCTCATTAAACTTTTATCTCGCGAATATGTTATTGCAATCCGCAGCGGGAGCGTTTCTATAAACTTTATTTAAACTTACGTTTTACACCGTGGTTTGTTTCCCTTATGAACATGCTTGTATGCTTAACTCGCTCCGTTCTCAATTGTTTAATTAATTTTTTGCTCTTCGCTGTTTGCGGCTGTTCCTCCATTTCCCCCTACTTCGTTCTTTTATCTCGCGAATATGTTATTGCAATCCTTAATGGGAGCGTTTCAATAAACTGATTGAAAATAGTTTTGCATTTACCTTTTTAGTAAAAGGCGAGCTTTTAAGCCTGAGAAATCACCCTGTAAATGCACACGTTTAATTGGACATGTGTTAATATGTATGGTTACACAGTATTAAAAGACAGTGAACAACGTCAGTTACCTTTGTTCCCGCGTTTGATAAAAGGTGAGCTTTTAAGCCTGAGAAATCACCCCGTAAATGCACACGTTTAATTGCACATGTGTTAATATGTATGCTTACACAGTATTAAAAGACAGTCAAAAATTAACGTCATTTACCTTCGTTCCCGCATGCGACTCGTGCTGTAAATCTCTTCCTTGTTTTTAGTTCACGTGATTACGTAGGAGGCGTGATGACACGACACGTGACTCCGCCTCCTCCATTACAGTGTATGGACAAAAAATATGTTCCAGTTATGACCATTACACTTTGAATTTCGAAATGAAACCTGCCTAACTTTTGTAAGTAAGCTGTAAGGAATGAGCCTGCCAAATTTCAGCCTTCTACCTACACGGGAAGTTGGAGAATTAGTGATGAGTGAGTCAGTGAGTGAGTGAGTCAGTCAGTGAGGGCTTTGCCTTTTATTAGTATAGATTTCAGTTAGTCTTTCCAGCTACTTTAATAGTTTCATTTAGTTTTAGTTTTTCATTTCGGTTTTGTTAATTATTTTATTTCAGTTTACGAAAATGTTTTTTTAATAATAGTTTCAGTTTTGATTTTAGTTTTCGTTAACTATAATAACCTTGGTTCCAGGGCTCCTGAATCTGGAAGAGGGAGCATGAAGCAGGACCCGTATTGTCACAGAGTGCCTTACTATTAATAATAAACAGAAATAATATATATAGTAAATGACATGATCTTCCCAGGGTCAATAGAGGCTCTGTTTGGGGCTCTCAAGAGATGGAGCAAGGAGTCTTGAGTGTCTGGGCTTGCGGGTGTCCTGGCCAAGATCCAGGTCTTTAATGACCTCTTAGGCACAGCCATCAGCAGTGTGTTTGTCTGAAGAGATAACGTCAACCTCATCAAAAGGTTTACTTACTTCGGCAGTGACATTCATGACTTTGATGACTCTTCCTATGAAGTCAGTAGACGGGTTGGGAGACCATGTGGGGTCATGAGGTTGCTGGAAAGGGGTGTGTGGCACTCCCGATATCTATGCAAAAGGACAAAGGTCCAAAGTCTTTAGAGTCCTTTTGCTTCCTGTCTTGCTATATGGTTGCGAGACATGGACGCTACCCAGTGACCTGAAACGAAGACTGGACTCCATTGTTACTGTGCCTTTTCGAAGAATCCTTGGGTACTTCTGGTTTGACTTTGTGTCGAATGAGCAGTTGCTCACAGAGTCCCAAATGAGACACATTACCTGCATTGTGAGGGACCGTCTATTATGACACTACGGCCATGTGGCGCGATTCCCCAATGATGATCCGGCTCACATTTTTGAGGATCCAATTGGCTGGACCAGGCTTAGAGGATGCCCACGTAACACCTGACTGCAGCAGATAGGCAGTCATTTCTGGGGGGTGGGAATGGACTGTGTAACTGCCTGGAGGGTTGCCAACCAGGATCCCAAGCTGTTTTGTCATGCGGTGGGTGCGGAAATGCGCTGTACCAGTGCATGCTCCCCAACATGACCTGACCTGTATATGAAAGAGTAATTTTTTTCATAAGCAGGTTATGCATGTTAGTGCAAAGGTAATTAAACAAACAGAACACAGTGATGTGCTGAATGCTGATTGAACTTCATTGCTCCTTATAAAGCAAAACCTGTAACTGATAGTCCTCTTTTGTTGTGAGGCATAGACAAGACAGACAAGGCCATTCTACTCTAGTAATGGATACACGCACAAGGAAGAAACCCAGAACTGCATTCTGCTACAATCACCATTATACTAATGGCGTTGTTCTCTTGAACAACAGTATATTTACAAATACAGCATCCTGGCTGTGGATGACACATTACTGTTGTGCTGAATGGGAATACTGATCATCATTCTTCATTTTTTACTTGTTCACCAGCTTTCATTGCTTAGCCTTTCATTCAAGACAGTTTTGTAGTGTGCCAGATAATATTTTAGAAACATGGGGCCAGGAACAGACTCTGGACAGAGAGCCATTTAAAGATCAATACAGATAGTTTAGAGGGGCCTGTTGGATTAACATGCTACTACTTGATTAGGGAGAAAATGAAAGTACCTTGAGAGAGAGAAAAAAAAAACGGAAATAAAGAAACTATTTTCAAGATAAATTTGAACCCTGGGCCTTGGAGCTGTAAGATATCTCTGCTAAATACTTCCATATCATTTTGACTAAAAAACTAAAAAGTAAACATATTTATTACTATGAAAATAATTACGGCTTATAATGCCAGTAATTGTACTAAAGCCTACCAACAGCCCTGTTAAAAACAAACTAGTCTCCATATGAAGCCTTAAAATGAATATCAGTATAGAAGTGATTTTGCTCATCAATTTTTCTGTCCAAATAAAAGAATTTAATTTATTCCTATTATGGACGCTCTCCACCTCCACACTAATAAGCATTTCCTTTTATTGCAGCTAACTACCCACACACTGGAATCCTGCAGTGAGGATACTCCTTCACAGCAGTTAAAATTTTCTAGTCTTTTTCAGTGTGAGGAATACTAATCTATATGATTAGGGTATACACTTTATACCATGATTCTAATTACTGTATCCTTCTGAATTTTGTTTGTTATGTTTGTCACTGAGCTCCCTGCCACACAATCCATGCAGAGAAAAGGTTGTATGGCCCCTGTGTTTTAGGCCGAGAGTCCCTAAGCTTTGCTGCAGCAATGGAGAATTATGTGTAAACACGCAGTTATGGCCCGTCATTAGCTGGGGGTGTCTGTTTCCTAGCCATGACATTGCTTCGTCCACCCACAGAGTGTCAGCAGAGGGATCAGAAAAGCATCACTGGGGAGCTGCACAAATCTTCATGTGTAGGGTTCTCAGTAGGTCAGGGAGCCTCTCATCTAACCATTTGGACAACTGCTAAATCTGTTGCAGAGTTGGAGGCCAGTGGCAGAGCCTATTCTTGTAGTAGGTGTAAGGTAGGTAACAGGCATGAACAAGATACCAATCCTTCGCAAAGCCCATCATCGACTAACCTAAGCTGGGGATGCAGGGGGAACTCACACAGAAATGAGGAGAGTATAAAAACTTCACATGAACAACATCTGGGCACAGGAATCAAATCTAGGATGACATATCCGTGTATCACCACTGTATCACTGATCTGTTAATCCTAGTGGCAGAGAAGCTCATCTTTAGACCACATGGCTGTTGGGTCATTTCCTGATTCTGACTCACTGTGTGATTCACTTAACCAGCCTCTGTGCTGCTTGTAAAAAATGTATTGAAACAATTATATATATATATATATATATATATATATATATATATATATATATATATATATATATATATATTGTAATGAAATAAAGTCACCAAACAAAGCATAAAGGTTTGGGGATTAGCCCCTTGTAATAATTTTGCTGGTCAAGATGATAGATTATTCAATTTATCAGACATTCGACGACAGTTCTTGTTTCTGTCGTCCTTTATATAACCCAATACAACAAAATGGCTACAGGAAATGACTAAAACAGGAAGTGATGTCATCAATGATGGCCGGTAGTGACGTCATCATTAATGGCCGGTGGTGACGTCATCACTGGGGGACCGGAAGTGACATCATCATTAATGGTCGGAGGTGACGTCATCAAGGTAGGATCGGAAGCGACGTGGTAAACAGGAGCTGGAAGTGTTATGGATGTTGAAATACGTGCTGTATCTTTGTCTGTAAGAGTAATTATCTCAGGTAGTTCATTATTTTTCTTCTTTATTTCTGTAAGGTCAGAAAGAGAGGCATTAATACCATCATACATCCCCCAATCTGATAACCATTCACTCACCTCTGGGCCTTTTGATTGCCTCCTAAGCGCACGTGTGTGACAATATATATATATATATATATATATTGTGAGGATTGGCCGGCCTGTCATCCCGGCCAACACCCCCAGGCCGCCAGATGGAGCTCTCCCTGCGGCATAGAGGTTCCCCGAATTCCAGCAAGGCCTCATGGACCTTGTAGTTTTTACAACCAGCCCTGCTGGATACCATGGGGACCTCCAGGAGACGCTGTAGGGAGGCTCAGGGAATTCTACATGCCCTATAACCTGGAAGTACGTCACAGGCAAGGCGACAAAGAGAAATGACGTTTTTTATCTGACCCGGAAGAGGAGATCACATGGACTGAGGGATTGGAAACACTTCCGAGTCAGGGACTATAAAAGGACTATGGGAAATCCCAGACGATGAGCTGAGCTGGGTGGAAGGGTGGCAACGCGTCTGGGAATGGAGGATTGTGATTATTGTATTATTGATTATTGATTTATGAGTATTGTGGAGTGGAGGGTGCTTGGTGCACATAATTATTATAAAATAAAGTCATATTGGACTTTTATCTGGTGTCTGACGTCTGGTCTGAGGGTTCAAGGGGTCAACAGTGCCTCTGTCTGTTACAATATATATATATATTGTGAAAGGCGCTATATAGCGCCCGACCTGGCACAGACTGAGGCAGAGGCACGTACTTAAATAAGACACACTTTTATTTTTCTTCAGCCGTGGGGCACGCCTTCCCCGTGTCCCACAGGCCCAACACAGTCCCAAAACTCTAACAATACCCTCAACAATCCTTCTGGCACCACCACTCCTCCTCAGGCTTAGTCCTCCTCCTCCCGACTCTGGCTCTCTCAAATGGTGGTGGCTGGCCCTTTTTATATCCCACCCGGAAGCGTTCCAGGTGCTTGACCACCTGGTCCTAATTGCACTTCCGGGTGGGGCTGAAGATACGACCAGCCAGGCTGCTGACTCCATGCAGCTCCCCCTAGCGGCCACCCGAGCCCCCAACCAGGCTGTGGAGGACTCCATCTCCCATGGAGCCATGTGCCGGGTTGGGGAATCATCGTCTGCCAGGGAGGTTGCCACCAAGCGTCCCGGGGGAGGTATTGAATTGTCCATGGCTGCTCCCCCGGAACAGATGCAGCAGAGGCATCCCTGCTGGGCATGGGACCCGGCTGTCCATTACAATATCAATATCAATATATATATATATATATATATATATATATATATATATATATATATATATATATATATATTGCATCCTGACCTTGCAAGACTCCATGAGTAAATGTGTCTGTCAAATATGTAATGAAATAACAGTAATAATACAGATGTGGGACATAATTGGCCATATTGCCCTCTGAATTACCTGTGTTGTTAACTTCCTATAATTATCGTCAGGACACATCCATTCAAGGTACTGTTCGATTCATATTCTATTTTTTTATATTATTCCTTTAGACTGAATCAGTAAGGAACACACTCATTATTGCATCTTTAAATCACAGCTCATGCGATGCCTGGGTATGTACACTGATGGCACACTTCCCCTGAACCCATGTTATCAATAGTCATAAAACTGAGATGGACTAGGGCGAATAGGACATGCAACAACAAGAGTACTCCCATGTCTCTCCAGCTCACCGTCTTGCACCTGCGCCCCCTCTCTCTAGCTGTCATTCCAACCACCATCCTTCAGATTCCATCAGGACACTGAACCAGAACTCTATCTCCCCTATACTCTCCACAGTGTCTAAAGGATCCCTAGTAGTCTACCTGATTGCTCCCTACTCTTTTATAGTGCCTAACAGAGGACCATCCACCACTGAAGCAACGTTCCTCTCGCTTTCCCTCAAGAGACCATCAGCCTTTTCACCACCATGCTGGATGATACTACCAATTCTGCCCTTCTTGCCACTTGATTTCTTTCTCTCATATCCTTTTTCTAGCTTATTCTCCTATGGGTGCAGTGTTCTATTTACAACCCACGGATGGTCAATGAGGAAACTGGAACCAATCGTGCACTCACATGGTAGTGCAACTAACCCCAATCTTTCCATTAAAGACGCCGAGGCTGCATGACCACACACACACGCATGGAGCCTGAGCTGCACTGTTTTTATTTTATAAACTAGACCACTGCCACAGACCCCTATCAAGCTGTACCACAACTCAACCTTGCTTTAGGAACTTCAGTTTGGCTGAAGCAGTCCTGTTTTCAAGTGTTAAAATTTAACTCCATTGTTAGCAATTATTGTGTTACCAGTAACAGCGCACTGCATGATAACGTACAGTGAATACACTCCTAGTTTTCCTACTCTTTCTGTTTACATTTAGAATTCGTTTGCTCAGAGGTTGATGCGCTTGCTGCTTCCTGAGCAGCTCTTTTTTTCTCCACCCTAGTGGCCTGCTCCTTCTCTTCTTTTGTCGGCATCTTTTCGTGTTAAAACTGATTAAGTCAGTGTTTGTGTTTCAATTACTTAGTATGTTTTCTTTAATTTTTCACTTAAACTGGCACTTAAGTATTCAATCTGCCTCAAAAATGATTAAAGATATGAAGAGGTAGGGGAAGTGACGACGAAGATGGTAGGGATGAGAATGATGCCCGTAGGGATGAGAACGATGCCCGTACGCATGCGCTGCACGACTGTCCTGCTGGCTGCTGCCAAGAGTTAATTCTACAATAAATAAAATAAAAATAAAAAGAGGGATAACATTGAAGGTCAATTATCACCCCGAAAGCAGTTAGCAGATGTCACATAGTATATGTATACCAAATTTCAGGTCAATAGGTCAAACGGTTTGCGAGCTACAAGTGATTTAAAATCCTGGACAGACAAACGGACAGCCACGGTAGCATATTATATTTAAAGATTTGCATGGTGTTCTTGTTTGACTATTAAAGTGTCTAGGAGATGGTTTACTGACTGAACATTATCGTAGCTGCAAACATTTACAGTGCCCTCCCTAATATTTTGAGTCATCACACTGATATTACACTCATAATCTATACACCATCTACAGTCAAACTAAATGGAAGAGCTCTGACCTTTATTTTATAGTATAAATGGTCAAATCTTGACACAAAAGGTACAATAGATATTCATAATACAATTATTTACTGATTCTGATTTTTATATTTTCCTATCATATTTTCCAATTACCATGGGAAAAATTTGGTGGCCACTTGGCATGGGTGAGCTGAACGTTGGCTTACAGTAAGCTATTCCAAGAGACTGTGAACCAGGACCAGGAGAAGATCCATCCATCCATCCATTTTCTAACCCGCTGAATTCCGAACACAGGGTCACAGGGGTCTGCTGGAGCCAATCCCAGCCAACACAGGGCACAAGGCAGGAGAAAAGATATCATAGTTATTTTTTTATATGGTAATTATCTAATTTGAACTGTATTATCATTTGATGCTTCTACAAATAGTGCTGTGTTGATTTCATATGGGAGCTGCCCAGAACGATTTGCAAGCTTATTTTTTTAATTGCTTTTACTTTATTATACAATTGTTTGAACATTTACATAGGGTAACTAGATAGATGTATGTAACTAGGTGAGATGAGGGTGTGGTCTCAAGGCCCAAAAAATATTTCTTTAATTTTTTAAATTAGAAGTGAATATTTTATGCATTTTTAGAATAAATAAAACAGTGAGAAACTGGGGTATCATGTTGTGTGATGTTACAGGCAACAGACAGGTAGGTGTGATAATAATTGAAACTTGCTCAAGTTAGCTAATATACAGTAAAGAGTTTCATTATAATAAAAAAAAGAAAATATATAAGTAGTGCTCAAAAACAGAAACTGACACAGCAAGCCATTGCCAAACTGTTTTTAAATCATTAGTAGAAGAAAGCTGGTGAAATGCTACCAGTGTTAGCAACAGAGCATATCATGTAAGGTGAATCAGCCATTTCACTGAGCTCCACAAGAAAGGCTTCTTGTCCATGTCCTCTCTGTGTGTGTCTTCCCATTGCAGATGACCACAAGCCTATTAATTAACAAGTGCTGAATGACCTCCCAGCCTCAGACCTGTAGGAAAAATAACAATATGCAGTATTTTTACAGAAATAAGTAAATAAAACACTCCAGTCCCCAAGTGTTTCATTATTATTGTTTTGTTGATGCCCAATTTAATTGGTTGCCGATAAACCAATTATTTGAATAGTTTCTACGGAGAGATGGGCAGTTTTGAAATATTGTAAATGCTTTTTTTTCAGGGTGGAGGCCCAAATGCACAAATTTTGCATTACACCCTTGGCTACTTTCATCATTTTTCCCTGTCATGTTTAGTAGCCTTGAAGCAGCAAGAAATGAGAACCTGCTTCCCCTTCTTGCTGCAGTCTAAGTCGAGCCGCTTCTTCACTTCTTCACTAATTTCATCATCCAATCCCATGCCTTTTAGCATCTTTGTGAGTTCTAAAAAGATGTAAAAATATTCTTTTTACTCCAATATTTGCCACTAATTCTGTTTTCAGCCACAAGAAATTCGATAATAACCCATGGCTTAATATTTACATCACTGTAGTAGTAGGGTGTTGTATCATGTTAGCCATTATGGATGCAATGAGAAGGCAAGCAAAATGACATTATTTATTAGCTAACTGAACAGATTACAATAGGCAAGTGTTCAAGGTAGCACAAGATAATAACATTTTGAGAGCAAACTAGTCATGTATTTTCGTGACACTGCAGCAACATGCGGGACTTTGAAAAATAACCACAGAATAAGATGTCGACATTTCTTGAGAATTTTGACAAAATTAAGTCATGTAAACATTTTTGGCAACCCTTTTATATTGAAAATAGTCGACTATATGTTACTGTACTTATATTAATAGCTGTAGCACCAAAACAAATTCCTTGCATATATGTTGTCTGACAATAAACTGAAGTTATTTTATCTTCTTTCTCGTTTAGGCAATTTACTTTAATTTAAACCTATTAGAAGCATATAATTAGACTCATTGTAAATCTTCAACTTCACTCCTCCATTCCATTCTCTGCTTATGGATGTTTATGTGGTGTATTTGTTTCATTATGCTTAATATTTTGAGTTACTTTTTTTGCAGAAATGTGCATGCTTGCCTACTGATAATATAAAATTATCTATTATCTGTGGACAACAGAACTAAGAGTATATAAAAAACATTAACTTAACTTAATTCCTTAAAGTAACCCCTGTGATGGACGAGCATCCTGTCTAGACCATTGTTCCTATCTTGTGCGCTATGCTTGCTGGGATAGACTCCAGCCCCCCATGACCCTGCTCAGGATTAAGTGAGCTTAGAAAATGGTATGGTATTTCTTTAAAGTTGATGCGTACACCCTCTATTTATTAAATTGTTAATAACAAATACAGTGTACAATAAAAAAGGTTTTCTCTTTTAATTGGATATAAAGCGCCATGCAACAACCGGCGAACTTATCATGGGTAGAGCCACATAAGTAACATGAAGTTAATGTTTACTTTTTCAAACAAGTTCACCATCAGGATTTGGCGTGAGCCGTAAAGACAGCATGCAGGTGAGAATGTGTGGGTTTAGATCCCTTTGAGGACCACTGCTAATGACCCATAGTGCATTATGGCTTGTGCTGTGTTTCCTGATCTCAAATCAGATGTTTTCTGGCTGCTGTCATCTTTTATCTTTTATGATGGACAGGATGTGTAACAGTGTATTACTCGGTCAATTAGATTAACCTCTCTAGTATATCAGGTCAGTTAATTGAGTTTGCTAAAGATCTGTCCAAGGAGAGACTCTCTTTTGGCTGTTGCTTAAGCTGTTTCTCCCTTTTCTGCCACTTCCGTGTATATCTCTCTGTATTGACTTACAATATTTAAAGATGATTTATAATTGCTAATCTCCCTTTAGGATACAACAATTTGTATTAATAATTTGGGAGACGAAATCAAATAGGAGAATGGCTTGCTGGGTATTGGCTGAGTGCTTATGTGACAGTATGATAAATCAGGTTATAGGAAAAGGGCCTCAACTTTAGCCATGCCAGGCATCGTCCTACTATTTCTGCTTACCTTACATGCTTCTTATTTTTGACAGCAATTTAGCAAATCAATTTGAACAATCTTAAAATAACAGTTATTTACTTTCAGTAAAACCCTATTTTAATGTACTATGTAAATCTCTTATGTGACTGTTTATTGGGAAATGTGCAGGTTTGCAGTAGATAATTTACTAAATGTGAAAAAAATGAAAAAAAAAGCCGAATGAGTTACAGTATTAACAATACATGCATTTTTTTCCTTTTTCCAAAGTGTACACAATGCCTGACAGCTATGTTTATTAGACATTACAGCCAGTTCAATTAACGATTTTTCCTTCCTGAGCTGCAGATCTGCCACACTTTGTTATGTGTACAGTAAGTAATATCCATCAATTTACTGAAAATGCTTAATCTATTTCTAGAGTTATGAGGAGCCAACCATAATAGTATCGGGCACAAGTTAGAAGCCAGCTGTTCAGCTGAGACCACTGTATACAGTGATGCTATGAAAAATGCACATTTTCCATCCATTGTACAGTAAGAATTACATACAGTACATAATCTGATCTGGAGGCGAGTGCTTCTGAGCCACACCTGAACCCAAATGAAGCAGAAGATGTCAAATTATACTGGGTTGCACACAAAAAGTGGCCTTAGTGTCAATATTGTTAGTAGTGAAATGATAGCAAATGTATCACAGTTGAGAAATTATTTTATTTTATTATCATTAGAGAATGTCATTAAAGAATGTTAATGTCTATTTTAAAAACTGTTGAAAATGAACCCCTCTAGCAGATCTCAACCTGTCTGTTGTGATAATCACCATGTCATCTTATGAGAGTTTTTTTCCTATACAATCCATAATTTCGTTGACAACCTCTGGGTGCAGACACTCTTAGAACCAGTGGTACACCACATTTGCATCAGTTGCTGAATTGTGCAGTTTGCAGGAGCACTCACAATGGGATATTGTTCCGTAAATCTCTCACTTGTCAGCTTGAAAGAGCTCTGTATGAATATACAGCTCCACAATTGAAATATTCTGTTTAAATGACACTCTTTAGTAAGCAAACATAATTTAACAGATACATCAAAACAAAATTCTAGTGGGAAGTCTTGCAGACTTTACCTGACAATGTTTACTGCTGCTGAAACCATGGCAGGCCTCCTTAATGTGTGAGTAGCTGCCTTTTCATTTGCTGTCTTGTATAAAAAAGGGGTTTATTACAGCAAAACAAACCACAGAAGACAATAGGTACTAGAAGCAATAACAAAAAGCAGGAGGAAACAATAATCTGCATGCCTGTGTATAGCTAACTAAACTGTAGATTGTCCTATTTTGCTGACTTGCGTTCCTCAACTGCTTCCTCCGTCACCCACTTTCTCTCTCTTTTTTTCTGGCTTCACTTTGTTTCATTAGGTGAGCCCTTGTCAGCACCAGTCCTACAGATTCCAACCTCACCTATGTAGTGGTTGAAAGGGGGTTTTTAATTCTGCTGTCAGAAATGATGTCTAGGACAGACCCAGGAGCTACTTCTGAGATCAGCAGTGTTTCAGGAAACCCGTCCATGCAATTCTGATCCCCAATCAGTATAGGATCAGTCTAGTCCCAGGTCATCTTTCCATTACACAAATTAACAGGAAGGTATCTTCTTTGGTCTCTCTACAACAGACTCAGGAAGTACTTCTGGGGTCAGCATTGCTTTAGAAATCTCTTGGCTCCTAGCTGCCCCTGCTGTCCTCAATATTCTGTTCTCCAATTCTCAAGGATCAGTCCAGCCTCGGGTCTTCTCTCCATTACATAAATTAACAGGAAGAGATATTGACTCTTATGGGTCTCCCTCCTACCACCAATCTTCTTGGTATGGGTCTCTTATTCAATGTACAGATTCAGAGTGAGACAGCATCATTGTTTTAATGACTAGGGGGCTTTGCCCGCTGCTTGCTTCGCTCACCCACCACCTCCACTGGAGCGCGCTAAGCGCCAGCCACTTTGCATCTTTGCCTCTCGTGTTGAGAAGAGGGGGGCTAAACACACGCTAAGGAGATGTGGTCGCTCCTCTGAAACCCCCTCTTAAACGGTGATACAATGGGTAACAAATACATTTTTTTTTACCTCCTCTTTGCTCGATCAGCTTCTGTCTTGCTGCTGCTGCCGTGCTGCGTGTTCTGCATGTCGCGCAGCGCTTCTAACATTTAAAAGCCTGTACAGCAGCTGTCCTTTTGTCTCACTACTTTGTCTTATGGGACGTTAAAGTGTCTCCGAGAAAATCACGTCTCGGCTCCTTCCAAGCCTTCTAGAGAGATAATAACTGGAAGATGAAACACAGTCAGGTAAGGCCAAGAAGAAAGGCAAACATCAGGCCTTCCTCTTGTCAAAATTAGAACATTGCTAACCAAAACTCAAAGTACAGATCAAAGTTCAATACTGGGAAGTTACTAATTAGAGATTTTCAAATGCTAACACAGGCATTTAATAGCAATCTCAGGTGCTTCAGAAATGCATATGCCGACTTTTACATGCTTGTTTCAGAGATGTCCCACATATTTCACATTTCAGGTAAGTCTGCGTACTCTCATCGTTTGAAACTCCTGACGCAGATTCTCTGAAATGTCAGCTCCCATAACAAAAAAAGTTGTCATGGTCACATAATATGAAATTATTTCGAATTTTACAAAGCATTTAAAACAAAAAAAAATATTTTCACCTCAGCCCTAACATATTTTTTTATAAGTTTCTGCAAACATTTCAATCTCATATTTATAACTTTACTGCTACTAATCATCTATTGCCACCCTAGCCTTACACTGACATATTAAATATTAAAGCATCTCTGACTGTTATTCAGTAACCAGTACGTTAATGAAGCTTAGGTTGTTTGTAGGTTCACTTAGATATTCCTCCATTTAGTAGTCAAACCAAAATATGCCTGCCAAATCAATAACACACCACTATTGTGGCCACACTTAGCTTTTTACTGTAATTTAATATAATAACTACATGCTGGTTTATTTTAGAAAGTGATGTTTTATAGAGTACAGTTTGAATGATAAGTATGATGGTTTTGAACTCACTACTAGGTCTTTTATTTATTTGTTTTGGACAAAGCAGTGCTTCAGCTAGCCAACTTTACCAGTTACACAGAGTCTGAATATGCTGTGTTTAAGCCTAGGACTTGTAACAGAGGCGCTATATAGGCGTCTGACCCGACACAGAGGCACGTACCAAATAACAAAGATTTTATTTTTCTTCACCCGTGGGCGCACGTCTTCCCCGTGACCCACAGGCAATACACAGTCCACACAGCACTTAAACAACACCAACAAAACACTCTTCTCCTTTTACCACAACTCCTCCTCTAGCTTAGTCCTCCTCCTCTTGACTCTGGGTGTTGAGTGGTGGTGGCTGGCCCTTTTTATAGCCCACCCGGAAGCGTTCCAGGTGTTCGACCACCTGGTCCTAATTGCACTTTCGGGTGGGGCTGAAGATTCGTCCAGCCGGGCTGTTGACATTTGCCATAGAATACCAGAATTGGCAGGTCCACCACTGGTGCCCTGTGCTTTTCACTGATGAGAGCAGGTTCACCCTGAGCACATGTGACAGACGTGAAAGGGTCTGGAGAAGCCGTGGAGAACGTTATGCTGCCTGTAACATTGTTCCGCATGACCGGTTTGGTGGTGGGTCAGTGATGGTCTGGAGAGGCATATTCATGGAGGGATGCACAAACTTCTACAGGCTAGACAACAGCACCTTGACTGCCATTAGGTGTCAGGATGAAATCTTTGGATGCATTGTCAGACCCTATGCTGGTGTAGTGGGTCCTGGGTTCCTCCTGGTGCATGACAATGCCTGGCCTCATGTGGCAAGAGTATGCAGGCAGTTCATGGAGGATGAAGGAATTAATATCATTGACTGGCCCCCACACTCGCCTGATCTAAATCCAGTAGAACACCTCTTCAACATTATGTTTCGGTCCATCCGATGCTGCCAGGTTGCACTTCAGACTGTTCAGGAGCTCAGTGATGCCCTGGTCGAGATCTGGGAGGAGATCCCCTAGAACACCACCAATCATCTCATTAGGAACATACCCCAAAGTGGTCAGGCATGCATACAAGCACATGGGGTGCCATACAAACTACTGAGTATGATTTTGAGTTGCTGCAATGAAATTTCAGCAAAATGGACTATCATTTTTTCACTTTGATTTTTGGGGTGTGTTTGAATTCAGTCCTCTGTAAGTTGATTATTTTCATTTCTATGAAACGATGTGGCATCCTTTTATTCCTAACACATTACCCAGTCCATATCAATATAGATATCCAGCAGGATTTTTTCCCATTGAGATCTGATGTGTTTTCAAAGTGTTCCTTTAATCTTTTTGAGCAGTTTATAAGCAATAAAAGGTTAATGTACATGAAAATTGTCTCTTGCATTTGTGTTAGGTCTTCTCTAAATCTCTGATATCACTATGTTTGGTAATTGAAACTAACAGATGGTAGAAATGTACACAGCTGGGTTTATTTTTGGCTTTAGTTACAAATTCCTGCCTTTACCAGTCAATCTAAAACATGCCAGCTGAAAGCTTTTTACTTTTCCCTTTTCAGTTAAAAGGAAGACAAAGAGTTGCAAATGGATAACATAACAGACTTTTGGTATTTGTGATCCATATGTAAATTGCCCCATTTAAGCGAGTAAATGTGTGTGAATGTTCCCTTTAATGGAATGACACCTCATATTACGGGTAGAGTTTAAGGACTGCCATGATACTAAAATAAATCTCCAGCAAAGGGTATATTTTCCACAATTTTTTAAGGTCACACTTAATGTTAATAGGTTGGTCATCACCAAATACCATAAATTCAATCCATCCTGCCATAAGCATCCCTCTTTCGCACAGTGTCTATCCTGAAAAAAAACAGACTTCAATTATGGATTAGTTTATTGTTTCAAATTTAGCATGAGAAAGGTGACCTTAACTTATATATTTTATATACAGTATTCTCCTCTTTTACATGTCAGAGAGCCACTCCTGTTGACAGACAGATCCTCAGTAATCAGTCCACAGTTATTGAAACAGCCGCAAAATCACTCAACGCGCCCCCGGCTTATGCCTGAGTGTGCTGCCTGGAGAAATAGCAGTGCGGCATTCAAAGCAGACCTCTGTTACAAGGGTCCCAACACCATGGCTGCAGGTTTTCATTCTAACCCTTTTCTTAATGAGTGACGTGTTTTTGCTGCTAATTAACTTCTTTTGAACTCATTTTAATTGACTTGCTCTGGACGACTCAGACCCTTTAATTGTTTCTTTTTCCTTAATTAGCAGAAAAAACTATAATGAAATACAAAATGAGCCAAAACAACTGTTGTCCATCATACAATATCTGAAAATAAAGAAAGATGAAGGTCTCAGGAATGTCAATCTGCTCAGATCCCCAGAACATTTTAACATTGCTCTTAGAAAAGAGAAAATCAACAATTTTGGAAATGTCTGCTATACTGTATGCACCTCGAGAGCAGCAGCAACAAGTCATGGAATTAAAGAACGGGTTTAATTAACGACAAGAATTGACACCTCATTAAGCTGCTGGTTGGAGTGAAACTGGTTGGAGTTTGAGGCCCTGACGTAGTTGGTCTTCTGTTGGCTCCCTCACTTCACATTTCATTTCTGTTTAGGTGCCATTTAAGGAAAGAAATGAAGCAATTCAGAGGAATGATGAAGAAATTCAAGGCAACAAATCTTTAAAAAGCAATTTAATTAAAATGAATTCACAAGAAGTTAATTAGCAGCACAAATAGGGCACTCATTAAAAAAAAAGGGTTAGAATGAAAACCTGCACCTCGGTGATCGTCCATGACCGGACATGGTGACCCCGATCTATTACACATCACACACACCCCTGTGACATACTATTAATTAATTAAACAATAATGCCTCTTTGATGAAGTAAATAAAAAACTAAAAGTGATTCAACTATGAAAACAGTTAACCCAATCCAAGAAAGCACCCGAATATTACATCATGTGTACATTTTCTAACTTGTGTAAGAAATAAAAATGCTTATTTTGCCACAATTACAATTACTAGACATGGAAACTAAAAAAAGTTTTCTCTCATTTAAATTAAATATTGCTAATGATGGCAATGTACTTGTTTGTAATTTCTAAGTTTCATCCATCCATCCATTATCCAACCTGCTATATCCCAACTACAGGGTCATGGGGGTCTGCTGGAGCCAATCCCATCCAACACTGGGTGCAAGGCAGGAAACAAATCCCGGGCAGGGTGCCAGCCTACCACAGGGCACACACACACCCACACACCAAGCACACACTAAGGACAATTTGGGATCGCTAATGCACCTAACCTGCATGTCTTTGGACTGTGGGAGTAAACTGGAGCACCCAGAGGAAACCCACGCTGACACGGGGAGAACAATTTCTAAGTTTCAGTTGTGTTAATATAAATAAGATTTACTTTTTATTGTAACTTAATATTATGGACAACTTATGATATTTGGCTTGGAAAATAAATGTAAATATGTAGTAAAACAGTTGTGTCTCAAAACAAGGCCTCAATGTCAAACTCTAACGATGCCTCATAGAATGGTGGTTCCCAAACTGGCCACCACTAAGCTGCCAAAATAGACATTGCCTCCTCACAACTCTGAAATGGATGAGCAGGTTGAAAAATGGATAAATGAAAATTACACTCTCCTGATTTATTTTTTACCCTTCCACAAAGCTTATTTAGTTAGTTTATTTTGTTAACTTTCAGCATGGATGAAATGCTGAACAATGCCAGTTTATATTTCACATATTAATTAAAATGTGACATTTTACCATATTGTGTAAATGGTGTGTGTGTAAGTACGATGTGTCCGGTTGGGTTCTGAAGCCTCAGAATATCAAATTTCATTCCAGTGGTGTAAAAAATGCAGGCTGTCTTCAAAGCCAACTTGAAAAGCAGATGGTTAAACCTCTACCAGCAAGTTGATTCCCATTCATTGCTGCAGTGGGCCACCGATCTGCTTCTTTAAGAAGTGTAAAGGCTGTGAAGGCTGAGAATTGAGAAAATGACACCAGCTCTGCAATATGCTAAAACACAGTCAACACTTTTTAGCTGACTTCACCAACAGAGTGAAAAGGAGCTGACAATATTACAGTTTTGGCTTGCAGTCTTGCAACAGGTCTGTCAGCATGATTATTCTTTAAACCCAATTACATTACATTATGTTGTATCATCTGGCTGTAACATGCAAAAATACTGAATGTTATACATTTTTTATATAAGAACGGTGAAGTCAGAAAACCTACACAAATGTTTTCTAGTCTCTTAATCTTCCAAGAGTCTTAAACTAACAAAACAATGAGATCACAGGAATTCAATTAGTTGTGAGTAGAAGCATATTGTATTTCTACCTGCCTCATGTTATCAAATATGTGCAGGTGTCAGGTCAATACACCTGATGTATGCTTTCAAAACCTTGCTATTCCCGTGGAAATTGATTAGAGCATTCATACATTTTGATGTGAGCCATCTTCTAAGGAACTGCAGTGGTCAACTGATTATCTACTGCATCGGCTTCTGGATGGCCTCTTGTCATGCTTTGTACTCTGCTCTTGAAGTGCAGTATAGTCCTGCTTGAACCATGGAGAGGCATAAACTGAAGGAATGGCAATAGACCATGAAACATTTGAAACATGTATTCTATTAATTAGTTGAAAAATTTATTGTATTAATTAGTTGAAAGATTTATTCTATTAATTAGTAGTATAAGTAGTATACCAAAGCACACGTGATTTTTATTTAAACTGTCCCCAACAGCACAAAAACACACTTTCTTTACTCTTTTTCTTCTTTGTCTCTCACTTTCTTTTCTTTCTTTACCTTTCTGTCCTTCTTTCTCCTCAACTCCTCCTCAGCAAGCTTTGTCCTCCTCCTCCTGACTATGGCTCCCGGAGTAGTGTCTGCTGGCCCCTTATATAGGGCACCCGAAAGTGCTCCTGGGGTCTGATGATGTGTTTCCATTGGAAGAGCTACTCTCCAGGGCTCAGCCGTAATTGTAGGTCTCCCAACAGGGATGTACCAAACCCCAACTCCTATGATACCCTGTGGGAGTCCAAGGCACCCCTGCAACCCAGGGGGGCTGCCATCTAATGTTCCGGGGGAGGTAATGATCTGGCCACGCTTGCTCCCCCGGTACTCCCAGCGTGGAGGTATCCCAGCAGGGCAAGAGTCTATTTGGATAGACTGTATGTCATTAGTGAAGGGGAGCCTCTGATAAACGGGGAAAAACTCAATGGCGTTGTGATTAGGAGTCCCAAACACAGCAAAAGGGGTGTGAGGCCCCTTAAAGGACCATAAAGACAGGGCCTTAACTTAAAGGAGACTCAACCCAAGTCCAGCTATTCAAAAAAAACTGCTAAGTGCAGGCTTTCGCCCTATAGCTGACTCCAAAAATCAGAAATTGGCAAAATAATTAGAAATGACCCAAAATATAGCAAAAGCCCCACCAGAAGAAGAAGAAGAATGGAACACCTTCAACTTTTTTGAATAGCGCCAACAGTGGAATCTTTAATAATAAAGGATTTTTTTACAAGAAATGAAAAATACAATCAGAAGAGTGAAAAGAGGCAAAATGAGGTAAGTAAATCCACCTGTCAATATGGAGGGCTGTGATTGTCAGTGCATCTCCACATTTTTTGTGGGGTCTTGCATGGAGTCTGCAGACACACACATCACATACTACACATGTGCAAACTGTGCAGCGAACACCGATTTAAGAACGTAATATGAGAACCACCTGCAGACATTTAAGTATACGCATTTCATGCCCACTGGAGTATGATGGAGTACTTAGACTGATTATATAGAGTTTGGCTATCCTAAAATATTATTTCCTTTGGTCTTTGGCATATCTTTGTTTTTGACTCATTTGATTTTTTTAATTCTGCCCTTGTACTCCTCAGTTTATTTACTGACCATCTCATTTTTAAGCATATCATAGGTAGAAGTGGTTAAGGCTTTATACTTCAAACCTCGAGGATGTGGGTTCATATTCCACTACTGACACTGTGTGACCCTGAGCAAGTCATTTGACCTGCCTGTGCTCTGATTGGAAAACCAAAAGAAATGTAACCAATTGTATCATAAATGTTGTAAGTCACCTTGGGTAAAGGCGTCAGCAAAATAAGTAAATGTTTCTTCCTATGTAAATATAAATGTAAATCTTCCTATGTTTTCTAGCTCATGTTTCAGATCGTCTTTAATGACACTTAATTTAACAATCTTTCTCTATATAAAATCCAATGTCTCTCTGTCTGTCTGTATGTCTGGCCATTTTTCACGAGAGAACTACTTAACGGATTTAGATTGGGTTTTTTTGTTTAATTTGCTTGAACATTCCAGTTGATTTTGCGGCTTCTCTCATCACGTATTATACTTCGGTTCCGGTACCAATTTATTTGCATAAATCTGAGAGGCAGGCTGCGGGCCGACGGGATGGGAAGGAGGGACCTCAGGGGTAGGGAGCCAGGCGGGGCCATCCTCACTCACGCCCCAGCCTCTGTTTGAGTCGCTCTACCTCTCGCCACGTGTTGGATCGTACCCTGCCTCCTCTTAGCTAGCGATACCTGTTTGTTCAGCAGATATCATCTAAAGATTGTTAAAGAGTAACATTTGACGTTTTTGAGAGAGAGATCACAGCTATCTTTGTTTTAGAGGGTACCTGCTCATTGGCAGACATATCACGGCCACATGCTTTTCTCCCCACGCGGGGGACACTCTCCCATCAGAGCTGAACGCGATCAGATACAGTGCCAACGTTTGACATTGCAGCATACCTACCTTCCACTTGGCCAAAGATACCTTGCCAACTTTTTACATTTTGGCAAAGAGATCACAGCTACATTCTCGCCCCTGATAGGAAAACCAAAAATGCTGTATATGAAGAGGCCCTTGGATATGAAGGCTATCAATATAAATTCTTCTAAAAACGAATTATTACTTTTCTTTTTATTCATTTTTAAAATTTGCCCTGTTTCACTACTATGTGGGTGGAGCCATAGGGGACTGCTAGTAGTATATAAAAATATACCCTTCATTCATAGTCAAAAGTCACTGAAGTCGTTTTGGTACATTTCAAACTAGCTGCAGTATGGAATAACCTTTAGAAAGTTTACATATTTTGGACTAATAAGATAAGTAGTTACTATAAAAACATTATTAAAATGGCCATCATGTTAATTATGAGGGTTCTACTTTCATAGTTTGACAAAAAATAAAACATCTATTTTCCTATAGCCGCATTATGTAAAATCCAAATGTAGCATCATGGATAACCAGAGATTTTCCTTGCAGCACTGAGTGCATGACAGAAAGAAAGTACAATAGGGTGCCAGTCCACTGCAGGACACATTTATACAAACAGCTCTAAAGAGGCCATTTGGAATTTTCAGTTAACTCAGCACAAACGTCACTGGGGTGAAGGAGTAATCCCAGTGTACCCATAGAGAGTGCCATGAAGACACAAGGAGAATGTAAACATGGGGAGTGATTCAAATTCAGAACTCTAAGGCTGTGTCACATTACTTTCTTCATTTGTTTGTTAAATATAAAATCCTCTTTGATAAAATTTTAAGGTAGCATGATAGCTGTATAGCAAATTTTCTTTAGATCTCAGAAAAATATATTGCATATAATGTGAAAAAATGAATGTGCGCCGTAAGATGGCTGCACCGACGAGAGCTCCGAGTCATCTCAGCAAAAAGTTATTATTTATTTTCTTACTACTCACTCTCTTTGTGCGTACTACTTTATCACACTTTCAGTATGACCGGAAAACACTATTGGAATTACGTTCATCAGCCAGTTCGGATTTTACAACAGTTTTTGATATCGCGAACACTGTACTGCCTGGAGTCTTTTGCTTACTCGCGCGACGCCGAAGGAAAACTAAGAGGGGGAAACGCGCCGGAGTTCTGTGCCGAACCCGACAGAGAAACAACAAGCCTCCTCTGCCTAGCATCCTGCTCGCTAACGTTCAGTCTCTGGAGAACAAATTAGATGAGCTGCGCACACGGATAAAGCACCAAAAAGACATCACGAACTGCTGCATTTTGGCGTTCACTGAGACGTGGTTGGAGCCCAGCGTACACGACTGCGCAGTCAAACCACATGGGTTCACAGTTTATCGGGGAGACAGAACGAAGGACTCAGGCAAGTCAAGGGGAGGGGGTGTGTGCTTTATGGTTAACTCTACGTGGGCTACGGATGTGTGAGTCTTAAAAATGCTCTGCTCACCGGTTCTCGAGCTGCTGACCATTAAAGTTAGACCCTTTTACCTCCTGAGGGAGTTCAGTTCAGTTCTCCTTTCAGTTGTTTACATCCCCCCACAAGCTGATAAAGCTTTGGCTATGGATGAACTGTATGATGTTATCAGTGGACTAGAGAACGCTAACTCAGAAGCAGCATTTATTGTGTTGGGAGACTTTAACAGAGCAAACATGAAGAAAGTTCTCCCTAGATACTATCAGCACATCTCTCCCCCCACAAGAGGTGATCAAACACTGGATCATTGTTACACCTTATTCAAGGACTGCTACAAACCAAAATCAATGAATTCACAGACTCTGTCACAGGATATATAAGCAAGTGCATTGACGATGTTGTCACTAAAACCACCGTTTGCATATATCCTAACCAGAAACCCTGGGTAAATAGGGAGATTCGGGCTAAGCTCAAGGCGCGGACCTCTGCCTTTGGCTCAGGGGACTCTGATGCATACAAAGCAGCCAGATACGACCTCCGGAGGTCCATCAAGAAGGCCAAACGGGACTACAGGGACAAAGTGGAGTCAAGCTACCACAGCTCTAACACCAAGTGCCTGTGGAATGGACTGTGCTACATCACTGACTATAAAAAGAAAAACACAGTCAGTGTTCAGCCCACTGCATGTCTTGCAGACGAGCTCAACACTTTCTATGCTCGTTTTGATGCAGCCAACAAAGAACAGGTGCTATATCCTCAAGGGGGCAGTGAGTCTGTCACTCTGATCCTTGAAACGTCTGATGTGAGAAGGTCCTTCAAAAAAGTCAATCCTCGCAAAGCTCCGGGACCAGATGGCATCCCAGGTCGTGCCCACAGGGCATGTGCTGACCAGCTAGCAGGTGTGTTCAACAACATCTTCAATCTCTCCCTGAGGCAGTCAGTGGTCCCCACTTCCTTCAAGGCATCCACCATCATTCCTGTCCCAAAGAAACCGGTGGTCTCCTGTCTGAATGACTATCGCCCGGTTGCCCTGACATCGGTCATTATGAAGTGCTTCGTGCAACTGGTCAAAGGTTACATCTGCTCCTCCCTCCCTGACACGCTGGATCCTCTCCAATTTGCTTACAGAGCAAACAGATCTACAGAGGATGCCATTGCGCTAACAATAAACACTGCCCTCACCCACCTGGAAAGAGGAAATACATATGTAAGAATGCTGTTCATAGATTACAGCTCGGCATTCAACACCATCATCCCCTCAAAACTTGTCTTGAAGCTTGACGACCTTGGGTTGGGAACGACCATCTGCAGATGGATTTTCTCTTTCCTGACAAACAGGCCACAGGTGGTGAGAGTCGGCAAACACACGTCCTCATCACTCATGTTAAACACAGGAGCGCCGCAGGGCTGTGTGCTTAGCCCCCTCTTGTATTCCTTGTTCACCCACGACTGTGTTGCAAAACACGGCACAAACACCATCATCAAGTTTGCAGACGACACAACCATCATAGGCCTTATCACTGACAATGATGAGACGGCCTACAGAGAGGAGGTGCTGGCATTGAGTAATTGGTGCCTGGATAACAACTTGTCTCTTAACGTCAGCAAAACCAAGGAAATGATCGTGGACTATCGGAAACAACAAGGCAGAGAACACCAGGCCATCTACATCAGCGGCGTAGAAGTTGAAAGGGTTAACAGCTTCAAGTTCCTCGGAGTAAACATCACCGAGGATCTCTCGTGGACCCTTCACATAGACACTGTGGTTAAGAAAGCTCGCCAGCGGCTCTACTTCCTGAGGAGGCTGAGGAAGTTTGGCATGAATGCCAACATCACCTCAAACTTTTACAGGAGTGTGGTCGAGAGTCTGCTGACGGGCTGCATTACCATCTGGTATGGGAGCTGCTCTGCCAGCAGCCGGAAATCACTACAGAGAGTGGTGAAGGCAGCAGAGCACATCACGGGCAAGAGTCTTCCTGCCATTGAAGACATTTACCTCCATTGGTGCCTGCGTAAGACAAGCAGCATCATAAAGGACCACAGCCATCCAACACGCCAGCTGTTCTACTTGTTACCGTCTGGCAGATGATACAGGAGTCTGGCTGCTCGGACTACAAGACTTAAGAACAGTTTTTACCACCAGGCCATTCGACTCCTCAACAGCAACACCTGAACACTTACATACACTTTCATTACATCTACATTGCACTACTCACACACAAACTGTACCTGCACACACTCTGAATACTGACTGGAACATGCATCTGCACTTTATGGAATATGCATCTGAACTTATAAAACATTATCTGTGCAATAACTGTCATTTGTACTTGCTGCTCATCCAACTCATATTGCTCATATAACTTCTTTTATACGTACACATTTTATTTTATATGGCTTGTCTATTTTTAACTTGTAAATTTTTTTATTTTTTTTTTAATTTTTTTTTTTAGCTTTATTGGATCTAGGCTGAGTGACTTGTTTTTCTCGTCATACACATTTCATTGTATGTTGACCCTGTGTTAACCTATATATGACAAATAAACCTAAACCTAAGATGAGGCAGTATTCGGATGTTTCCCATTTCTTTCACAATATGTGTGGTCTTCATCATTGAAAATTAAAGTTCTAGGTACACATTCACTGTCACATGACTGTATTTTCTAATATAAGCATTGAATTTTTTAAAAAAATATCTTGTTTAAACTGTGAGCTAATAGTCTTTGCATTCCTCCAGTGTTAAAGATTAACAACGTAACAGCAGACCCACTTCTTAAATTAAGCTCTTGCTGTTAAAAATACAGTAGCAAGCATTTATATTTGAAAGGAACTGCCTACTGTACATCAGCCTCCAGATTTTTATTTTATTCCTCCTTTAATCAAGCAGAGACTTGAGTATCTCCTACAGTTATAAAATTAGTAGCCTTACAATGAATTTCATACAGTGACCAACTGATCTTCTGGAAATTATTGAGCTGTCTTTAAAAATTCAGGATTTTTTCTTTATTTGAAGTTGTTAAACCAATGAAAGCAGGAAAAGCAGCCAAACTACACAAGTCCTCTTTCTTTAGGAAGAATTAGGATGGCTTGGCAACTTTCTGAGTACCATAAGACTCTTCCTTATTACATCTGTGCTCTTAATGTACAGTATATCATTGTTTAAACTACAAAGTCATTCATTTAGATCCAGAAATCAATAACCTAATGTCTAAGTTCTTCTTAGCTCAGGGAAGTTACAGTGCAGCATATATGAAATTATATTATTTCTCATACCTGTAATGTTCCGGAAGTGGTAAAAATGCTGAGTGTAATTTGTAATATGACTTCACGTAAGGCCTTACCTGGAGTTCTGCGTGCAGCTTTCATCACCATACTGTTTACTTTTCGATCTCCAGGCCTCAAAAAAGGACATAGCAGTGCTAGAAAAAGTCCAGAGAAGAGTGACTGAGCTAATTACAGTGCTACAGGAAATAAATTATGAGGAAAGATGGCAAGAGCTGGGCCTTTTCAGTTGAAGCAAAAGGAGCTTAAGAGGAGACATGATTGAAGTGTTTAAAATAATGAAAGTCATTAAATACCTAGGGACAAAGTTTCCAAACTTGTTAAGGGTAAATTTCATATAAATATTAGCAGGTTTTTCTTCACGCAGAGAACCATAAACACATAGAATAAGCTAGCAAATAATGTGGTAGGCAGAAGAGTTTTAGAGACCTCCAAAATACAATTTAATATTATTTTGAAAGAATTAAGTGGATAGGACTGACCAACTTTGTTGGGCTGAATGGCCTGTTCTCATCTAGATTGTTATAATGTTCTAATTACAAAAAGAAAAGAGAGACTGAACCTTTTCAGTTTAAGGAAACGGTGAATAAGAGGTAACATGATAAAAGTGTTTAAAACTTTCAAGGGAATTAAACACAGTGGACCTCTTCCATTACTTTAAAATTAAATTAAGTAAGTATCTTCTTATATAATACGCTACCGTGGCTGTTTATTTATCTGTCCAGGATTTTAAATCACCTGTAGCTCGCAAACCATTTGAACTATTGGCCAGAAATTTGGTACACATATACTATGTGACGTCTACTATCCGCTTTCGGGGTGATGAATGACCTCCAAGGTTATTCCTCTTTTTATTTTTATTTTATTATAGAATCAACTCTCGGCAGTGGGGCGGACGGTGCATTCTTATCCCTTCCACCTTCGCCGTCACTTCCCCTACCTCTTCAAATCTTAAATCATTCTTGAGGCAGATTGAAGATTTAAGTGCCAACTTAAGTGAAAAATTAAGGAAAACGTACTAAGTAATTGCAACACAAACACCAACTTAATCAGTTTTAATTAACGCGAAAAGATGCAGACGAAAGAAGAGAAGAAGTGGGCCTCTAGAGTGGAGAAAAGAAGAGCTGCTCAGGAAGCAGCAAGTACATCAACCTCTGAGCAAACAATTGCTAAAAGTATGGAGAAAGAGTATGAAAACTATGAATGCTCAAGTCAAGTGTATTCACTGCACGTTATCGTGCACTGCACCATTACTGGTGGGGAGATAATTGGAAACTTGTTAATAGAAGATTGTGCAGAAAAGTTAAAAAGTTAAAATATGATTATAAGAACCTTCAGCTCTTGACTAGATGTTTCTTGAGAGAATCTTGGTGAATAGAACTGACAAGTTTTATGGGCTGAATGATCTATTCTCACCATAATTATGCAAATTTGTTACTTTGCGTTCCCTCCAATTGCGAGTATATCAGGCATAGGTGTATTCTTTAGCAAGTTTTTGTTCTCCAGAAGTGAGAGATATAATTTTATGTTGAGCTCAACTATAGAATTAGAATCAGAATTCACTTAAATGGCCAGGTACACTAATAAGGAATTTGTCTTGATAGTATTGGTGCAACATATAAGGACAATCCAGAATACAAAAGATAAATATAAGAAGATAAAGTAAAATGATACAATGTAAAATGATACAAGGGAAATACAAAAAAATAAAGATAGTTGGATTAAAATGTCCAGGCAGTCTAGTGTGCAGTTATACATAAATATTGAGTAGGAGCTCAGACTTAGTAAGAATAATTCCACATGGAAAAAAATGTTTAGGTGACAGGTTGTTTCACATTTCTCTGCATGAAAACGATTGCTGGAGGGATATCTTTGGAATCGGTGATACTTTGGGTGAATTAAATCAGCAATGATTCTTAGCACATTACTTGTTTTCCAAAAAAGAATTGTAGCAGTAATCTGCAAGTGCACCACATGCTTTGTGAGCCTAGCTGCATGAGTGGTTGCAACCCATTGGGCAAGGAATGGGAGTGCTTCCTTTTACAGGCCATGGGAGTTTCCACAAAGAGGGAAGAGACTTCCATATAATAAGTAAAAGTTCCATGTAGGTGTTACGTCCGTTCAGTGTATATTTCAGTTAAGGAAATGCTGATGTGCCCGACAATTATTGTAAGAACCAAAATACCTGGCAATAATAAATGAAAACCAAGATGTAATCTGAGACAGTTAGGAGTAAAAATCCTAGGATCAAACTAAAACAAAGGATAAAGGTGTTAATTGAGATTCAAAACAAATCAAAATCCAAATAACCAAAGTACAGTGACTTGAGAGGAAAATTAATTATTAATAAGAAAAAATGTTTTATCCACCACAGAATGAAGGAAAATGAGTGTGCAGGCCTATTTATACATCTAATTAGGCAACATAACAATGCTAAATGACAATAACTAAAAATAACTTTCACAATATTTATTGTATTTAATAATAAACAACATGAACCGATCTCTGCTGATTCACAACCACAAATAAACCCAAATGACATGTATAACAATGCATATTATGATACTTCCTACAATATCCTCAAACACAAATTAATAAAAAAGTACTTGTTTTAGTGTTTACCTTTTACTTTAGAATGTTTAATCCTCAAAATGACAAACTTCTGCCTTCCATGCTGTTAATTAAACAGAGCTTCAGCACTCATCTGTGGCAAGGTGGTGATGTAACAAATTGGTCCACATTACATGCAACTGCAAGCTGCATGAAAAAATAGCCAGGGTAGCATTTCACACACTCAGTGTAGAAGTAAATACGTGTCATGAAATGTGGCTGTTCTGTGTGCCGCTGGTGAGAAGTACAATGTGGTGTAGCTTTTGCTGGTTGATTTCTCATCGATTGTATGATGCAATTTGTCTGCTTAGGATAGGCATATTTTATCTTACAGCGTTCTCCAGAGCTAGTTTATTGAATATTCCAGAGTAACAGGCAGTAAGGTTTTTGCCAAAACTTGAGTACAAACAAGACCCCCTGATTAGCACTGAATAAAATAAACACCCTGACTGACCTGTAGCTCATGGTATGCACACTGTGACGCTAAGCTTTGATTCGTATGGCTTTAATGAGGTGACAGTATGTTGTTTTTATATCAAAGGATACTGATTCTCTATTAATGGTACAATAAGAATACAGAATTATACATTATCATTATTTCCTTTGGCAAGAACACATTTTGTATACTGGCTTAATTTAAACCTATTGCTGACTTCCCTTAACTTTGAACTGGGAGCACACTATGCCTTTTATTGATCACATTCCAAAAAGCTTTGACAATGTATTTATGCACTGTCTCAACATCTCTGCTAATCATTATTTTTAGAGTTTTTGTATTAATGTACAAAAATAATTAAAAGTTTAATGAGGAGTATTTTGTGACAACTGTTTCTGATGTCCAAAGACCAGAGTCACCATCAGAGTGAACTTTGTCACAGTCTGCGCCTGTGCTTCTGTGTTTCTTTTTCAGTGCTCCAGCTCCCAGACACATTTCAAAGACCTGTGTGGCGGGTTAATTGGAGGTTACTAAGAATAACCTACTAGAAGCTCTTATCCACCTTCCAAATATGGAAGAAATCAACAAAAGAAAAACTGTACATGAGCAAACTATCACTAAAGAAAGCATTTTCCACCATCTCTGAATCCATAAATGCCAGCGACAAACTGTGTTTTGCATTTAGTGTCATATTGTAGTAGCAGACGTGCAGACATTTTCATTGCCAGACCATTCAACTCACATACATCAGCCAAGACTACATTTGTAAGCACCTGCACCAGCCAGTTTGCAATACCAGTCCAATGTCGCTGACCATTCTGTAGCTCAGTGTCTAGGACTGTCAGGTTGTTACACAGTAGGTTCATTTCTGCTAAAAGTTATATGTTATATGTTTAGATATGACTCATTGATTGATTATTTAATAAATGTGGCTGTATATTTATTTGTATGTATTGCTGATGTTTATTTCCAGCACATATTTCTTTATGTTGCTGTACGACACATTATATCGTTGCTCCTTTTTTATTGTTTTTGCACCAGGCTGGAATAGCTCAAATGTTTTTCATTATACTGAAAGGTAATACAACAGTAAATGAAAAGTGAACTGGATTAAGTTGCTTTTTTGAAAAAGCCTTTTGTTCTAAAGCTTTTTTTATAGTAGGCCTATAGCCAGCCTCACATCTTTTCAGACACTCTTCTGAAATATAACCTTAATAAAAAAAAAAGCAAGCATTAAAAGAATAAAAAAGAATTAATGAATAATTATATAACCTTATGGACACAGTTATTTTGAGGAAATGACCCTCTGCTGCAAAAGATGGCACTTCAAGTTATCACAATACCTGGCAAAACATCAAACTTTGAGTCGGCGTTCTCTATTGTGAAGCTGGCAAAAAACAAATATGGCTCTTGAATCAGAAGTGAATGACTCCATCAGCATTTTACTCATTTTCCAACAAATTTTGCAAAGCTCTTCCAGAAACAAGTGCTGACATTTTTTTCTTTATAACAAAGGTGGTCAAAACTTATAGTTCAGGAGTTTTTGAATTATTTTTTTGATTTCACTGTGCCTGTTCAGTGTAATCATCTGATATTTTGTGATAGTTTAAGAAGTAGATCTTGTGATTGACGAAGTCTACTTTATGTTAAAATGATCACTGGCAAAAAGAGAAAGACAATTTGGTAATATGCCATTGTAATCTTTATGAAACAAATCAAAATCAGGGAGCAAATTTAAGCAATGTTAATGTTCATTGCAAAGCTTTTTCAGTAATTAATCTATATATATAATTCTCTAACGGAAGGAGCCACGGCCACCAACTCTAAGATCATTGGATACGACGAAAACTCGCAGAGCCATGCCCACCAACTCGGACATGATGCCTCAGAAAACACGCCGTCATTTCTGTTTGTCTGTGCTACAGTCCACATGCAGCTCTGAGCCACATTGACTTTTCGGTTATGACGCACGACCGCATGCAACATCGCAAACTGTTTTACACGCTACATACAGCAATTCGCATCCGCGACAAACATGCGTCTTCTTAGATGGGCCTGCAGGAACACGGAAAACGTTTCCCCGCCCACCAACACTCCTTATTCCCCGGCCCGCGTCCACCCTTGCTCTCTAGGCATTCCTATTGCCTGCTCATGGGACTCATCGACCACCCCGTAAGTCGCTTTTGTCTGTGCTAGGAGTCCACATGCACCTCTGAGCCACGTTGACTTTTCATTATTCTTTTTGGTTATGACGCATGCACCACCATCGCAAACTGTTTTACACGCCATGGTCTTAGAGTTGGTGGGCGGGTCTCCGTGAGTTGCTCTTGCGAGCGGGCACATGACCAGGTGGTGTGTATGCTTTGAGAACGAGGGTGGACGTGGCAGGACCATGTAAGAAGAGGCATTTTTGTCGCGGATGTGAATTGCTGAATGCAGCGTCTAAAACAGTTTGTGAGGGGTATCCCATGGGATCCTTAAAACAATCCTTTAAAACTGAGGTTAAAACACAATGAAGGAAGCAGTCTTTAAAAACCAATAAGCCCTGTGCCTCTGTTTCATTAGCGTCTCACCTGCTTCACCGATGCAGGCCCTGCAACAGTCGAGACGCTCTCTCAGCAGCTGACCTTCTCTGTGCCTGACTCCACTATAGGCTGCAACAAAATTATGAAAGTACGGGCGCATTTGTTTCACACAAGCTGTGTGTGTGGGTGGGTTGGTGTTAGTTAGTTAATTAGTTACTCAAAGGATTTCAAGATTTAATATGCACAAGCGGTAACACTGCAAAAGCAGCCCAAACCAGAAAAGACGGCTGGCAAAAAGTGGCCGACAAATTAAACGTGTGTGTATTGTACTTACTGAAAGCAGCGTTACGGATTTTGCAAATGTTCATTTTTTTCCCTCTGCTTAAAAAACATTTAAAAAGCAGCGTGATTATGCGGCGTATACTACGCTGCGGGTTGGTATGCAGCGTGTAAAACAGTTTGTTTGTCGCGGATAATTTGCCTTTTACTATTACATGAAGACAATTTCCTGTTAATACTTCATTACATTGATATAGCGGTGTTCTCAGTATTCAAAGCGCTATCCACACAGGGAGGAACCGGGAAGTGAAACCACAATCTTCCACAGTCTCCTTACTGCAAAGCAGCAGCACTACTACAGCGCCACAAGGCAGTTAAAGATACACCCGGCTCGATTTTGTTTTCACTTCTGTTTACAGAGATCGGGTCGTAGATAGCATTGTTGCAATGTTATTTTTCTTGGTGGCTTATTACATTACGGATGTTTCACATGTTCATTTTTCCCCTGTGCTTAAAAGACATTAAAAAAGTGTTTCTCAACTGTGACTCCGGAACATCTCAGTCTGCAAGCTATATTAAGCGTCAACAACGCAGACTCGCTACATATTAATCTACAAGTACTGACACTTATCCCTACCGACGAAGTAACTTTCACCAGAGTGGCCTTCTTCGTCACAGACGATCTCGCTTTCAGTCACGGACAATTATATGTTGCTCTCTCCAGAGGTCTATCTTTTCATTCACTCACAGTGGTATCCACAAACCCACCCCATCTGGACAACTGTGTCATTCAGGAAGTGTTCACCCATCAATACATAATTATGCGGCGTATGCTACACCGCGGGTTGGCTAGTAATATAACAATTCCTACTAGTTCTTAAGCTTCTTAGGCTCTGATAGCCCTTATCCAATGATTCTGAAGGTGCCATACATATGTTTTACAAATGACACGTTTAAAACTTAAACAAATAACCTCTGAAAACAGAAGGAGTGAAGGGTATGTCATTCATCACTGGCCATTATTGTTTCACAAGAATAAGGCACTGAAAAAATGATGAAGCAGCATCTCAACACATCCTTAGATACACGGTGTTGAGGCATTGTCTGTTCATATTGAGCTACATTAGAAAATCTGTTTCTGTCATCTTTTATCAAAATACTGTACAAACCACTTGTCAGCAGCAACCACAACTGGGCATGCAGAACCCATCATTAAAGCGTAAAGTGGGCCCAAACCACAACATCTCAACTCACTGAGACAAACTTTTTTCCATAAGTTATTACTTTCTAGTGATTTGATGTTTTTGGCCATGTTTGTAATTTTATAATACTATTGTAACCCACTCTTATTCTCAGCCAGTTTTTATTCATATTTTTTCAGTTACTTGTCAATGTTACGTTCAGTGTCTCTTTTATTCATTTGAAAACATGTAAAGTGAGCCATACCTGCCAGACATTCTTCTATTTCTGTGACATATATCTGTCTATCTGTCATTCTGCTTTTTTAATGTCATAGGTTTTAAGCTTCAGGTTAATAAAAATCATCCACCTTTTCGGGAAGAATTTGGCTGTATGTTTTTTTTCTTGGAATGGGTAGATTTGGCTTCGACATGCAACTACCTTTTGATACCGCTGCAAAATCAGAAATCCCATTCTTTGCCTTTTTATTAAAGTACTTCCACTACCAGAATCCTACAAGAGTATTGTGTTAGTATGGCATTTTGTTTTCAAAAAGAGATTTTAGTGAATCAGACTAGATGCTTAATGATCCTTTGATTTCCCATGCTTAGTTCTCATGCCCTTTCTTTAAAAAAGTGACTTGTAATTAAACACGAAATACTCACCATTTCACATATTTATGAGAAAAGAAAGAAATCTTTTGTAGACTCTGTCCTGTTCACTTCCATCCTGGCCATGAATTCTGCTAGAAATATTTAGTACTTCTGATCTTGTATGCTGAAGATGAGTTTTGGCTCAATGTCTTCATCTCTTACCATAAGTTCAGCACGGAAACTACATGGCCAGTGATGAATGTGCGCCCTGCTCTTGATCATTCTTTGCTTCCCAACAATGCTATTGTTAGATTTGATAAAGGTTTCCTTTTCTAATAAGGAATTATACAATTATTGTTTAAAGGATACTCATTTTACTTCTTTAAAAATGTGGTGGATACACCTTGGAGAAAAAACAACGCCTGCATGGAGGCAACCATAAAAGCTTACATTTTGAAAGCATCCATTTCAAGAAAAGTATTTACAGTGATTTACAGTGATGGATATTACATGGTATTATTGGTTTTAATTGATTTTTTTAAATTAATATGAAAAGCTAATTAAATACAAGTGTGTTTGTGGTCAAAAAGAATCAGTATTTCGTTTGTTCTTATATTGTTTTAGTTTTTTCAACTTTATTTGTTGTTTATGTATAAAATCAATAATAAGATTTAATAATATTGTGTTTATTTTTGGCGTTAAATGCAAAAGGATAAGGTTTACATACTACAAGCCATACCACTCCAAAATCAATAAGCAATACAGAACATAAAAATGATAAAATATGATTTTGATTTTCATATTGTGGTTAAAGCTGAAATTTGCTATTTACTAAAAAAAATCATAAAGCTGACAAATTTTAGCAAGTGTGTGAGATAAAATGGGTGTTAAGCACTGTTCATGAAAGAGGATTGAAGCTTAATTTATAATAATGCTCATATGTTATGTGACAGAAGTGCTAAGGATGATGATTTATTACGTATGACATAATAGGGGTGAAGTAAAAGTGGAAGAAGAGAAAAAGGAGGCCTACAATGGATTTTTGACAGTGTGTGTGTGTGTGTGCGCGTGTGTGTGTGTGTGTGAGAGAGAGAGAGAGAGAGAGAACAGGAGGAGTGTGCAGTGTTGCAAGAGAAGGGGACAATCGGTTCTTTAAACATTTGTTTGGAAATACTTATAAAAAATGTTTGTGCAGAGTGACGGGGGGGTTAGATAGTAAAGGCTAGTTTTATGTAAATAATGTAATTTCATGACAAAATTGTTTGTTAATGTGTTCAATTGAAACACAAAGCAATAAGCCAGACTTGCATCTCTCTGAGATTTGGGGACACAACTGGAGATTGTAACTGACCTGAATTCTAAACCCATAGGAATCTTCTTCTTCTTCTTTCGGCTGCTCCCATTAGGGGCTGCCACTGTGGATCATCCTTTTCTATATCTGTGCCAAGTACGCCAAGTAACTTGTCACAATTTTATTTGGTATATTTTTATAACTGTCTGTTTGTGGTGGATATTACAGGATACTTATTATAGTACATCTTCATTTAGAATACTTAAATAATACATAAGCTGATTTAATTTTGTCATTGAAGAGACATATGTCCTGAAAACATCAAACATCACTGCTTAAATTAGTCTTCTTGATTTTTCTATGTTACAACCATTTATAATTCTCTGAAGTGCAAATAAATCATGGAGGAATAGACTCAAAGGTTTACAACTATTTTATCTTTTTGATCCAATTGAACTTTTAAACTAGAGATTGCATTGTAGTTTTGTTAGACATGAAGATTAAAACTTTAAAAGCAAACGAACACAATGTCACACACAAAGTTCACATTTACTTACAATGAAAGATTCCTGCTATATGCAGTACCGTCAGAAAGGTATTGACCCCTTCACTTTTTCCATATTTTTTTTTTTTTTTTTTTGCAGTATTCTGCAAAAATCATTTCATTAAATTTCTTCTTCCCTCATCAAAAACCACTCAATCCCCCAGAATGACAAACCGGAAACAGGATTTTAGGAATTTTTAAAAATTTATGAATTACATTCAGACCCTCCATATCTATACTGTATATATTGTGAGGTTTCTGAACTCTTTTAGGAAAAACAAGACCACCACCCAACAAGATTGCACACCAAAGCGTGCCTGCCGCGTCTGTGGAGGACTGCTTGTCTTTTGTCGAGGCAACCACAGGTTTGCAGTGCAACAGTACACAAACAACTATGAGCTGATCGAGACTGTGCTATACGTGTCTGTCGCTGATAGGTGATGCAAGGGACATTATAAGTGCAGGGAACATTATAACTTGGCCACTGACCTGGCCCCGACTATTCCAGGTTGCTGTGTCTTGTGTATCGGAGAGTAGTAGATACTGCTGAAAGAAATAATCCTGCTGTTTCTGTTTCAAATTGAATAAAGCTGGTTCTGCTAAAGTACTGAGACTTGGCCTCATGTTTTGGGGTGCAAGACAGGGACTTCTGCATCACAATATATGGATACACGTATGAGGTCTTATGCTCCTTTTCACCCTCTCAGGTCTGCTGTTGAATGCCATTTGGAACTGCCATCTCTGCATGAAATTCAGTCTCAGTCGAGATGCTTTTTATTTGTAGCTCCTAGCTGGTGGAGTCATCTGCCCACCTCCTTCCAAACTTTGTAATCAAGGAAGTGTAACTAGCTTGCATTTTGTCCTTAGCTCTCCACTAGTGGTGATCAATTTTGTAACCTTGTCCTGTAACACTTGTTCAAAAACAGTCCCCCAGACTCGTGTTTACTCAATTATATTGACAACTTTTGTAAGTTGTTTTGGTTAAAAGTGACCGCTAAGCAAATAAGCATATATTTAATGTAAATGGGCCTCTCAAGAACATTTCCAGTTGTCTGTAAGCATCTCCTGTGTTGTCCTTGCTTTTTACTTAAGATCATTGTCCCGTTGGAAAGTGGAACTTCTGCCAAGCCTGAGGCCCAAAGCACTCTGGAGCAGGTTTTCATTAACGATATCTCTGTACTTTACTTCATTCAGCTTTCCATCAACCCTGTCAAATGTTCTAATCCCTGTCGCTGCAAAACAACTCCACAATCATGATGTTGTTACCACCATGCTTCACCACTGAAATGATATTGATAATTCACTTTATTTGAGGGGCGGCACGGTGGCGCAGTGGGTAGCGCTGCTGCCTCGCAGTTGGGTGATCTGGGGACCTGGGTTCGCTTCCCGGGTCCTCCCTGCGTGGAGTTTGCATGTTCTCCCCGTGTCTGCGTGGGTTTCCTCCGGGCGCTCCGGTTTCCTCCCACAGTCCAAAGACATGCAGGTTAGGTGGATTGGCGATTCTACATTGGCCCTGGTGTGTGCTTGGTGTGTGGGTGTGTTTGTGTGTGTCCTGCGGTGGGTTGGCACCCTGCCCAGGATTGTTTCCTGCCTTGTGCCCTGTGTTGGCTGGGATTGGCTCCAGCAGACCCCCGTGACCCTGTGTTCGGATTCAGCGGGTTGGAAAATGGATGGATGGATGGACTTTATTTGAGATATACAATTTCTTTCATTAGAAATCTGTCATTTTTCGCATACCCTAACTTACTTTCTAGAGGCACACAGAGAAGGCAACATAAATCTGGGTGAAGAGGTCAGATACAACTATTTGTACAGCACTCCAGAGCAATTGCAGGTTAACGGCCTTGTCTCAGGGGCCCAACAAAGTAGCATTCCTTCTGCCACTACCAGGATTTGAGCAAGCAACTTTCCAATTATCTGCACCGATCCTTTTGCCAGAGAGACAGCACCAGGTGATGAGAGGCACTGCTCGTTTCCTCTAGATGTTTTGCTTTGAACTGAGGCTAAACAGTTCCATCTTGGTTCCATTAGACCAGAGAATCTTGTTTCTTTCAGTCCTTTAAGTGCCTTTTTGCAGATTTCAAGTGGACTTTCTTGGTAAAGTGTTGGAGTGGTGGTTGTCCTTCTGGAACTCAGCCAGAGTGACCATTGGGATTTTGGTCACCTCTCTTACCATGACCCTTCTCTCTGATTGCTCAGTTTGGCCAGACAGCTAGCCATAGGACGTGGATGCTCTAAACATCATCTATTTAAGTATTATGAAGGTCACAGTTCACTTGGGAACCTTCAATGCTGCAGAATTTTTTGTAGCGTTCTCCACATCTGTGCCTTGATACAATACTGTCTTAAAGGTCTGCAGGCAATTCCTTTCACCTTGTGGCTTGCTTTTTGCTCTGATACACATTGTCAACTATTGGACCTTATATTGAAAGGTGTGTATCTTTCCTAATTCTGTCCAATCAATTGAATTGATCACAGGTGGACTCTAAACAAGGTGTCAAATCATCTTAACGATGATCAACAGAATTGGATACACCTGAGCCATATTTCAAATGTCATAGCAAAGGGTCTAAATACTTGTGTCAATATGATTACGATTTTTATTTTTAATAAATTTGCAGAAATACCTAAAGTCCTGTTTTCTTTGGTATTGAGTGTCGTTTGATGAGGGAAATAAATAATTTAAACAGTTTTAGCACAGGGTTGTAAGATAATTAAATGTGAAGAAAGCTTTCTGAAGGCACTGCATTTTTTTGATAGCTTGACAGATGGTAGAGGTAGGCACCAGAAACAAATATCAAAATACTTTGTAAGATTTCATTGAATGCACAGAGCCAATCAATCTGACATTGTTCCTGATTGTTTAAACCAGATAATCTATTCATTCATCTGTCCATGCAGTGATGTTCTGAGCTATTTAATCTAATTTAAGTTCCTTTGAAGTCAGGGCCTATCCCAGCAGCATTGAGTATAGGGCAGGAATCAGCCTTTGTTCAGGTATGAGATTGGCATGTAATTATATAATATTTTACTTTCCTAATTGGATATGCATGTTCTTTTGGGAGGATGCAGGACCTTTGAGTCATCTGAGCAATATTTACTTAAAACTGTGTATCTGCTAAGAAGCAGAGTAGTAAAAATCAGCAGCAGTTCCAATCGAAACTTATTGTATTTAAATTACTGTATTCCATAACTGTAAAATTCTGTGTATATAATATCTTTATATATAATAAACTACCGTGGCTATTCATTTGTCTGTCCAGGATTTTAAATCGCCTGTAGCTCGCAAACCATTTGACCTATTGACCTGAAATTTGGTACACAGATACTATGTGACATCTACTATCTGCTTTCGGGGTGATGATTGACCTCCAAGGTTATTCCTCTTTTTCTTTTTCTTTTATTTTATTGTAGAATCAGGGCGGCCATGCAGAGCATGCATACGGCGCCGTTCTCATCCCTACCACCTTCCCTTACTTCTTCATATCTTAAAACATTCTTGAGGCAGATTGAAGACTTAAGTGCCAGCTTACGTGAAAAATGAAACAAAATGTACTAAGTAATTGCAACACAAACACTGACTTAATCAAGTTTTAACGCGAAAAAAAGAGAGAAAGAGTATGAAAACTAAGACTGCTCAAGTCAAGTGTATGCACTGCACACCCCGTTACTGGTATACTTATATTATTGTATGCCATGATTATACACTTAAATTTGAAATAAAATAATATTCACCCACCCACTTATCCAATTCATCCCAGTGTCAGTCCTAAGGAAAATAAAAAACTCCCATCCATTCTATGCAGTTACATTTTCAATTGCAGGGTCTGTTTATGGCAAAATAATTCAGCAAAAAGAAACCATGCATGATAAAGAAAATAAACCCCTCAAGTTTAGGCAATGATCAGCTGTGACACCGTTCATTGTAGGCTTCTCTCTGGGGCAAAAATTCAGAAGTGACAAAGAGTTTGATTTGACCTGTCAAAGCAGTATGGTGTGCAAAGCTGTTAACTGCTATGTACTTAGTAGTTAAAGAAAGCAGGTGATACCTTTATACTTCTGTTAAGATTCAGAGCATAAAGGTAAGACCATCAAAAAATAAATATGCTCTGTATAACAAATCTTCTTCTTCTTCTTTTGGCTGCTCCCGTTAGGGGTTGCCACAGCAGATCATCTTCTTCCATATCTTTCTGTCCTCTGCATCTTGTTCTGTTACACCCATCACCTGCATGTCCTCTCTCACCACATCCACAAACCTTCTCTTAGGCCTTCCTCTTTTCCTCTTGCCTGGCAACTCTATCCTTAGCATCCTTCTCCCAATATACTCAGCATCTCTCCTCTGCACATGTCCAAACCAACGCAATCTCACCTCACTGACTTTGTCTCCCGACCATCCAACTTGAGCTGACCCTCTAATGTACTCATTTCTAACAAATAATTGTACCAAAATGCATTACCTGAAAACCTTTCTTTTCAACATACTTAATGTCTTTTTCATCCCTGTACCTAGATGTATAGTACTCAAGTTTCACATAAAAAATGTTTTCTTTAGAAATAAAAGGCCTTCATTATTTATGTAAAACTCACACTGTAATTAGAAATAAGCACTTCTTCTTAAAATATGTTATTTTATTAATGTGTTGAGAATGCAGAATCACTTATTTTTCACAGGAACAGTTTGTGATGACTTGTGCAGAACATATATTACATTGTAAGCTTCAAAGGCAAATCAGGAAGTTTTGAAAGTCTAAACAAACTTTTATATGAAATGCTTAAGTATTGTTTAAATAAAAATGTGAGGAAATTAACAGATAATATACTTGTATGTGCATGAGAAATCTTCACAGAATATTAACATATGATAACAGTTAACAAAAGAATAGCTTTTGCAGATTCACACCATGCGAAAAACTATGCAGAAATGCAATACAAGGAAACTGACAGAAAGCCACCATATACTGTATATATACAGTATAGTATATTATGTTTGAGAGGAATGAATAAACCGTTATTACTTTGGGTGATTTTTACTTACAGTATGTAAAGTTATGCTACCTGTAGTTTTGTTAATTTTACTTTAAAGATACTAGTCAATATTTTCAAAACTAGCAAATTTGTTATGAATAGTAAAAATCAATATTTCTATAAAATAACCATTTAATAGTTTGATTTAAAAAATGTAATAGTTTAGCAGGATATCTAATTGGCTCATTTTTTATCTTGTCACTCTTTTCATCACTTTCTTTAGTGTAGAAACAAAATAAAAAGTTATATAACATTACAAATATAGGCAGTCCTTGGGTTATGTAGTAGCCAAATATATTGTGACATACTTAAATTGCCTCCACATGGTAAAAAATAAAACATCTCTTGGCTGCAGATACATGTATACCTTAGTATTTTTAAATGAAGAGATAACTATAAGCAGAATAAACATTGATGTAAAAATTCTGTAAAGTGGGTAAATGGGCATGCCCTACAATCAAGTGTCCTTTCTCATGGGCTCATATCCAATGTGTGAAATAGCCAGTAATAACTGGGAGATTTTATTTGTGCTTCACTGCTGGTGGAACACTAAAATCTCACTCTGATGCTAAAGAGTAATGGTAAAATTCCATTAGAGCAAAGTTCTGGGGTCTAACAAAATCATTTTTATAAAGAGGATTTTGTTATAATGGAGTTGGAACATAGCGCAGTCTTTCAGCACTTACAGTTGTCAAAGCTGACAGTGGAATGCCAAACTCCATGGCAACATATATTTTCTTCTTGCCAGCATCAATAGCAGCAAGACGTTCCAGCATGCCATTCTGAAAAACTATCATTCACTTCAAAGTTATAAGGTTGTCTGGTGCACACTGGGAGTTTGCTGTATTAATGTGAAATCACTGATTGGGTGTCAGGTACGTATTATGAATATGGTCATATGATTCTATTCTATTAACATGATCCAAAAATGATGTTGACTGTAGTATTAAACATGAAAACATTAGAAAAACTTGTGATGAGAACAGGTCGTTCAGCCCAACAAGCTTGTCCATTATAATCACCAAGATTGTTCAAAATATTGTGAAGATCTGAAGATACCTAAAGTCTTACTCTCTACCACACTACTTGCTAAATTGTTCCAAGTGTTTATGGTTCTTCGCACAAAGAAAATCTAACATTTGTGTAAAATCTGCCTTTAACAAATTTCCACCAGTGTTTCCATGTCATTGTTGTAAGATTTACTTTAAAGTAACAACTGTAATCGAGTCTAGTGATTCCTTTCTTAATTTTAAACATTTTGATTGCTTCTCATTTGGATCTCTTTTTGCTTTAATTGAAGAAGGTCATCTCCTTTAATTTATTCTCATAGCTCTTGGTCTTCGAATCAGCCTAATCATTTTTCCCTGGATTCTCTCTAGTGCTGCTACAGTATGTCTTTATGTAATTTGTAGGCCAAAACTGTACACACTACTCCAGGTGAGGCCTCACTAGTGTGTTATATAATCAAAGTATAACCTCCATTGACTTGTACTCTGCACACCATCATAAATAACATAATATCTTATTAGCCTTCTTGATCACTTCCGCACACTGTCTGGTTGTAGTTAATGATGAGCCCAATAAGACTCATGGGTCCTTCTCACATGGTGTACTTTGAGGTTTCAGTCCCCCACTGTGTATTCTAATATCTCTACATCTTATGTGTAATGCCTTACATACATTAAATCTCATCTGCCACAAATCTGCCAAAGCTAGTAAGTTATGAAAGTCCCTTTGTATCAATTTAGCTGATTAGATTATCTGCTCTTCCACCTAGTTTGGCATCATCTGCAAACTTCACCAGCTCTTTGATTACATTCTTGTCCAGATTATTTATGTATTTTAAAAGAAGCAGCAGTCTCTGGGCTGATCCCATAGTATCACCACATTTAAAATCTACTAATTCTAAAAATGTTCCCCTCACTATTACCCTTTGCTTCCTGTGTGAGCCAATTTTGTACCCACCAACACACCATTTCCTGGATTCCCACTTTGACCTCTAGCCTTTCATGTGGTACCGTATCAAAAGATAAATGATATCATCTCATTTATTTATTTTGCTTTCTCGTACAATTCTAACATATTAGAGAAACACGACCTTGAAGCCCTTCCTCATAGCCCTTATTGAATATTTCCTAATACACTTGATGTGGACATTTGCTTCTCACCCTTTCCCTTAATAATTCCTTCTAATTTACCTGTGATGCACATTAAGTTTACTGGCCGAAAATCATTTGGATCAGTCCAGTCACCCTTTTTACTTTCTCGTATACAAAGTATATGGAAAGTATTGTAAATGTTAAAAAATTTAATGTCGAGATTTTGATGAATCTTGACGTTTTAGACCTTCCTGAGTCCGAAAATACCATTTTTGGAATTATGTATTGCCAGATTTCTATGACTTGCCAAGGAGTCGTAAAGAGGACCTGAATGTTGCCTTATGTCTGCAACACCTGAAATCGTAAGAGACAATGAGAAAATGAAATGCTAGTATTAAATATTCCTGTAATGGGCTTCTTGCGCTGCGATTGCGAGTGCCTAAGAAGCTCAGTTACAGTTTACTGCAAGATCTGTTTTTCCATAGATGGAGTGGGTGACGTGCCGGTACAAAAGTAAAAGCAAGGTGAAAAGATTTTAGATCTGGTCTCCCATCTTTTGTAATGGGAAATGTCTGATCACTTTCAAATAAGAGGGATGAGCTGTCTGCGCTTATAGTGGGCCATGAAGCATATATGTATTATGGCTTTCTGTGCTTTACGGAGAGCCGGCTTCAACCTGATATACCTGACACTGTTTTAATGCTGGACAGATATCATCTTATTCCAGCAGACAGAGACCCATTGCATTGTGAAAAAAAGACAGGCGTGGGACTGGTCATTATGTGAATGAGAAATGGTGACAAAGGGAGAATATAACACTTAATACTACAGTTTATAATTCAGATATCAAAATTCTGGCTGGTGAAATTCTAGCATTTTATTTACCCAGGAAGATAAATGACATCATCCTTATTAATGTTTATATTCCTCCCTCCGTAAATGGGAACCTAAACACTTCAACGATGACTCACTCTGAGCCTGCTGTTACAATAAGTGGTGATTTCAACCATGTGACTTTGGAACGAACAATGACAAATTTTTATCAGTTTGTGACCAGTTCCACTCCACTAAGCTGGATCTGCTGTATTCAAAGGTTAAAGATGTCTTCAAGTGTAATCTATTTATTCCTTTAGGCAAATCTGACCACAAGCTGATTCATCTTATTCCCAGCTACAAGCCTGTTATTAGATGGCAACCTATTACCATCAGAATAAAGGAAGTGGGGCTTGGATGATGGAATGGCTCTGAATGATTGCTTCCAAATGACAGACTAGGATATGATGTGCAAGTTACATGGAGACAATACTGAGGGACTCTGTCACTGCATCACAGATTTTTAACTTTTATATCAACACAGTGGTACCCACAAAGACAGTGTGTTGCTTTCCAAATAACAAGCCCTGGATTACTAAGGAGCCAAAAGGTCTCCTGAATGAGAAAAAGAGCGCATTCAAATCTGGTGACAAAGAGGATCTAAAGGACATAGAGCATGTGCTAAAGAAAAAAGCTGAGCAAAGGAAAGGATGCTTGCAAAGTTAACATAGAAAACAAACTCATTCAAAATAACATGAAGGAAGTCTGGAACGGACTGGGTATAATTACTAGACTCAATCAATCCAGGGCTCAGGTGCTAGAAGGGGATGTGGACAAAGCTAATGCTCTAAACCATTTTTAATAGCTTGTCTCTCCACTGCCACCTTCTTACAATGGCCAGTCTCCAAACACCATCCATTCTACATTAACAACTACTACCATGTCAACTGGAATGGCCAGTGACAAGTCCACCTCTGACCATCAGTGTGGATTGTCCATAAACCAAAGACTAAGTAAGCAGAAAACTGAGAAATCTACACATAGAAAAACTGCAGGAACACATGGAGTCAGTCCTCAAGTTCTTGAGGCCTGTGCTGATCAACTTTGTGGTGACCTCTGTTACCTGTTCAGTCTGTCCCTAAGACTTCAGAAAGTGGCACAGCTATGGAAAACATCCTGCATTGTTCCTGTTCCAAAGAAGGCAGGCACCTGTTCACTGAATGACTACAGACCAGTGGCACTTACTTCTCACATCATGAAGACTGGTCCTGGACTGTATGAGTTCTCTTGTGGTAGACCACCTGGACCCACTGCAGTTTGCCTTCGACAAAGATTGGAGTGGAGGATGCAATAATCTACCTGCACCACAAAGCTTATTCTCACCTGGACAAAGTTGGCAGCACTGTGAAGATTGTGTTTCTTGATTTTTCCAGCACCTTCAATGCCATCCAGTTAACCCTGTTAAGGGGTAAACTTTGAGATATGCAGGTGTATAAGCCTAAGGTGTCCTGGATAATGGACTATCTGTCAAGCAGTCCCGTCTCCTTTTCTCTTCACTTTGTTCATCTCCGACTATACATATTACACCAGGTCAAGTAACTTGCAGAAATTCTCAGATGATTCTGCACATATGGGGTGAATTGATAAAGGAGTTGAAGCAGAGTATAGGTGTCAAGTGAAGAAGTTAGTTTCTTGGTGCAAAGAGGAACTGGTTATTAACTTTCACCACACCAAAAAGCTTCTATGTCTGGTCACTATTCAAGGAGTGGATGGAGAAGTGGGGTGGTCCACTCCTATAAGTACTTTGGGAACCACATAAGTGACATGTTGGACTGGTCTCAGAAGGGCAGAGCAGGCTCTTTTTCCTTAGGAGATTGTGTTCCTTTAACGTGGGAAGTGTCATCCTTCACATCTTCTATAACTCTGTGATGGCCAATGCGATTTTCTATGTTGTGGTGTGCTGGGCCGGTAAGATCTCGTGGAGAGAGGCCAAGTAGTTATATCAATTATGTGCAGATACATATAAATCTAACTAATATGATAAAATATCAGGCAGCAGACTGAAAAGGTTTGGGGATGGGCATCCTGTATACTGAAAAAACAACAGAGCAAAGACAACACATTTTACAAAGTGGAGTTCACAATTGAAGTGACTAACAGGTTGAGACTGCTCTATAAATATGGTGGATAGGAGGAAAAGGTGGAGTCAGAACAGTACAGGAACTGATGTGGCAGGAAAGGGAATACTGGGTAGCTGAAATGATGTCATAAATGTTGGCCAGAAGTGATGTCAACAGTGGGCGGATCAATGGTGATGTCATTAAGAGTCAGGACTGGGCTGCAGAGGAACAAGAGGAGAGAGGATCAGGTGAGAGCGCCAACCCCCAGTCTGGCTGATAAATAACACTATTCGCGCCTGTAAACTGTCCCCCATGTGCACATGGGTGACACTAATTTATGTTATTCTTAATACACAGAGCATTACGGCAAGCAAATTTTAAAGTATTGCTTAACATTACAGTATACTGGGACTTTCAAAGTTACATAGTATTTTGGTATTTATACCACTATCTGTTCCCTTATGTGAAATTCTGAAATTTTTCTTTCCCCCAAAATAAGTGAATAAACTTATCTAGAATTTAAAAATGTACTGAAATCCTAAAATCATGTTTTGATTATCCAGTATTTTTCATTGAATTACATTTTGAAAGTTTTACATTTCCAACCCTTTACAAATTGAACAACATTTTATTGGAAAGCATGCATTTTGAGATCACTGATATAAATACATGGAATCTAGTATGCTTGCTCACTTTTATTTTTCAATTTTCTTTCCTCTTTTATTCATTATCTTCATCTAAATTTTTGGAAATAAACACTTTAAACTTTAATATTAAAGAAATCTGGCAGAAGGTTTGAGACGTAATGGATTTGAAATGAATCATGTTGTCAGCTATGCCTTTTGATCCTTCCCACTAAAAGTCATGGTTTGAGATCACACCCTGTCGCATTGCTGTGTTTTACATTCTCTGGTCTTCATAGCTTTTCATGAAATTCATCTTGCACATGTCAATGAATGTCATGAGCTGAAAGAAACCGAAAGAATAAGCTAGACTGAATATTGACCCAACTAAAAGCAGTTTAACAGACCAGTCTGCATGTAAATATGCTTTGCTCTTTGATATGTTGCAATAATTCATCCAGTATACCACTGAACTTTTTGAAATTTGCCAACAATATTTAGCATCCTCATGCTGCTAAATTTTCACATTCAATGTCAAATAGCTTAAGTCTGTACCTTGGATAGACTCTGAAAGGACTGCGTTTTACATGCATCTGTCAATCATTGATTGTGCAGTTTGAATGAGAAAATATTTTGCTTACAATGTCATCCAAGTAGGCCCTTTAGATCTCCATTTACAAAAAACGATTTTATCAATGCCATGACATATCTTATTTTAGGATCTCCTCTTCAGAAAACTAGTAGTGATAAACTAACAAGGAATTCAACTCTTTTTACTTAATTTCTCTTCAAAATTCAACCGAAAAACTGTATTTGCTACAACTTTGCCATAAATACTTTGGTAACATATTTTAACATTACTGTAGTATATTTTAGAGTTTAAGAGCATATTACAGTTTATAGTACAACATTGTACATTTCATTCTAAATAAAGGAATTAGCATAGTCTGCAGAATTATCTGTTCATTTCTTGTAGAATTAATGGTTACAAGTTATGACTGTTTTTATAGTATACCTATTAAAGAAATGGTATATTCTTGTAAATTAAGATTATATTACAAATTCAAATCAAAATCAAATGTGTAATTTGAAGTCACTTTTCATCAATTGATTTACGTTGTGATACAGAAAATATATCTGAGTGTTATTAAAGTATTTTGTTTTTTTTTTTGTATGCCTTGAGAGATAAATTGCAAAGACCATAAATTAATAACATTTTCATATTCTTTGTGATTTAAATCAAAGCTACCTTCAACTCAACTTTATAGTTTTCACTTGTATCTTTAATAATTGAAATACAATCGTTCAACATAACTGTTATATTTATTGTGAAACAAGACACACCAGTCATAGAATACAAGGTCAGCATTTACTGTCAACTATGAAAAGCCATGGTATGCTCAGCACTAGTCATACATGCACATTCAGATTTTGAATATGCTTTTGTTTGCCTAGTTTAATAATTATTTTGGAACTAAGCATTTTTTAAGATACAATAGAATTTAAGTAGTCCAGGGCGATCATGATCTACAAAGTGAGAACTACTGTACAAAGTGAACTACTAGATAAGACTATAAAATGAGATTAGACTATTAGAATCGAATATTAGAATATTAGAACCTATTAGATAACTATTAAATAAGACAAAGTAAACTATTAGATACAATTTCAAATTAGCTTAGCTTTTCCATAGTACTCGTACGTACCAAACATCAAGCAACTGAAAAGCTCAGCTTCATACTTTCAGGTTTTTATATTCTGTGTGGTCCAGGTCAAAGCTACCTTCGGTTTTTCAGTTTTCACATCTATCTTCAGAAATGGAAATGCAGTACTATTATTTAACAGAAGCTAGTGTGCATTAAACTACCATAAATCTTCTTTTTGACTAAAAAAAATCTAAACCTTTGTTTGTCTTACAGAAAATAAAACAGCAAAAATGTACAGTATACCTTTAAAAACTTTAGCACCCAATGTCAATGTCAGTTTATTTCAGCTTTATTTACCCCACTGATTTAAATGATTAGCACTACCGAGTTTCATGTTTTAGAGTGAATTTGGGTTGTTATAGCAGATGTTCTTCCAGCTGACACTTAAAAGATAATGCTTTTCATTGCTTACTGTTTAGGAATGTTTTTGCAAATATTTTTCAGCTCTCACATCAGTCTTTGTGGTGAGTCCTTAATATGTGCTACAGAGGATTGTTTGAAACAGGATTAAAATAGCTCTCCTTCAACTAAATGGCTGATTCTGAACTAAGACAGCCATGTCATCTTCCAGCTGTTGTCTTATTTCCTCTTGCTGTTGTAGATGATCTTTCCCAATCATCATAGACGATTTCCTATGAGGGTGACAGAGTGGAAAGAGCTGTTGCATTATGGATCCAGTCTTGTTTTCAAATCCCATGTCTTGTCACAGTCTGTGGGGAGTTTTCATGATCCACTGTGTCTGCCTAAAGAGTTGCTGGTTAAACTCATTGGCAAAATGGGCCCTTGTGAGTTTAGGTTTGAGTATCTGTGTGAGTGAGCCTTGTGAAGATTTCTCTTCTGATACACTCTTATGTGTTGACCTGTGTAGATGGATTCTTGTGGGTGCCTTTAAATACCTTTAAATACATTTTTTTTAAAATACATTATTATTATTATTATTAATTATTTTCTAGTATTTCAGAAGAGACTTAGAGTTGGGCCTTCCAGTTATCCCTTCATTTAGTTTAAAGCAAAAATAACTCTCTGGCATAGCTCTACTATCTTCTTCATTGCGGAATCTAATATTCCTATTCTGTATCTCACTGATGTGCAACATGTGTAGAGACACATGAACATTCTTCACTAAAACACGTTTTAATTTTAATTTTTAATACATCTTGCTTATTGCTGTTAACTATAACTCAATAATTTTAAATAGTGTCACAGGTGGCTGGGTGTGGTCGGCATTTGGCTGCCTATAAAAGGGTCCACCTCCCGACAATCAAGGCTGGAGTCGGGTGAGGAGGTGGACGAGGTCGGAGAAGGAGGTGGGCGAAGAGAGGCCCAGTGTAAATAGTGTGCTGAGAAGAGAAGAGGTGGCTGAAGGAAGCCTGGACTGTTGGGACTGTGGAGAACTGGTATTGGTGCACTTATTGACTGTATATAGTAGCGTATGTAAATAAACGTGTGGTGATGGACGTAGTCGTGTCTGCCTGCCTGTGTCTGGGTCGCCCTAATCCACAATAGTCAGTAAGTTCCACAAACACAAATCAAAATTTGCTAGAGTAGATATTCCCTAGTGGTGTATAGATGTACAAAGAGAAAATAAAAACTTTGAAGGATACTCTATGAAGAGAAACTCCAGCAAAACAAAGTAACACATTTTTTCAACGTAAACCCCCTTTTGTAGCTGACCTGACATCATTATTGACATAGCATGTCCCATTAGAATAGGGCCTTCAAATCGGGGAACATATGATAACTACATTAATTCAGATCTGGAGAATTATAATCTCTTTGAATCCAAAGTTTCACAGAGTACCCTTTGCAACTCATGTAATTTGGACAGGGACATTGATGTGAAGCAGAGAGGAACAGCCAACAGCTTTCTTTTCTGCTTTTCACTGATTGACTGTCACAAAAGCAAAGCAAATTATAAAGGCCTTTAGAGACATGCAATCAATATGGACCATACTCTTCACACCATAAACATTGTGCATGTTTTGCTAATATTGGTTTTGAACTTGAAACTCTTTGGTGTTGGGGAATCGCCATTCTTCCTTTGTTTCAAATGTTGTTTGGGCTCTGGGTCATTGTGATCGACGCAGACTTCAACAGTTATAAAAAGCTGAGGAAATTTCCCCATGACCAAATTTATTAGCCTCAAGATTCTCCTTGGGACATTGGACAGAATGATTCTCCGTTTCAGGTGACAACATTCTGAGCATCCAAAATGCACAGACATCTCTCATTTGTAATTATAATTGACAAGCAAGGTCACTGGTGAACACAGTTTAAACGGAAAACGCTTTGGTGAATTTTGCTGATCAACACTATTCATAACCAATATATTCAGCGACATGATTCCAGGAGTATGCTAATCACAGTGAATAAGGCATACATTTAACTTTCTATCTATAGAGAATTATCCTTAATAATAATATCTAATATTAATATTTATAGATAAGCTTTGCATATACTCTAAAATAATTTTAATGCCCCTCTTTTAAGTGTTTTCTTTCCTGTATGAAGTAACAGACTTTAATTTTCCATTTTTTTTTGTATAACTTTTAAAAGTAAGAATAATGAGTGTTAGAATTTTCTCTTAATATATTATAATCTATACTGTCAAAAAATCAACTGTTTGAAGTCAGTTTCTCTTCGTGACATGCATTACACCGAACTAATCACATATCCTTTCCTTCTTCATTATAATTCTGCTTGTGTTTATTTCATTAAAGCCTGAGCACAAGAGCGGTCATGTTCACTTCTGCTTAGCCAAATATAAGCAGGATTTCTTTTCAGTATGGAAGTCTATAGCTGAGCTCGATTAAGCAAGTTTGACAATGGATGTATCCTAGATAGATAGATAGATAGATAGATAGATAGATAGATAGATAGATAGATAGATAGATAGATAGATAGATAGATAGATAGATAGATAGATAGATAGATAGATAGATAGATAGATAGATAGATAGATAGATAGATAGATAGATAGATAGATAGATAGATAGATAGATAGTGTGAAAAGATCAGACTCAACACACTTAAAAAGGTTTGGGGCAGCCACCTGTATATTATCCATGGCTGCAATGGGTTTGGTTTTAGACAGAAGTGTCTCTGTTGGAGTCCAGACATGAACTGCTGAGGGTTTGGCAAGAAGGCACTTTTAAGTGCTCAAAGTGGAAGTGACGTAAGGGAACCGTAAGTGACCCTCTTCTGATGTTTTCCTGGGCGCTGGGACTGGAAATGACGTTTCAATTTTGAGACAGACAGCTTTTCCTGGTCTGCAGAGACAACAGGAGAAGGTTTAGTGGACCCCGCCACCCCTTGGCCTTGCGTGGAAATACCTTTGCTTGGTCCATACAATGTCCTCCTACTCACAGGTGCATGACAATAGATAGACGGATAGTACTTTATTTGTCCCAAGCAGGAAATGATCTTCTTACAGAAGAAATACTATAACAAACAACAAATACACAGAATAGTTACAATAAAGAGAAAAATATGTCTTGGTTAAAGACAAATAGTATTCACAACTTGGCATTATAAATGCCTACTGCCAAAGAGACCCAGTGGCCATACATTATTGGCTTAAAGTACTCAATGATAGTGTGTCATAGAAACGGTGTGCAGCATTGATCATAATGGCTGTCAGTTTTGTCTTCATTCTCTCCCCCATAACTACTTACTTTGGGTCAATAACTGAGCCTGTCTTCTTAATTAGCTTGTTGATTCAGTGGGCCTTTCTTGAAATGGTGATTTAGCAGACCCAAGGTGACATATACAATTCTGATACAAATTTAGATTCATATATTTGTTACATTTGTGACAAAGACAAATTAAATGGCACACAATGAATTCATGGTAGGGAGAAAAGTGTCAGCCAAGTGAAGTCTAGTGCGCTAACCACTAAATCATGCTGACTGATTTTATGAGATGAGGGTCTCCTATTAAATTTGTACAAAGTGACAGAATGCATCAGCTTGTGATGGGTGGCTCTCTGGCTTAAGGATCTGGCCTGGAAATTCAAAGGTTGCCGGATTGAATCCTGGCAGTGACTGAAGGAATGCTACTCCATTGGGCCCTTGAGCAAGACCCTTAACCTGCAATTGTTCCAGGGGTGCTGTACAAACAGTTTATTCTGCACTCTGACCCCCCCCAAAAAAACTCCATGCACCTCTAATAGAAGAAATTGTATATGGCAAATAAAGGATTAAAAATCACAAAAGGGCAGCATTTATCTTAATAAATTATGCTTAACCTCAAAAATGTTAGTAAAAATGCAATGAAAAAATGAAATAAGTATGTATTATAAAATTCATTTGCTATTTGCTATTCATTTTATTCATCCCGAGACAGAATATCACTTATCTACAGTATGTCTAATGCTGTATTTACACAGGTACTTTCTGTAAGTTATATGACTTTTCATTTTGTACCAGTAGTGTAGTTTTTGCACAATAATTTTTTGATGGAGTGTATTTTGGCTCCCACAATCTACAATGGAAACTAAATAATTAAAAATCACAAAGTGCACTTAAATGCACATTTGTTACATATTCACAACCACAGTCATACTGAAATCTGAAGGGGTAACTCCCACACTAATCATCAAGTGCATTGTTGCACACAGATGTTCAAAGGCTGTGCCTTATTTAAAATTAGCACAAAATCTAGTTTCTTGGCAAAATATGTCTGTTTTATGTACAAAGGAAAGATAATTCCTCTCATATAGTGATGTAACAGAGAAGACATGTGAATACCTAAACCTTCCCAGAGGGTGCTGTGGGCTTTCTGGTAATGCTCACGACACTTTAAAACCAAAGTTTTACACCTGACCTTACAGGTAAAAACACTTTAAGTGAAACATATTGTTTTAGAGGTGTAAAAGTGTTCACAACACTAAATAAACACTAAATTTCGTTTTATATTGGTGGACAAGTTAATAATGGAAATGTACACCCTGCTTGCCTACATTACATTTACTCATCACTCATGTTTCTAACACGTAACTCTGCCTTTGTATGGTTACAGATCAAATACAAGGCAACTTCAGAATACCTCTACAGAGGCAAAGGGGTCTATTGCTAGCCCTGGGCACTTCCCCTGAAATGACTACCATAGCAGAGGCAAGTAGCCTTTTCAAGAGCTGCACTCCTGCTGTGACTTACCAGATAAACTACATTTGATAGGACTGGAGAACTCAGACAGAGCAAGGTGGTCAAGGCTGACGACCTCAAGCTTCAATACCTTAGTAGGGTTTAGAGAGACATGCTATTTCCTTCAGCTCTCTCATCGTCACCCCTGAAAGGGCTGCACAATTCTAACAGAACGACCATGGCTCGCACCAGAACAAACATAAAAGACATAAACCAACAAGGCCAGAGTGCTACCTTTAAAAGAACTTAACAAATAGCAAATCAAAAAATAATGATGTGTATGTTTTTAAGAAAAATGTTTAAGAAACAAAATCAAGCAGAAAACTCATCTCTACTGCAGCTCACCTCTTATAATTATCAATTCCTGCTGATAGAGTGCACACAACAGACTTAGAGAAGGCATAATCCCACAGCTTTGGGGTAAGATATACAAATACATGGGGAAATAGACAAAAGCCTGTGGAGTACAGTGATTAACAATAAATAAATAACTCAATAACAGTAAATGAAACAGCTAACAGTGCCGAAACCTCACATTGTCATTTTAGCCATTTGAAAGGTGCTAATTAATGGAAAGTAAATGGGACTGACATTTATCATATTCTAAAATGAAGACATGCATCTTAATATGGCCTGTTTTTTTTAAATATGATTTCAGTACTAAATAGGAATCTTGACTGACGCATACACTTCATAAGTGGTTTACGGTTTTCAGTATGGCAATCATTAAGTTTTGCGATGAAACTCCTCATTTAATACTGAAAATGTGAATTCTCTGTAAAAAGCTTAAGTAATATAGGTAACTTGTGTGCCCTGCCGGGACACCTGTATAGCGGATGGACCAGGGAAGAGTCTTCAGGGCTTTATCTCCCCCAGGAAGATAGACGGCAGCCCCCCAGGATTGCTACAGCACCAAAGACTCCCACAGGGCATGCCAGGACCTGGTGTTTGCTACAGCCCTTTTGGGTTCTGTGGGTGCCACTAGGGAGTGCTGCAGAGCCTGCACAGCCCTACTACACTGGGCTTCTGCCACACCCGGTAGTGCTGCTGGAAGAAGATCAGCCGACACCTGGAGCATTTCCAGGTACCCTATGAAAGGTGTCAGCCACCACTACTCCGGCATCCAGAGTTGGGAGGAGGTGGACAAAGTTTGCCAGGAGGTATGGAGGTAGAAGGATTAAGAGAGAGAGAGAGAGAAAGAGAAGAGGAAGAAGAAGAGAACTGCACTTTGGTGCTGTCTTTGTACCGTGTTGCTGTTGGGGAGACGAGACAAAAGCGTTTCCCTGCGGAAATAAAGGGTGTGATGTGCTGGAACTCGTATCTCTGCCTGTCTGTGTCGGAGATGGGGGCGGCTGGACTAACATGGTGGTCCACATCTGCCTTGAGCCCATCTGCTTTCTCACTTTGTGCTGACGCTCTTTACATATGGAGGATGGACAAGTGGACCGTTTTATAGAAGTCCTCCATCAGTCAAGGCTGAAGTAAGCTGTAAATGATATGAAACAGCATTGCGCGTTGGACAAATAAATCTTGTATGTTTAAATTGTTGCTTCCTTTTGCTGTATATTTTGATATATGTAATTTGAAATAAATCACCACCTGCTCCCATGTCAGTGCATCAGTAGGTCGAGGTTATCATAAGGCAGACCATTGCAGTTTATCAATGGCTGTACATCAAAACATCCTCTCACAAGCAAGTCTGAAAGCAAAAGTTGTCAATAGGAATTTTATTTCTTTTTCCAGAAAACTTTCATGACTTTAAGTATCGAACTGCCAAAGAGCCTTTCATTTCTCTTCTGATACGTGGACACATATGGTTCCATGCAGTGTTTTTTCTTTCAGATGATAAAAATAAAAATGATATGCTGTCTCATTTCTTATCTGTGCTGATTTATTCATAATTGAATAATATCACATTATAGACTTCCCAACTCCTGAAGTGCACTGGTGCTGAAGTAGTTGTTTAGAGCAAATTGTATAAAAAATCTTAATTAAAACAAAGTGTGACAGAAGTCTACAGTGTTTCATTTTTCAGTAAGAAGAAACCACCAAAGCAAAACAAAAAAGATAGACTATCAATATTTTTTAAATATTTAAATCTAAAAAATGAATAATTTCAGTTAAATTTTCTTTTTTATAATTTTTCTTCCAATACCCACCTTTTCCCATTAGATTAGTTATTCACTAAGAAAAATACAAGGAAGTGGATCTACATTATCCTTAATTTAAGTTGCCCTTTGTTAACCTAAGGATAAAATAAATGGCTAACTGAACAATTAAACAAGTCTCTCCCATATATTAATGTAAATTTAAATATAAAGTTCATCACAAGAGAGACTCAACATGAAGAAAGAACTGGCAGTACGTATGACCCTTTTAATAAGGCTGCTTTATTTTTTATTATCAGCTTGCGGTATATTTAAAACAGATGTAAAGAAGTACCCATGTCAAGTTTCAGTGCTTCTATAGTTTAGCCCACCTTGAGAATGTCACCCTCTTCATCAACACTCTAATTAGAGTGACTTAGGCTGACTTTGAATGACAAAAATACTATGTTATTAATGCTATACTGTATTTTGTTCCACTAGGTTGACTATCTTTAATCGTTTCCTCAAGTATGGATTTAATTACATGCTCAGGTGCTTCGCAGGTCTTCTTTCACTGATCTGTCTCTTTCATAAATCATTAGTTATGTATTAGCCACTGCATTACTAACGGGGCATTCAAAATGTAATGTAAATGAAATTACGGATGCAGTCAAGGTTACTACCTAATGTCAAACACATCAGATAAAAAATGCTAGGTTGCTGAACAAAGTGAGGATCCATGGCAAGCCTCAGCTGTGCTAAGAAATGGGAGCATTCCAGATGAATTTTTACCTTGCTCCCTGCTCTGACGATTGTATAATTGTTTATTAGGTTGAGAATTTTTTTTAATTTAAAAAGAGTCAATGGTGGCCTGGTAAGCATTCATTTAGTAAGGAAAAGAAAACCACAGCATAGAATAGTTACCGAACAAGGTTTTAAGAGACCAAGGAAAATAAGTACTGAGAGAGGGCCATTGCCATGCCACTGTAGAAGAAAACAAGAAGCAGTAAGTTCTCTCAATGCCCTGGGAACTTTGGGAACTTCAGAAGGGCTGTAACCAGGGGTAAAAGGAAAGAGTGAAATGAAGTGTTATCATGTAGGAAAAAGGCAATGTTCCCCTGAGGTGCTAGAGAGGTTGTGACTTCAGCAGACACTTGGCAAATCTGATCTTGTTTATGGAATGTGAGTCTATAAACAAATAAGAGCCCAAACGAAGACCTACAGACACACAAAGGGAAGCACAGTGGTCCAAGCTGAGAGGATCAGGCCACCCCTTTAAATGAGGCTGGAAGTTGCTTTTTGCGATTGGGCACTTTAAGGGCAGTGGGCAGCTCGGGAACCATTTAAAGGCAGAGAGGATTAGTGGTACTAAAACTTTATACAGCGAGCAAGAGATGGGAGTGCTTTGGACCATGGCTGGATTAAGGTGGGTGCTATTGATGCTGCAGCATTAGGCCTATTCCTGAAATAGGCCCAGATGAAAACAGATGAGAATTTTCCGGAAGCTGAACAGTTTTCCTTTGCTATATTAACCTCAAAATAATTCTTAGAATGAAATTTGGAGTCCGACTTTTGGATGCCTAGACACAGAGTTACTTATTATACAGTTACTATTGTTCTTTGCACTGTGATGTAACTATAACGTCGTTGTGTTTATTGTTAACCAAAGATTTCAAGTCAATGCTATCAATTTTACGTTAAACAGTTTACTTAGTAATTTAGCTGCGTTTTTTGCAATATTTTGGGGATTCTTGTCACTTTATTATTGTTCGGTAAGTGCCACGTAGTAAATTTTTCACCTTGAAAGTTAGTTGTATAGTAAAAATCGATGGCTATTTAAATGGTTATCTGTAAAGGTAAAACTAAAAACCAGCCCACGGGCCCGGCATGGATGTTTAGCATTTTTAAAATCCTCGACAGGATTTTGATCTATTATGAAATTTAAATCGTGGACAAATTTTTACCCTCAAGAGCCTGAACTGAGTCACTTTGACCCAATGTCTCTGCAAATTCATTTTTTCTTACTCTGTTTCATAAAAGAATTGCGAAATTTTGTGTATTTCATTGTTAGGTTTTCTGCATTAGGTGCACTTTTTAGACAATTGCTATTGAATGTTGATGTTAGATAGTTTTATGTTAATCTCGAGTTGTTATAATACTACGTCGTTATTATTATTCATGTTCAATAAAGGCTGGCTGGTTGCGTCGCAAGCAATTAAGGCTCCTTGGTCGCTCTGAGTGCGCAGGTACGGTGAATATCGAATGCACATGCACCAATTCCGAGTAAAAATAGGCTTTTTTTGCGTTGCAGCATCAGGCCCAATTTCAGCTTAATCCAGGCCTGCTTTGGACACTGAATCAATAGCCAAGTGGACAAGCCACCTTGTCTAGCAGACAGGGATCAACACCTCTACCATGATAATTGTATACTTTTGTACACTTTTTAACCTACTTTTTATGTTGTTTTGTTAATGACAACATCATTTTTGTATGTGCTGGTGTGCTTCGCTTGGTTTAAATAGGCCATTTTTCATTTTAAATGCAATGCTTATACTTTCCTTTTGTCTAAATTGATTTGCAAGGATTTTGCAGAATTCACCCTAAAATGAGCAGGCACTTGATGTGTCCCTCTGATGTTTATTGTCCTTGTACACTACTAACTTACATTCATTTTTTAAGTTTTGAAAACTAATGTAGCATCATGTTGCAATCAGTAATGGCTCTCCATCTCTGTTAAGAGTTGAAACACAGGCCTATTATTTTGTACAATGCAAGAATTTTCCATTCATCTGCATTCTCTGGACAGGCACTGATACAGGCACCTCACCTATTGTTAAATAAAAGGGTCTCATCTCATACACAGGACCCACATTCCCCTTGCACTCCTTTGATTCCAGGGTCTTCTCAGAGGCCCTATTCTGACTTATAAAACATGTGTGTATAGAGATGTACTATTCAGTTTAGTCACTAGAGATTTCCCTTGCTTAGTTTGTGATTTTTTTTTCTTTTCTCGCTGGGAATCCTTCCACTTTGTCCCAGTCAAGATCTATCCAACCTGTACATATTGTAACTGTGTTCACTGAGTGAGTCTGTGAGAGTGCAGCCATGGATCCGCCCCCACAGGTAACCGAGCTGCTTGTTGCCTGGGCTACGAGATCTTCTTTAGCTAAGCCCAGTTAGGTTGCCTCTGCATAATTGTGTGGTTCTGACAATACGTTTGCAACCTCTCTGCTGTGCTGACACACAGCATAGGTAAATTAATTTCTAGAGACACGTCATGGCCTTTGGAGGACATGATGGGTTCATGTTTTTAATTCAATGGATGTGTTAAGCAGTAGAGAATGAATTAAACAAAGTGACTTTCTTTTTGCTCCTGCATGTTTCAATACATTGTTTATTTTTACACAATGTATATTTATTAAATTAAGTTTCCTTATTTTTAAATGTTTTTGTAGCATCCAGTTAGTGGTTGATACATATACTATAAAAAGAAAGTAAAGCCTCACCCTAATAATTATTTTGTGTTGTAACATACAGGCTGTGCACATATGGGAACAGGTTCCTCTTTTGAATGAGATCAGTAGAGTGATTTACAGTAATCTTAGAAATCACACAGAAAGAGTGCACAATTAATCACTCAGCATCATCTAAACTAGTCTACTTTATCAGAGAACCGACACCATCAGCATATCATTATAGAGAGACTCTTGAAGGGTCCACCTTTACATAAAAATACAAAAATAAAAAAAACTTGGTGTAGTTTCATCTTAGATGTAACATATCATGTATGTATGAGAGAGGCTATGAAGCTACAGATCAAATTCCATTACAGCAAAGTGCTCACAACTCTAAAAATAATTCTTTCTAATGGGGATTTCATTATGTTTGAATTGGAACATAATACAGTCTTTTGGCATTTACAGTTGACAAAATGTACTGTGGAATGCCAAACTCGATGGCAAAATCTATTTTTTTATGGTAGCATCAATAGCAGCAAGAAGTTCTGAACTTTTTTTTTTAAACTGCGCTCCATTGTTGTCCAGTATTATTAGAATTTGATGTTCGGGGAGAAGTGAATCAGGGATCCTCTTCGGCATCCAGAGAAGTTGCCACTTCAGTTACATAAATGTGCCCCTCTGTGTCCTTAACGCACACCTCTTAACGTTCATAAACAGCACCCCTCTGATGACATCGCCACAGGGACTAACCAGCTGTTCTTTTAACATGGAAAAGTCTTACATGAAAAGATCATGATAAAACGTTTGGTCACATTTGTGGTCACATTTGTAAAAAAGAATCGCTGGTTGAATAATTGTGCACAAAATTCCAAGATACATTTAAATGCAACCATTTAAGAAAAAAAAGATTATGGTGTGCAGGTGTTCATAGGATAAAATCTCTGTGAATGTATGAAATATCTTGAAAACAAGTTGAGTAGCATAAACATAAGGGAAGTTCAGCAGTCAGCACTATTGCTGAAGGGTGAGCCAAAAATTAATCATCAATCTGAATAATGTGCTCAGTGTAGTCAAATCATACCTCTAGATACCCAGGAATAAGCAACAGAGTCTAGCTGCGGTGAACCTCCAGGGTTCTGCAGGTATAGCTGAAGTCAGTTGACAAGTTGACAGTTATCGCACACCTAGACACACCCATTATGCCTCTGGTCAGCCATAACCCTTCTCAAGCTAAGCTCCATTCCGTTGAAGAGTGTGATAATTTTTGAGTAAACTAAGTAACGTAAATTGCAATCTATTTGGCTGTTGAGTGAAGCTCCTGAATTACAATTTTTGGGATAAGAACATAAGAAATACACGTGTTTTGATGTGTTTTTTTTAAGAAAAATTACTTCATTGTAAAGAATTTTGCAGATTAAATGGATTTGACTGTAATGAGTATTTATTAATATTAGTTCAATAAGAAATTCTCCAGAAAAAAAAAACAATCAGGGTTTGCTCTAATGGAATTTGACCTGTATTTCAAAAGGAATAATAAGTCAGGGGCGGCACGGTGGCGCAGTGGGTAACGCTACTGCCTCGCAGTTGGGAGACCTGGGGACCTGGGTTCACTTCCCGGGTCCTCCCTGAGTGGAGTTTGCATGTTCTCCCCGTGTCTGCGTGGGTTTCCTCCCAGAGTCCAAAGACATGCAGGTTAGGTGGATTGGCGATTCTAAATTGGCCCTAGTGTGTGCTTGGTGTGTGGGTGTGTTTGTGTGTGTCCTGTGGTGGGTTGGCACCCTGCCCGGGGTTGGTTCCTGCCTTGTGCCCTGTGTTGGCTGGGATTGGCTACAGCAGACCCCCGTGACCCTGTGTTCGGATTCAGCAGGTTGGAGAATGGATGGATGGATAATAAGTCAGTAATTCCAAAGTATGACCAAATTAAGGAAATTCAATGTCTAAAATAATTTCCACTAAAAGAATTCTGCAGCCACCCAAGGTTAGCATTAAATGATTGACATGCATGTCTTTCAAGAATACAGTAAATACCAACATTGATGAAGCATATGTCAGGGAGATGTTAGACAAACTTCTAAAATGGATGTCAATATAAAATAATGTTGTTATCTAAAAGTGGACAAAAATGCTCAAGGACAAAGTCAGTTATCTGAAAGAACATTCTCTGAGCAAACGGACTTGGAGTTATTTTGAAATAATGGCAATCATTTTATTTAGTGCAAACCAAAAACTTCTTTCTAATAAAAAAACATCCCATCGTCTGTGTAGGATACTAAAGTGGGTATTATGGTTTGGGTCAGCTTTTTTGCTTTAGAGCCAGGACATCCATCCATTATCCAACCCGCTATATCCTAACTACAGGGTCATAGGGGTCCGCCGGAGCCAATCCCAGCCAACAAAGGGCGCAAGGCAGGAAACAAACCCTGGGCAGGGTGCCAGCCCACCACAGAGAGCCAGGACAGCCTGCTCTTACTTAGTCAGTGCATTGTATCACAGAATGCTTTGTCATGGATGGCATGCAGGAACTGGCATCCCGGCCAGAACAGGACAGGGATCATTACCCGGTTAAGGAGGCCAGTATAATGGAAGGACCACTGAAAACAATTTATTCAGGACATTTTCTTCCCCAATACACTAGGTAGCAGCCTACCGGGTTTAGGATTCCCACACTGACACCCGTAAGGCAAACTGGGATCTGTAGTCCTGTAGGGCAGCCCTATTGCGTTCTGTGGGCGCCGCCAGGGAAAGCTAAAGGTATTCACAATCCCTACTTTTTAGGACTTCTGATAGACCCAGAAGTACTTCCACTGGACTACTCCCGGGTCCAAGATAAAAGGAGCTAGAGTCGGTCGAAAGCAGAGCACTTGCCTGGAGTAGCGGAGGGGAGGGAAAACAGTCCAACAAATTGTTTTGTGTGTGTTGTCTGCCTTTTGAAACCTTTTTAATTGAAGGTATTTAAAAGATTAAAACCTTTCAATTAAATTGAGACTTGTGTCAGTGCATTTTTGTTGGGAGTTTAGTGTGCTGCAATGCTCCCTGCTGGTCAGAACATGCATGAGCCTCATATAAATAATATTTCCTTTTGTGTAATCTTTTGGTTATATTTTTACTGTTATTTTGGTGACATCATTTTGACACCATATAGTGTGTCTTAGTGACCATGATATATACAGTAAGAAGACTGTGGGGTTAAAGTAATGTCTGAACTTTGTTGAAATGTAAACTAAAGGCTTATTGGAAAAACTTTGTTTTTGAGCACTCTTCGAATGAAAAATTCTGCTTACGACTTTAGCTTGACTAAAAATTATTAAACTCTTTTCAACTTGATCTCTTGACTAACTATGTTTCGGCTATAGCTGACCTAACACTTCTTTAATCTTTGCCACTCAATTTAATTAAAGTCATCTCCCAAGAGTTTAGTGGAAATAATGCAGAGGGTCATGTTAACTTGAGCAGGATGTCAGGCCATCCACTAAAAATCCAACACTGAACTTTATAACTAGATGATGAAAAATGATGAAAACACTCAAGAAAATTTACAAAATATGCCAGAAACAGTAAGTGATTTGTAATGGTGAGCTTAACCTATGTAATAAATCCCTCAACATAGCATGGTATATATGTTGTTATTTTTCAATATAATTTATTAGATCAATTGACCTAAAATTACTGGCATTTATAAAATGAGAATGCATTTTCCTGTACGTTCACATATTTTGAAAGACAACAGTTGTCAGAGGTTTTACTTACCTTGTCATGGTGCGTTATGAGTAAATGAAACACAAAGTCCTAATGGAGAAGGCATTGTTGTCTACATTTATGACTTTTGTTGTTACTGAGGTTAAGACCCTCTTATAGGGGTAAAATCTTAACAAAAGAAAAAGCAGACCATACTGTATATCTATAAAACATTTGTCAGTCTTTAAATATCAAGGTCGAGAAAAGGATGGTTGGATTGTCCACGTTCCTTCCAGTCTCTTAAGACTTCAAGTATCGGGTGCTAGATATGATGAAATCCAACTCCAGGCAGCTGCAGTCATTTCAGTCATTTTGTTTAATCTTGAGTAACTGAGAAGCTGAATGTGCCAAAGGAAATGAAACACTTCTTAACTTGCTGAGGGCCAGACATTGGCTTGGTCACACTAAGAAGCAGGTTTATTTATTTTTTTAGATCAGCATTATTGTACATGAGAAAACAAAAAAGGCAACGTAAAATGTGATTCATTTTAGATTTCTGATTCTTTGTTCTATGTTCACGTTTCCATAGTGATTTGTACCACTTGTTTTAGACTGACACCAGTGTCTTTTCTTCAATATATTTTGCAAAAACACAACAGATAAAACATTAGCATTGCCTATTGATGAAGAATATGCTTTGAAGAGAACCATCTGTGTAAAATTCATGGAACAAAGATCACTTTTAGGTACAAATTCTCCTCTTTCAGCTATATCAATAAAGTTGGTAATGAGCCACACTATGCCTTTGTTGTAAAATGGGTAGTGGATATGTTTTAGTATTTCTGAATATGTATTGTAATTCTCAGAGTGAATTAAGTAGCATTAGGTTTATGTTGAGAAACAATGAAAAGGATTAGGATTCCCTTAGAAAATCACAAGTCAATTTCTGGTTGGTAAAGGTGGAAAATAAAAAAATAAAAAAACTGCGCTATTGTAGCTCCTAATTTGGTCACACATTTGTTTACCTCTTGAGCCCTGTTGATCCTGCAAGATTCACTGCCAGGACAGAAATACTTCCCTATGGGATGGACATAATTCATTTAGAATTGCTTTGGCATTTCCTTTTCTCTCAGTACCAATCAGTGAACCTAAATCAAATATGAAAAATGCACTTTTGAACATAAAAGAAGCCCCTTAGCCTTTTATTGCAACGAAACAAGATTTTCCGGCTTGAAGACTTCTTTTAGTGTAGCCCATGGTCCTAGAAACTATTGAAATCATCAGAAAAAAAACTGAAATGCAGAGATGTCAGGTAATTGAAAGGAACTACTCTGTGCATCTCTCTCCATTTTCACCTCGCTTGTGTATTAGCAGCGGGAGGAAAAGTAAAGGAGATACCGTTTTGTCAATGTGCTCGTCTCGCTTGCATAAGAGTTTCTCTTTTTTCTCGATGGTTTTACTTTGGAAACAGAGTTGCTTTCTTCCTCTGACTCATTAACTTGGGGCCTTGCCAGCCCTCTGGGCTTCATGCTCTTGCACTTCCGAGGCGGACAAACAGACACATACACTTCCACATATAGACGTTAAGTTTTCCGTTTCCTCTGAGGTGGAGCCCTTACCCCAGGTCCACCTCTCACTTCCAGTCTGGACAGACACACACACTTGCACAAGTGGACGCTTATATCTAAGATCAGCAAACTGTGTAGTCCTGGTCACTGAAGCTTCAATTATTAGCTCTCTGATCATTTTGAATGGTATGTAAAACTGAACAATCGAACAATGTGTTTTTATTTAATTTGTAAGTGCAAAAGATCATTTTGTTTGGTAGAAAGGCTCATAGTGAAGAAGTAGTCAAATCAAGGGTCTGTATCAAAGTCCTTGAAACTAATTCTTTGAGCAAATGTCCACAACAAAATTCAATGTCACTAGGCATTTAGAAGTGAAGCGCAGAAATGAAATAGAGCTAAAGAAAAAAAAATCTTCTGCAAAATTGGCATTTCCTTTAGAAAGAAAGTTTTCTCAATTTGTTGAAATGGAGCTCACATTTTAAATTTAATGACTACCAGTTCATCATACACATACATTGTAAGTGCTTGGTCAAACAATCTGGAATGAAGAACATAAACAATAAGGTAATAAAAAATAATTTTCTAGAATCCAATAAAAAAATGTAAATAATACCATGAAAATAATGTCAAGTGCGGAAGCAGTATACACTCTTCTGGCGTGTTCCTATGCAATATAAAAGCACCTACTGTCTTCGTCATGTCTGTCTGTCTGTCCTCCTGAACCAAGTAGGCTCCCAAAGAACTAACTTGAACTTGACTGAAATTAGTTATATTTATTTTCTTTGGAAGTTTGTGAGGAAAGTAAAATTTTAGTTGAGATATCTAGAATAGTATAAGATGTATGTATGTGAAAAATGTTAAAAACTCCTATATAAAAAACATTAGCTTTTTTTGTCTGTCTTAAAACAGAGAATCATCCAGTGTGAACACAACAAGCACTTCAAATATACCCTGTGAGGGGGCATTTCAGCTTGTTAGCTTTGTTTATTTTCCTATTTTATAACTTCAGTAGCTGCTCTGGACAGAAAAACAGGTCTTTCATACAGTATATGTAATTGAAACATTAATAGAATCATTACAACTTTGCTTGTGCAAAGCCCTGATACATCAGCACACTTCTCCTGCTGTATAAAGTTGTATCAGATGATTTAAGTGATACTTATAAGCAAAAAATAATAAGTAAATAAATGTTACTTAAGTAATCAATAAATTTATTGAAGAGGAATGGAGATATATAAGGGTTGTGTGCCCATAAGTTATTATGCATACAGTGAATAAACATCTGTATTTACACTACACTAAAAGGAACCTTGCGGCTGCATTATCTGCAGATTATAGTGACTCAGTATTTATCGACAATGTGCCACCAAGACCTGATATCCATCTTAGTCTGTTGCAACCAGCAATTTTAACTTGACACTTAAACGTAGATTTTAATTCTCTAGTTGGGAATTTCTTTCAAAAATGTTATGTTTAAGAAATGTGAACTATTATTAGCCAGTAATTCTCCATAACCAACAGCTCACAAAAAAAAATATTTTTTTTTTGGAATGTGGTGTCTGTGCAAGTTATTTCACCGGTCTATTTGAGCTCTGTTTTTAAATTACAAAATGAAATTAAAATATTAATTTCATGTACTCTCCTTAATTATTCTGTAATCACTGTTTTTTGGATATGACTCAGTGTTACAAAAATATTTAATGAACAAAAATGTGATAAGTGCTCCAACTTTTAAAACAGTTGACCAATCCCTGAATACACCTGACTGTAAACCATGCATACATTTTATTTCATATTTAAAGTTGAACATATGGATTTTTTTCCATTTCCAAATTTTAACACACCACATAAAGTTACTCATACAATGTTTTCAGACTAAGGTGCATCTTTAATATCCATCCATCCATCCATTTTCCAACCCGCTGAATCCGAACACAGGGTCATGGGGGTCTGCTGGAGCCAATCCCAGCCAACACAGGGCACAAGGCAGGAACCAATCCCAGGCAGGGTGCCAACCCCCGCAGGCATCTTTAATATTCTTAGTGAAATTCCATCTTAAATATACAGCTCTTTTATGGCCTCACTGGGCTATAATGCAACAAACCAGATCAGAATGTATGCCAGTTACAATATTTGATAATTACAGCAGTAAAAAGTGGTCTACTTCACAAATGTGATTAATAGTCATCATTGCTGAAGTTGATTACTTGATTATTATTTATGATGTTGAACTGCATGTATTTTTCCGCTTAATGTTTGCAAGCTATATACCACAGCGTAAACAGAATTATTTTTACTTCTTTACTTCAATATCAGTGAAGAGGAATAATTCCACAGGCCTTGCAGACTTCAGCATAAAGTTTTACAGAGCTGAACCATCATTATTTCTGTTTCTTTTAGAAATACTTCTTTTAGATGCATTTCAGTTGAATGTGATGATCTTTCATGGTAGAAGGCATACTCATACTTTGTCAGCAGGTGATAATCTTCTTGCATATGTTTTGGTACTGCTTGCACATACTTTTGAAGCTGTTCACATACTTTCTCTTTTTGCTAAATCCCTTTGAGAAGTACAGCCCCGACTGTCTTAGATTGTTCATCCCTAAAGCATTTTCCTATTGTTTATCAAACAGCTACCCTGCCGCCATTCTTCAAATGATCTGCCACTGTGACTGTGAAAGCTTCAAACTTTGATTCATCATCAAATGTTATCATTATCTAGTTATCTATGCACCACTGCCACATTGCTACAGACCATTTAATCTTCATCTCCAGTTTTCCCTCTGAAAAAATATGTTTTCCAGTGGTCCCAATCAAGTACAATCAGTTAGATGAGTGCCTGCTTTGAGTCAAATGTAATACTGATGTTCTTATTTACCATACCTGAAATGTAAATGTCTGCCTTTTTAACAGTCATCCTTTTGCAAGTCACAATTCATTATGGCACGTTTTATTTAAATATTCATCTGAATCAGGAATCTGTTTTTTGGTAGTTTTGCTTGTTTTTAATGTACTCCAATCGAATATGTATACATTATATTTGTGAGTACTAGATAGATAGATAGATAGATAGATAGATAGATAGATAGATAGATAGATAGATAGATAGATAGATAGATAGATAGATAGATAGATAGATAGATAGATAGATAGATAGATAGATAGATAGATAGATAGATAGTCCCAGTCTCAGTGAGGCATTATGCAGACAAATAGCTGTTGGTATAAAGAACCCCCAGTCACATTTCTTCAAACAATTCTGCTGGTTGAAAGTCCTCAGTGTTAGTGTGTCTGAGAGAGGATGTGCAGCACTGTTCAAAATGGCACTCAGTTTTGTTTTAATCCTTTCCTTCGCTATGACCTCCAGCGGGTCCATAATGCTTCCTGTAACTGAGCTTGCCCTTTTAATTTAGCCTGTTGAATTGGTGGGCATCTCTTGATGTTACCAGACCAGAACACCACAGAGTGCAAAATTGCACTGGCCATCAAAGAGTTATAAAAAATGTGAAGGGTATCACTTTTCATATTAAAGGAATGCAGTCGCCTAAGAAAAACATACTTCTCTCTGTATAAAGTATCCAACAGAGGGCATTAATGTCCATAGAACAGAGGGAATAAGAAGCACAAAGAAAGACAAATGTAAAGCCTAGAATGTCTGATGAATAAAAGCAATGAGACATACAAAGAAAGAAGAATATAAGGACTAGCTCTATCCAGCAGGGGGCACTAGCTGCCTGGTTGGAATAAGTTCTTTTGTAATTGTGACATGTTACATAACTGAAACTATATAGATATAATATTAAAAGGCGATACTCCTCCTTTAGTGATACAGCGGTAAGACGAAGGAAGCCATGACAAGACCATTGCCAAAGTGGGAGTTCGGTGTATGCAGTCTGCCATTTTCGTCACTGCGCTGGAAGGATTTTCAGGATCGGATGATGTTATCTCGCATCCATCCGTCGGCTTCAAAGGTGTGTCGGGCAATGTTCCAAGGCTTTATACTATTTCTCGATGTGCAGGCCCCCACTTAGGTAAATCATGCCATTCCAAACAATGACAAGAAGATCCAATGTCATGCATAGAAATATGCACGTTGCCCATTTTGCAGTTGTCCTTAACTTGTCTTGTCTTAAGATGCTTGCCTAGCAATTCTAAATACTGGGCCCCTGTACTAAATCTGGCCTTGTGTTAGCTGTACATGTGAAAAGAAAAGAAAAGCAGATTTAAAATATTTGCACAGAGCACAGTGACATATTAAACTTATATTCTGATTACACTAGCATATACACTGAACAGAGGTTTGTAAATGCACAACTCACAAAGCATTTGAAACTGATGGACTTATCATTGTACCATTAAGCTTGTTTTAATAAAAACATTTTTCACCTAGCTATTATGTGTGTATAATAATATATATGTGTGCTAATCCATATGCAGAGGATGTTCATTAATTTTGGCCATCCCCTCTTTGCTTGGGAAATTAATGTGTGTTAAAATATAATGTGTACATTTTAATACCTACAGCAGACAGCCATTAGAAAAAGAAGTGACATGGGAGTAACACCAGAGCCCACTGGAAAAAGCCATGTAGACACAGAGAAAACTTGCAAACCTCCATGCAACTTGTCAGACAGCAGACATTACAACTCAGTTACCACGTCATGCTCCTTTAAAGGAGATTCCATTAATTTGCCAGTGATGCATTGAGCAATTTGTCTAAATCTACTTCTGTTTCTAAACAGGTATACAATTATAACATGTAACTTAGTCTATTGTGGTCCATAGGGAACATTCTCAAGCTGGCCACCAAACAAATATAATTCACTGGAGGCAATAATTAATTAATTAATGATGAAGGGTTTTGTTTCAAATACTGATGCCCTGTCCAGGGATTGTTCCTGCCTTGCTCTCTATGCTTGCTGGGATAGGATCCAGCCCCCCACTACCAAGCTCAGAATTAAGTGGGTTTAGAACACAGTATGGGATTAAAACATTAGAACATAGGAGCAATCCAGACAAGAGCAGGTCATTCACCCCAACAAAGCTCACCAGTCCTATCTACTTAATTCCTCTAAAATAACATCAAGTCGAGTTTTAAAGGTCCATAAAGTCTTACTGTCTACCACACTACTTGGTAGCTTATTCCAAGTGTCTATGATTCTCTGTGTGAAGAAAAACTTCCTAATGTTTGTGTGAAATTTACACTTAACAAGTTTCCAACTGTGTCTCCATGTTCTTGATGAACTCATTTTAAAGTAACAGTCTCGATCCACTGTACTAATTTTTTTCATAATTTTAAACACTTTAATCCTGTCTCCTATTAATCTTCTTTTGCTTAAACTGAAAACACTCAGCCCTTTTAATCTTTCCTCCTAACTCATCCCCTGTAGCCCTGGTATGGTATTGTGAATTTCCCCTTGGGATTAATAAAGTATCTACAGTATCTATCTATCTATCTGGTATGGCACTACTGATGAAACAGAACTATATAGAATATTAGGAGTATAAATGACACTGAAAATAAACCAGCCCCCCTTCATAATGGGGCTAAGTCCAAAACTCTTCAACACTGTTTGACATGGGGTGTGTCTGGTGCACTTTACTACAAAGTCGTCACCATAAGTATCCTCCTGCTTGCTCTCTCCACATTCTCTCCTGCCATTTGAACCCTTGTCTATACTAAACATTCCAACTCAAACTTCACAGACCGGTTGACCAAAATATGCCTTTCAGGTCCCACCAGGAACTACTTCTACTTCTGGAAGCACAACACCTGAGGCCGGGAATGGCCTATAAAAATTCTGGCAGTATGTCCTCAGAACGTCCCCGTAGCAGCCTCAGCTATCCCTGCAATTTCAGCCCAAGCCTCTTCCTAAAGAGCCACATAACCCCCAGTTAGCTATCCATGATAAAGAGCAGCAGGGGACAATTTGTTTTAATAGGACTACCTGCTCCATCCTAACAGACTGAGCAACCCCATACCTACAGTCATCCCCCATTATTCACTATGCATGTTTATGCCTAAGGAGTGGTTAACATCCATTATATTGTGGCATAGCAACTCTACTGATGGTGGTCCTCAGTGCATTTTCCACCATGACATCTAAAGCCCCAACTGTTCCTGCACTAGTGGAACTCCCTCTTTAATTGCAGTCCCTGCTGAGCCCTCTATCACTATGCAAATGTTTATTTATTTAATGGCTCACTAAGCTTGTAAGTGGAAAAGCACTTTATATGAAAAACTGAATTAAACAAAATCTTTATTCCTAAGCCGCTGCTGCTCAGCAGTCTCCACACCTAGAAGTTCATCAAATGTTATTTCTTTACAATTTTGACACATCTGCTGAAAATTTGTCTTAATGAAAGTACTTTTAGTACATTTATTTTCTAATCTGCCACAGAGCAGTTCAGAACCTGTAGCATTATAATCACTACATCTAAATGGTTTCATCACCTCTACATTCTTAATGCTGTCTTGATTATTGCAAAATGTTAAGTCTAGACAAGTTTCTTCTTTTGTTGGTGCTTTGATATAATGAATTAAGAGGCTATCATTGGTAACATGTAATAGAATACTTCACACAAAAATAATTCATTCTTGTACTCAAGATTTTTTAAAGAAAAAATTAATTTGAAATTCCCCGTAGGAGTAGATTCCATGTATCGCCAATACTTAATAACATCAAAACTACGTTCAGTTCCAAAGGACTGGTGTCCCATCCATGACTGGATCTTGCCTTGCTCCTGGATTATGTTCAGGCTCACACTGCCATTCACTTTATTATAGCTTATTTATTAATACAACAGAGGAGAGAGAGAGGTTAGGAGCACGCGCTAATACAGCGCATTGCCGCACCCACCACATGACAAACCAACTCAGGATCCCAGATTAAGACCCGAGTGCAGCCATGCAATGGGTGACATCTTCGCACCATGCTAGTTTAGATGGAATGGGTGTGAGATTTTTTATGGTGACTGGAGTGACAATTCTGCCACCAACCCCCAGGTTTTTCCCTGCAGGTTGGAGGGCCTACATGCAGGGCTGGATGCAGATTGACGTCATACCCAGGACGGAGCAATTGCAGGTTAAGGGCCTTGCTCAAGGGCAATGAAGTAGAGTCACTTTTGGAGTTTACGGGATTTGAACCGACCAGTGCCAATGCAGACCCCTAGCCTCAGAGCCACCACTTCGCCCAATACAATAGAAGATATATGGATTAATTTATATTATCAAGTAGATTTAGTTGTGATACAATCTCTTTCATTTGTCAGTCTAAAAGACATGTTCAAACCAATTTACCACCTTATACTACACAAATGGTGCTGATTTCCTTCTGAGAAACTGAGAATCACATAGTATAGCATAATGACATAATGCATCAAATAACGACAAGGAAATACTGAGAGGTGTTTGGAAACAAATTTTGAATTAAGAAACTCTTTAGTTATTAGAGTATCAAGCGTAGTGAGAATGTTGTTTTGGGATTAAGTGCAAGAACTATTAATAGTACTACTCATCTCTCTCTCTTTCTCTCACCTAAAGGACGTGTGAGCTCTAATTATGAACAAACAACTCTGTTGTAATAAATATTGACAGTAGCTGTTTTCAGTATTTATAAGAGTTTATTTTAAATGAAGGTGAGAAGGAATTGTTCAGTATGATTTATAGTTGATTTTAGGTGTGCATACTTTTAAACTAGATTATTAAAATATTAATATTTAATGAATACATAATAAATGGTAGTAACTGTTCAGTCATTAAAGCAAAGGTTAGTTATACCATTTAAACTTCCATCAATATTAGTCATTAAACAGCGTCCTTATTGGTACAGCAGTGTATGTAATAATGACTTGGCTGGTTTCATCTTGTATTTTTGGTCTTGAAAGAACCTGTTGTTTACAGTAATTAATACTTGTTATTTGGCTAGCTGTGTCATTGCTGCATTAAGTAATTCAGTTTCAGATTAATTAGATTAAAAGTACTTCTGTAAAGATGGCAGGGGCAGTGACACCTTATACAACAAACATAGGGTACTACCCTTGCAAAGTGGGTAATGAAGACCTGAATGTGAGTAAGAGCAATCCTATAAATGTGTTTTCAATTCCATGTGCCACTAGAGGGCAGCATATTGTCACTCTGAAGTGTACTGAGGATGACACTCAGGCCCTCCCTCACCAATACTCTTAAGTGTAAGGAGAAGGGGGTGTGAATGGGAAGGGGAGGTTGCAGTTCGAAGACAGGTGGTGACAGAAGCTCCCCTGGTGAGTGGCAGAAGAAAAGAGTGGTGGAGAGTGCTTTTTTAGGTAGTACTAGGAGATATATTTGTACTTGTGGGTAGCCAAAGTCTAGATCTGTGTAGGAAGGCCCTAGAGACATTGTTATTTTACCCAGTACTTGTTCTTTTGTCTTCACCTACTGTAACTATTCCATCTTGTTATTAGGCCATATTTAGTCAGTATCTTGGTCAAAACACAAAATACAGCATCAGACATAAAAATGCTGTGCTTCTTATATGCCCATATTTGCATTAACCTATAAACGTTTTCAATTCTAATACCAACATATTAATATAAAGTGGAAAAATATGAATGAAAAAGGCTTGCTGGCAATGGAAAACAGAAAAATACATTTTAATTCTACACATTTTTTTATTTTGGTTATTAACTCTCTAATAATAAATTGTCTAAGAATGTTAGTTTAATTTGCATTAAGATAAATGTTTGTCATTGGTGATGACACTCCACTGTAAGGAGATTTTTCAAGTTCAGGAGTAAATACTTCAACAAAAGTGAAGTGATGTTGGGATCAGTGGTGGATAGGCCTACTGAGATTTTCAGTGCCTTATATTATTCTGACTTCTACACTAGGTTTAATAATTTCACAATTTTTACAATTTCCATCTGATGATCACAATTTATTCTTTTGTGTGTTTACATTAATACTACTTGAGCTCCTTTATGCCAAAAGTAATGCGTCTGCATAATGCCTCACTGGGACTGGGACAGCTAAGTCAGAATGTTTTTTTTTTTTCAATTTTTTTTTGTCTATGGTCATTCTGGTGTGTGTTCAGACCAAAGTGTGTGTGTATATTTATTTATTTACTTACTTATCCACTTTTTTATGTATTTATTTATTTAATGAGTGTTGTGGAAAAACTTTCCTCTGTTTTCAAAGAAGGCACTCACGGAGTCCAGATGAGAATGTAGAACGTCGATGGAGTGACCAATCAATAACACAATTCATTTGCTTTTATGCTTTTCTACTACCATTACCTCATCTAATACCTCACATCATCTGGCTCTTAATACGTATAATATGCAGAACTATATTATTCCAACAATTCCTACTAGTATAACCAGTATTTTCTAACTCCTGTCGACTCTTCCATTATTCTGAACACCACTTTGCTAATGGGATTTTTTTGCGGATTTTCCCATTGAACTTATCACTACTTCAAAGGAGGGGTGTTTGGGCTTTCTCATTAGTTTACACTCATATCTAACCTTGCAAAATCAAGCTGACGGTTGCTGTAAGATGAGGCAGACATTACGTGCTCAAGCTTTAAGCCACGTTTAGTTAACCCTTTAGTTACCTTCAGTCCTTTTCCTTATGTTTTAATAATTCATTGTTACAACATCATTTAAGTATAATTTGTAAATGATTATATATTAACTAAAAATTCCAATAAAGTTCTATTTATCCTTTCTAAAATGATAAATGGGAAATAAGCCATTAACAACATTATAATTACTTAAAAAAGTGAAGATATTTTAATGAACTCTAATGATATCTGGTTTTTATAATTCATAATTCCTCTCTGCTGTCTTTCAAATCTTGCAAATATGCAATTGTCATTTCTGATAATGTTCCTCTTATTCTGGAACTCTTTATGCTCCACTAATACATACAACTTGCCACTGGAAACCCATTAATACTAATTGACAAACTCATTTCTGTAGAATGTGGTATTTTAAAAAGACCAACACATGCCCAAAGATACAGTATCTCTATGAAGCACTTAACGCACATGTGAGGAGGAAGTCCATTTGATATTTTTTTTACACGAAAATAAATTGCAAAATTAAACAGTATTATAACTAGTTGCTGAGATTTCTGAAACTGATCAAGATTATGTAAGACCACCCAATATGTTGATGAGGGCAATTTTGAATTTCAGAATTCCAGACAAAGGTTAAGATAGCTATCCACCTTAATTTTTTAAAAATCTGTTAATTAAATTAATACTTTTACTATTGGCTATTATAGGCAAAGAAGTTGTCATACTACCAAAAGCATGATGCTAGGCGTCAATTACTGTCTGCCAAAGAAAAATATTCTTTTGTGTGTGTGTGTGTGCATCCTGCAGATCGATCTCACAAGTGTATAATGACATTAAGACCCTGAAGACAATTTTAGCTAAAAAAAAGTAGAGAAAGTATTACCTGCTGTAATATCACCAGATGAAACTTGATTTAATGAAGGCAAACATCCATTCATCCATTTTCTTCCTCTTATCCAAATCCAGGTTGCTGGGGCAGCAGTCTAAGTAAAGATGGCCAGACATCCCCTTTGTCCGCCAGCTCCTCCAAGAGGATGCCAAGCCATTCCCAGGTCAAATGACAAATATAATTAGTGCCTCCTGGATCTGACCCAAGATCTCTTCCCAGTTGGACATGCCCAAAGCACCTGTTCTGAAAAAACGTTTTGTCTATCTTCAAAGAAGGCAGTCACAAAGTCCAGATGAGAATGCATAACATTGGAAAGAATTATCTCTCTATTATAAGAAAAAATCTTGGAAGGTTGGAAGGAGACGACATGTAAGTTTCTCAGAGAGACACTTTCACATCCCGCAAGATGAGTCTTTGTGCCAAGAGATTTAACCACGGCCACAAAGAGTAGATGACAAAGTAGAACGTTGTAAAGGATTCAAAAACATTGGCGTGGTACACATGCAGAGCAGTTTAGAGAGAATGGAAGTATGAAAATTTGAAAGTCTCAAAAAAAGATAGTAAAGATCACATTAGCACAAACAAACGGAAATTAGTACTTGGTGAAATAACAGAACAGCGAAAACAGATCGAATATATTGTTCGGAGATTTGTAGGTCGTATAATTCGTGTTGCCATCAGGGAAGAAATAAAGTCATGTTTCTTCCCAATGAAGAGGCATATCCGCAAGAATTAAAAGATCTGTTGTTTGGTGAAAGTGAAATCCCGCAAGAGAAATCATTTCTCATTTGTGTGAATGCTATTGTCAGACACATTTCTTGTAGAGTGAAAGAAATGATATTCACTCATGGGCAGTTATATGTTGCGTTGTCATGATGTAATTCCAAACACGGAATCAAAATTCAATGCAATATTGATGAAAAGGTAAAAGCGAAAAGAGATTGAATATATGGACATAGGTGATATGACAGAAGTGCGCCGCACAAAATGCAGATCATGTGGTACATGAGCAGCAGCAAGTCAGCAGTTGATCGAGCAAAGAGGAGGTAAAAAAAAACTGCATTTGTTTCCCATTGTATCACCGTTTAACAGGGGATTTCGTAGGAGCGACCACATCTTCTTCGAGTTGCGTTCAGCCCCCCTCTTCACAACGCGAGCGTCAGGGGGTCTTTGGAGAGCAAAGCAAGCCAGGGGCAAAGCCCCCTAGTATTCATTATGAAATTGGAGGAGGTCCTTCTCACTGGCAGTCCAGATTATGAAGATGTCATCTATGTAACAGAGATACAACATTGGTTTTAAGATGCACATTGACATAAAATCTTCCTCCATTTTCATAATGAATATAATTCTTTCCACCCCAATATAAAGCTGAAGCTTAATTACTCAAAAACAGAAGTCAGCTTCCTTGACACCACCGTTCAACTGAAAGGTAACACCCTTGTAACTTTTGTTTTTCACACACCAACAGACAGACGGACCTACCTGAGAAGTGACAGCTTCCACCCCAAGCATATAAGGCGCTCCATTATTTTCAGCCAAGCAATATGCTACAACTGTATTTGCTCAGACCCGACAGACCGGGATAAACAACTGTAGAAGCTTAGATAAGATTTCATCAGACAAGGTTATGCCCCCTAAACAACAGACATTCAAATAAGTAGAGCTACTGCCATACCCAAAGACAACCTTCTGGAATATAAAAACAAGGACAACAAGAACCACATTCCCCTTGTTGTCATCTATAACCCACATCTTGAAACCACCCCTCCTGGCATACAGACAGCCACCAAACCTGCTGCAACTAATTGTCCGAAGCTCCCTAAGTGAACCAACAGAAAATGGAATATCTCCCTGCCTACAGAAAAGATGTAAAATGTGTCCTTACATTTATAATACAGATTGTGTACTTATACCACACAGCTGACTAGAACATCACATAAAGGGATCATTTTCATGCAGATCATATAATGTGGTCTAGCTATTCTCTGTATGAAATGTCCCAACACTGCACTCTGTGGGCAAAACTGGACGAACACTCCACCAAAGAATGAACTTACACAGGTACCACATCAAGCATGGCAAAAGAGATGTCCCTGTAGCAGCCCATTTCAACTGCCATGGACACTGTGAGAGGGACTTTAAAGTCACAGTGCTTATGGGTAACTTCAGAATACAGCAAGAGAGAAAAGAATGGGAAGTCAAACTAATGATTAAATTTAACACATTACAACATGGTTTAAATAGAGACAAGAGTTTTATGGCCATATATGAGGACTGTTTGCATCTCTTGGACTGACCCAGACAACCTGACCAGATCCACATTGTATGGAAAAACTCATCAGAAAATACAAAGGTCTTTGTTGGACAGTTATCTTATCCAAAGATCTTGACTATGCGTTGTTCTCTCTCGCTAAATGAATCTTAGCCTGAAGAGGTCTATTAATTTGTTACATCTAAGATGTCTCACTTAAAGGTTTTCCAACGTTGTATCTGTCCTGGTGTCTATATAAACACAAGGAATTCCAGTCTCTGTATTACATCTTGCCTGAAGAAGGGGCCTGAGTTGCCTCGAAAGCTTGCATATTGTAATCTTTTTAGTTAGCCAATAAAAGGTGTCATTTTGCTTGACTTCTCACTACATCCAATGCCATGAAAAGCTTTAACATATTTTTAGTATTGTTAAAATAAATATCATTGCATGGCATGTGACGTCACACATAAAACAGTTTTAAAGATACACTTTCTGATATCTGAGTTGGCAGATCAAGCAAAAGAAATCCTTTTTGTTAGTTTGTGCTTTATGAAAAAAAAACCCTGGTTTCGATCCATCTGTTATGACTTTTTGACTAAGATTTCCGGTTATCATTTTGAGTTTAGACAAAAGGACTGGGTTTTCATTCAGAACCTCGCCAGGCTTTTGACTACATCTTATCTTCTGGTTGTTTCTATCTAGTTACCTCTTCATGCAGCACAAAATAAATGGCTCTGTAATGTCAATGTGTATGACCTCTTTAAACAATTAATATTACAAAATTATAAACTTTCAGCAATGCACTACTTCTATGAACAGGTGAGAAACTTTGTTAAAAGGAACCTACCTAGCATTCTTAATATTCCATCATGATCCACATATTAAGTTATACAGTATTAGCTAGTAATAATGAACGAGTCAGAAAAATTTCCAGACTAATTCAGCTAATTTTAAGGTAAGTACTACTAGAAGATCTTAGGAGAAAGTGAGAAACAGATCTCATGATTAGAATTTTAGATAAGGAATGGGCTTCATCCATTCACAGCATACAGTAAATTCTTCGTCTGTCTGTGCAAAGCACAGTGCAATTCATTTTAAAACTGCACAAATCTGTCTTGATTAAAGTGATCTAAACTCCTATCTAGGATAAGATCCTAACTGTTAATAATTCCATCAAACACTGGCCTTGCTAGGTCATTTATTTTGGGAATGCTCCAAACTCAGATCATTTTGGGAGAAAATATTTGCTTATCTGACAGTAGTGTTGGATTTACAATTTCTGCTAATTATTAAATAGTATTACCGGTATATGGAGTAACACCAGATAGAAAAATATTAAGCAATGAAGAGTATTGTAATATATCTGATACTACACTGTTCACTTCTCAAATTATCTTGGTCATCTAATGGAAATCTTAAATCATCAATCATCATCATCATCCACAGTGCATTGTGAAAACAACGCCTTATTTCATCTAATTTTCTATATGCTCCAACAGTTGAAGGTGTCTTCAGAATCGGATAAGAATTTTTGAACAATTCTAAATTATGACTGATGGGCCACTCTTTAGCCTTATTTATTTATTTGTTATTTATTTGATGGTTTGTGTATTAATGTTTCAGTAAATGATGGGCTTTATTTTTTCTCACAGCTTTCAGAACTGAGTAAGGGAAGATTGTTCAGTCTTGAATATTATTTAATTCGATTTCATTTTAAGCATTAGTATTTACAATTTTACAGTGATTGTATTCTTGACTGAGCTGTGCTTGCTTTGTTGTAATTTAATCTTTAAGCCTAATAAAAAATAAGATCTGCAGTTGCCATATTTTGAATTATCTTCAAAGTATTAATCAAAAAATGGAAATAGCTGTTAATAAAACATTTCAGTAATTATCTCTCTGAAACGATTGGTTTTAATAAAGCTGTTTCAAACATAAATTTTAAATTAAAGTTGATTTTGACAAACTAAGCTTCAAGCCATTCAGACATTGCAGGCTTCCACTAAAAGAACTTATGTCTGAACTTAAAAAGAAGCCATTTTCACTCATCCACTGTTTCATCTAAAAAATGTTATTCAATAACATAAAAAAGCAAAACTTGGTTTTTGTTGATATTTCAAATGAGTTTGTTTAGCAAACAAATATAATGTTTTGAAATTTCATCTCATGGTTATAACATGTAAAGAGGCATGATGCCACCTCACCACTGTAATTAGCATGAAATTTGTAGGCATAATGACTATATACAATATGCAGATAGCAGGATGGCATAGTGGTCATTACTACTGCCTGACAGCTTGGTCAGTTTGATCATAGGCTAGTCAGTGTTGGTGTTGAGCTTGATCTCGCCATGCTCAAATGGTTTTCTCCTCCTTGGTACTCTGGTTTCCTTGTACAGTATATTTAAACAACTTGCACTTTTTGTGTTCTAAAGAGGAGAACGTTCTGTTAATAAGGAAAGGACCAGAAACGGATGAAAAACAGTAATGAAAAAGTCAGGTTGAAGTTCTTAACTTAAAAGATACTAAATCCTAATCGCTGGACAAACTCATAGATCATTAACAGCTGCATAGATCAAAAACCCTAATGACTCCTATACCTTTCTGCAAACCTACTATATAATCCTCAATTAAAATCATGGAAATGTAGAATTTCAAGCCTTAAAAATTTGAATCTAGAGAAAGTACTCACTATTCATAAGTGTTATGTGAATCAGTTCAGTGGAGCTCAATGAGAATGCTAAAGCACATGCGTGTCCCTCATGATGTTGTCATCATTTTTCATTTTGCTGCCGTTAGTAAATATTTAAAATACACAAGTCTTGACTCATTTGATACATGAACGAATCACTACCCAAGAATCAGTCTAATGATTGTCATTCATTTGATTTGTGAATGAATCATTACAAGTTGCACAATTCTCATTCACTTCTGTAACAAAACATATTTTAATTATATGAATCTTAAATGTGTTATCATGCTTTGTGTACTGAAAAAAGGACAATGGCATAAAGAACAATGGTAGTCATGTTAACCATATAACGAACTATATATTATACTAGCTGATTATCCAGTGGCTTCGCTCACTGAGTGCAAGGGAAAAAAATAAAATGTAGTCTATAAGTTATTAAACAGTAACACATTAACATTTTAAGAAGTAAAGATACATTGAGCACTACTGGAATGGTTTTGGGTAAACTACATTTTAAAGACGGTATAACACAACAGGTAAGTAGTACGAACAGCAGCTAAAATGTATTCGGATCATCTCTCGGTAGTAGATCCCTTTTGAAAGGCGCTACACAATGGCTGTGGTATAGAAATTACATTTTCTATGTGAACGTGCAAATTTCTGCCTGTGGTAATGTGCCTTACTGGCATTACCAGCAATTAAGGAAAATTTGTTTTGTGTCCTCTTCAGTGTTAAGAGAGAAAGGCTTTGGTTTGGGATAAAAGGAAAAAAGGTATAAAGAAAGGAATTTTGCCTTTTTCTTTTATATAGTGTAGAGAAATGTCTTTGCTGACGATATGAGCGCCTTTTGGGGAGCATCGCAGCGGGTCTCGTGTAGACTGGAGAGACGGCTCTGCCATTAACCAGCCGGGATGGCACTGTCAGTCCTCTACTCCTGTGCGTGCCTCCCGCGACCTCATAACCCTATACATGCAAAAGAAATTGCGAAGCACCTTAATATTAGTTTGCTGCGGTCTAGAAAAGGGATCCCGTGTTTGCAGTTGTCTGGGCTATAGATCAGGGGAAGGAGGAAAAAAATTAAAAGTGCTTACTTTCACTAAAGGCAGAAGCGCAGTCACCGTCTCAAAGGCTGGCACAGCTACGCGCGCGCCGGATGATCGACTTTTATACTATTTTTGCAGGGCAGGAGACACCAATTTTTGCAGACACGTTCACGTTATCGCGTGCCTACGGAGGGATGACGTGGAACAGGTTAATTGGTCGGCGCGAGGGCGCCGAATACAAAAAGGAATTACAGCGCCTGACAACCTTGCACTATGTGCCTGTGATTCAAGAGAAAAATAATTCTGATAAATGTGGACGCTGCCCTTCCATGCTTAATGGGCAGAAGGTCCAAACAATTCCCAAGTCCAACAATTTACATGAAGAAGTCTGTACATCTTCTTAGATGTAAACTCTCCATCTTCTTAAAATAATTGATTACAAAAGCAACCTTGAATGTTGCGGGGTTTTAGTGACCTGAACTCACCTTAAGGGACAGTAAGTAGTCATGCAGGGCAATTTACAAACACAGTCTTGCTTCGATGGCGCCGATTACACTCATTCGCAAAGATTTCCACTCTCCCAGGAGCCGACGGGGCACTTGAAGTGTCACAAACAGTGCGAGAAGAGAGGACGCTGCCCGAAACTGTGAAGCTCTCGACTCGGCGGAGCAGCCCAACATTCCGTGCCTCCCAGCGTCCACTTTGTTCTCAACGTAATTTCCATATCACGTGGTCATACGTCATTTCCGTTTCAAACGCGAAAAGAGTTTTATATATATAGATGTTTGCTGATTAATGGTAGCCTGGCTGGTGCCCAAATATTCTTTTTATTTCCCTCAATCTGTTTCTCGCACACAAAATTTATATGAAAATAATTTTTGTTGTAAAATAAAGACAAAAACACTGAGTTGTTTGGGGGACACCCCATATACTGTAGCACAAGCAAAGAAAATGAGTTCAAATCGGAACCGACAAAAGAGGAAATAATAGTGGTATATATAGTAGATTTTGCAGGAAGTGGTGTTATGAAGAGGTGGGATCTTGAGGGTTGGAACTGGAAGTGACGTTATGATGAGGTGGCATCTTGAGGGTTGGAGCCAGAAGTGACATCATGAAGATGCGGGTCTTGAGGGATGATGTTACTGGGTGGCTTCTTCAGTTGTTCTGCCAGCAGAGAGGAGAAAGAGTTAGAGGGCAGCACCAATCCCTGGCTCGGCGGGTAACTACATCAATTTCAGCCCAGTCTCCCAAACGCACGTGTGTGACAATGTATTATTAAATTTAAATTACATATTTGTGATGCAATGAGAAGGGGATCCCCCCCAACTTCCCATATATGCTAAACTGTAAATGAATCAAATGATCCAAAAAATCAATTCACTTAGACAGGTAGACCAAAAAGAAACAAATCATTAAAGTTAATCAAGATGCCAATCACTAGTAATAATAAATAGATTTCATTTAAGTTGTTTTCCACTATCCCAGACAAAGAGAAGTCTGTGATGCCAATCTTTATACTGTCATGCTAGTGATGTTAATGGGTGTGACCAGCAAAACCTCACCTCCTAGCAATGGGTTACTACAAAATGATAAAGCTACAAAATGACAGCATCCATAAAAAGGAAAATGGTGGATTGCCAATAATAATAATATAACATTACATAACACTTCCAAAACAAAACTGAAAGTTAAAAATGAGTATATATTTAGATTTAGCACATTTTCAAAATCCTAGCAAAGTTAGAATAAGACCTGAAAAATTCAGGATTAATCATAAGATAATATAAAAGGAAAAGAGGACAACGATAAAGAGTTGGGGTGCCGAGACAGCCATAAGTCGTATAATTGGATGCAGTAAAACTCAAAAAACACAATTATTACAGAGATGTCTATGCAGATGTAAGTTCAAACAGAACTGCCAAAGATGGTGGAGCTTCCAGCTTTCAGTCGTCCCAGCAGGAAGAGGCGGGTCCAGGTGGACAGACACCGCCAGTGACATCAGAGGTGTTCTAGCCATCAATCATCCGTTCTGCAGAGGGAGAAAGAGAGAAAGATGTTAAGACAACAGGGTCAACTCCCTAGTGTGGCAGTGGAATTACATTCACTTGAGCCCTTCAGCTGTCCCCTGTGCTCATGCTCACGACACATAAAAACCTTTCAAAATCATAACAGTGACTGGAAGCTCTCAAGTGACACAGTGTCGATAGGTTTTTTTGAGCATATGTCACCAATGATGACTTGTGTTTTTTCCAGCTTTGATTGCTACTGTTTGTCTAATGACACTGAGATATGTTTCAGTACCTTTTTCTCCCATTAACTGAATTACATGCTTTTTTAAAATGGGTGCATAATATCGACTATTTATGCAACTGCTTTTTATTCATTTTCAATTTAAAACTCAATAGACCATTATAAAACTGAAAGAAGAAAGTTTATCTTGACTGTATTTAACATTAATTATGTTAATTAGTGTCCTCAGTTATGCAATTTGGTGTATAAATATAAAATAGTGTTAAAATTACCCACACCTTAACCTTAAATTAGGTTTAGATTAAAATAAAGGAAAGACTATGCTTCTATTTTAAATTGTACTTATCTGGCAATGTATGTCTTTCAATAATCCAAGTTCTATTGGTTTTAGCACTTGTTGCCCATTGGATTGTTGCTACCTGTCTGCCAGAGCTGGATGGATGATTTTAGAAAATCATCAGCTGCATTTAACCCTGGCTAGAACATATTTCTAAGCAGAATTGTTAGTTTCTAATCTTTTGTATGATATTTGCAGTACGGTGAAATAAAGGCAGAGAATATATTTATTAGTTATATTCCTTCTAGCTAATATATTTCCAAAATTAAGTTAATTCTGTAAAGCAGAATCATAGGAGAGAAATGGTAAAGCCGGTAAATTAAACCAGACAGAAAAATTAAACTACAAAGATTCAAACATAATAAGTAGCACTTGAAAATTTCCTCAGAGTCATACTTCACTTTTAATGAATTAATAATACTGATTAATTTATCTACAATTGCACACTTTTTCCATGAGAGTCAAGAAAACATTTACAATAAAAAGTCCCACAATATACCTGAACACTCTTATAGCTTTGTAATAATAATTTCTCATATACGAATCACAATAAATTCAGGTCCTTTTATTGGACTGCTGGTTTTGCCAGCACTCCCTGTTGTGACAGCATTCAAGCTTCATAGATGTTTAACAGATTATGCTTACCATGGCACAGTTTTTAAATCTCAGAAGCTTAATTAGGAATTTACCGGGCAAATTACTTATTCAGAAGACTCTGAGATTTTTCATCATGTTGCTTTATTCCATTAAGGAGTTAGCTGTGCTTTAGAATCACTGGTGTGTCTGTTTGAAAATGCAGGCATGGTTAATCGATTCGTTGATTTAATTTAGTGATTTATACATGGACCGGTAGGCTCACTACATTGAAAGTCTAGTGAAATCCACTATATATAAATACATTAAACTGCATTTTAAAAAAGACAATCTGATTGTTTTTTGTCTCTGTCTGTGATGATAGGTATGGAAGTGTATTTTTTCTATGATATAAATCAAGTATGGTGTTTCGTTGCTCACAGTTTAAGGCAAAATACTATTTGAACTGCAGCATCCTCTTTTTTTAACATAGTACTGTCTTTTGGGCAGTTGTTAGTTGAGCTATTCTTGCACCCAAGGCTTCACCTCATCCTAAATTTGTATTGTCAGGATGATACCTCCACTGTAAGCCAGCAGTAAGAAAGTAAGTAAATAAGAAAGTAACAGCCTTGTCTAAGGCTCATGGTAATTCTAAGGCTCATATTTACTTTGGAGGAATCACGGTAATCAGGCAAAAAGAAGTTGAAACTAGTGGGGAGGAACCTGAACATGCTCCAAAATAAATAGGATGTATTTATTAATATTATAAACATGTATAAAAATGTATAAGATATATGAATATTTTAAACATGTACAATATGTGAGAGCAGAGCAGATTCATTGCAGAGAAATATCACGGTGAAAACTGACAGTTACTAAACATTAGCAGAGCTTGTAAGAAGCTTTAAAAGACAACCTTTGACAAACTAAAGTTGGTGCAAAAAGATAAAGCAAGAAAATATGGTAGGAAACATATCTACCCTGTGACAGTAAAGTTAAGTGTGCTAATATTGTATTGCAATTTAAAGTATTAATGTAATATATTATGACTTAACTGACTAAATTAAAATACACAAATTAAACAATAAGTCATTAAGAATAGGTAAGTCTGTATAAAATTGCTGATGTTGAGGTTATATAGTACATGTTGTATAATGAATATAATTCAAAGAAACTGAACATTTCTGTATCATATATATTTAAAGCCTAAAAGCATACACTGTTCTCAATACTGGAAACATCGATCAGCAAGTGAAAAAAAATTGCTATAAACATATTAAGGTCAGCAGTGACAAAAACTCTCCCTCGATGATCTTTTTTGTTACTAAGCAAAGCTTTGACTTCCATAATGCTTGATAATGCATTCTAAGAATTCTATGCAGGGTACATTTTTAGAATTAGCAGTGCGTCTGTACAGTTCTGGGTTGGGCCACTTGTAAACATTTAAGAACAAATATAATTTAAAAGTGAGCAAGCCTAGTTCTTTGTCTCTATGACCACAGTGTTTTTTATGTTTAAAATCTAAAATTGCCATGGTTATGCACTCCATTAATTTACTATTTTTATCGAGATTCTGAATAGAGCATGCAATATTGTTTCTATAATACACAAGACCAATAGTTATCATCAGTTATATATACTAGACCTCCTCTTTGCTCGATCAGCTGCTGGCTTGCTGCTGCTGCCGTGCCACGTGATCTGCGTGCACTTTTGTCATATCACCTATATCCTTATATTTAATCTCTTTTTGCTTTTACCTTTTCATCAATATCGCATAGAATTTTGATTCCGTTTGGAATTACATCGTGCAAACGCAATGTATAACTGCCCGTGAGTGAGTATCATTTCTTTCTCTCTACAAGAAATGTGTCTGACAATAGTATTCACACAAATGAGAAATTATTTCTCTGGCGGGATTTCACTTTCACCAAACAACAAATCTTTTAATTCTCGCGGATATGCCTCTTCATTGGGAAGAAACACTACTTTTTTTTTTTCCTTGATGGCAACACGAATTAGACAATCTACAAGTCTCCGACTTAAAGTTTAAATCCGAACAATATATTCAATCTCTTTTCGCTGTTCCGTTATTTCACTGAGTAATTTCCATTCGTTTGCGCTTATGCGATCTTTACTATCCTTTTTTGAGACTTTCGAATTTTCGTACTTCCATTATCACTAACCTGCTCTGCATGTGTACCACACCATCATTTTTTAATTCTTTACGATGTTCTACTTTGTCATCTACTCTTTGTTTTATTTCCGGCCCTGGGGCGTGGTTAAATCTCGTGGCAAAAAGACTAGTCTCTAATTATTATTACTATTATTATTATTATTATTATTATTATTATGGGGTTAGTGTAGAGCTCAGTCAGCGTGCATCTGCAAAGTTAAACAGGTTAAAGGCTATTTCAAAGCTGAAACTTAAATAAATAACATTTCAGCTATTTAGCCTTCATCAAGTGTGCCTGATAATTATTATTATTGTGTTGTATTACATTATTATAATTATTATATCATTGTATTATTTGCTCACACTTCTTTTGCATTTGTGCTACAATGTGTAAAACTCACTGTCTTTACTTGTCTCAACATATCTATGTACATCACAACAAGGACCACCTCCAAGCCTTTGCTGTGAGTCAGGCTTACTAGTCCATGTTGTGTTCTGGTGTACTTCTGGGGCACTGGCCAAGGGGGAACAGAGCCAGGGGCTGAGACAAAAGCCTGTCTGATCACTTCTCTTTTTTCTTTCTGAGCAATGCAGAACATTGAAGGATTAAACAGATCAAGCCATAACCCTGTAATGTTTAATTGTTTTAATCTGATCTCATGCTGGTGCATTTGAAGATTCATCTGTTTGTGAGAACATTTATCTGTGCTTATCTTGTACTTGAACTGCCATATGCGCACCTTGACGTTTCAAAATATACTCTAGTACTCTTTGAAAATTGCTTTGTACAACTGGCAAAATACATTAAGTTAAAGAAAAAGGCAGAAGGACTGATTTAAAAGCTGGCTTACAGGTCCTGAATGGATTTTTTAAATTTTCCTGCATTTGTTTGTTTAATAATAATAATAATAATAATAATAATAATAATAATAATAATAATAAAAACATTACATATTTAGAATTGCTGTAAGCATACGATAAGAAAAGAAAACAAGTACAAATAGTTCCTTCTGTTTGGAAAGAGTGCATTTTAAAGAAAAAATGTGCATGAAACAATTTGCTAAATTTTCCTCTATAAAATAGTTAAGAGCAAATAAAAAAACACACTGGAAAAATTTACATCAATCTGTCATTCTGTAGTAGGTAGCACATTCCTGTTGCCATAAATCCATACTATATAATTCATCTGAGAATAAATGTACTATTTATGCACACAAATACAGTATAACAGCTGGTTTAAGATGCTGGAAGAAGAAATTGTAGAGGCACCTGTGTTTATCTGTTTTCATGAACCCTTGCTGAAGACCCCTCTGGCTCAGTCATAAATAGCAACACAAGAGTGAAACACAGCTGGGCTCTCTGACACTCATTTTTTATTTTTTCTTTATTTGACCCAGTTCTGGTGTAGGGAAGAGAAACTGGTAGAAGGATAAAAGCTTCCTGGCATGAACAAGCATGATACAACAGGTTCTCAAAATAAAGGTCACCTCGGTGTCACTAGACTTCCCTTTCCTATAGCAAATACAAACCCACAAAGTAATTAGTAGGATGAGACAAATTTGAAAAAACGTTTCCAATACTCCATTCTCCCAGTTATTGATAAGTGCTTGTTAGCTTTATATTAGAATATGACATATATATTCGGCATTACAAGGTGTGTAATTACACATATATGTGAATATTAACCCAAGCAATAAACCATTATTTAGGCTATATATCTGTTCTGTGGAATTGTTTTGACAGCACCTGGAGGTAGACATGGAGTATCATTAGTGTGAATGTTCTTCTTTTCACTTCATATTGTGTACAGCTTGCAACACTGGTAAGAAAATTAATTGTGATAACACGAAATCAGGTGGAATTGTACCCACAGTACAAGTCACTTGTGATGCTTACCTTTAGGTACAACACAGTTCTTTAAAAGCTGTTTGCTTCCCCCAGATGAAGCAGATGTTGACTAAGCATTAAAATGTGACATACTTTAGAAATATTATCTTTTCTAATATTGGCAATTTACAACAGTCAAAACAGGCAGTGGATGCCTCTTAATATTTCTAAAAGCCGTTGTCATGGTACTGTGATCTTAGATTTCATTTGGGATTTTTTATTTGCATATGGCTGTGAGTACTAAAAATGGCCATAGTAATTCTCCACTTCCTCATATTGTACTTATTTTCTGGACGTTATTTTACAAATTAAGTGTTGTATGCATTAGTCCATTCAACCCAATTAATCGATTAGGATATCCTTAATTATTCACATGGACTGATCAACTTTGCCTTTGACATTTTCATCATTTTCAATATTATCATTTTCTTTCCACTTCTGTTTTTTTTTCTGCTTTTTTGTAATATCTATGACTTTCATACTACATTGAATAGGTATGTTGGCCAAAACACAACAATTGCTTTCAGGATTTCTGGTCAAATCTCATCCATTCCTACTGCATGGCCACTACAGAGGTTTTAAATCACCACAGCAAACTCTGCTGCAGAGCTGAACCCAACTCTTACCAATCCCTCTGCCACTGCTTCCTCCAAAGATAGGATATCCACTAGATTGAATAATTCCTCAGAATACTCCTTTCACCTCTTGACAATATCCCAACTTTTGATCAACGTTTCCCTACCCACGCTGAGAACAGTCTCAGCCACATGCTGCCTACCCTTCTAAAGTCGATCATATGCCAGACACTCTTTGAGGCCATTTAAAAATCATTCTTCAATAATACATGGGTCCTTTCTTTGGCATCTTATGCACTTACTAACTTTTTTGGTTGTCAGTTACTTTCAGTAAAATCTTGTGACCTGCCTATTATTATTATAGAAAAGGCTACCATCAGTTCCTAGGGCTGTTGCCATGACTGGCACCATCAACCTTCTGTTCACACCTCATTGCAGGGTCCATTAGACTCTACATCATGGAACTCTCCCAAAATGCAAGAAAAGCTTGTCCAAAGATGGGAGTTGATCTCATTCTGAATTTTGAATTTCCTCATGGGATTAATATAGTTTATCTAATCTAATATAATTTAATAAAGGCATCCCTGGACCAACTCACAACTGAGTGGTGATCAGTTGACAGCTTAGCACCTTCATTTACCTCAGTGTTCAGAACATAAATTACGAATTGGATGACAAGACTACAAACGTAATCACTGAACCTTAGTCCAATGTAGCATGGTACTAAGTACGCTTTTGAGTTTTGCATTCAAACATGGCATTAAATATGAACAATCCATGAACAGGACAACTACTGTCAGCTGTGCCAGTCTGCTGTATGTTCTGGTAAAAACTGCAGAAATTTGAAGCGAGGATCAGACTCTGAAATGTAAGAAAGGAAATATGTTAAGTTCTAGAAGATATTACACCTGATATTACAAGTCTTCTGTAAACAAAGCATCACCAAAGCAAAATGCTAGATTTATAGTCTTGTCATCTGAAAGAACACAGCACGTCCTAAAGTATCATCATTGTGCGATGCTGTGAATGGCTAAACACAGACAGAACCAAGATTCAAACAAAAGTGTAAAGCAAAGAAGAATAATGGCAACAATGGTGATGTCATGTCTCAGCCAGATTCATGGTCTATGTATCCTTTGTTGATTTTTTTATTCTTTTTATTGATTATGTGCATCTTTCTTTATTTTTGGATTTGTCTGTGTATATGAGCTGCGCTCATTATGTTTCATGGGGGACCACCTGCCAGCCAATCACTTCCAGGAGCTGTCCTCAGTTCTTGGTGGTTCACTGTTGTTATACTAGGGAACAGGAAATTCCATTTTGCCATGGAGTGATTGTAGTTAATATAATGTTTTGTGAAGAATACATCTTTTATAAATATTTGGTGGTTAAACTCATTTCTAGCTGGGGTTTAATAGTGTTATCCCCCTCTATTGGCCATTATTGGAAGGGTTTTGGAACTCTTTAGTGCTTGGGATTCTTAGTTTACGACAGGTGAAATATTTAGAAAAATGTCAAACATTTTGACAATTTGCTGATATGTTTTTATATCTTTTTTATAAGTCTTTTTTGTCATCTGGTGCATTATAAAATGCATATTGGTGAAGGAAAACAATTCTTTATTGTATTTTTTATGCATTTCATTGTTGGTACTGAAAAAGCCATTTAATTTGTTAATTCATTTTCCAAGAATATTTATTTATTCCAGTACAGGTTTCCAGATGAAATTAACCTTTTTGTTTAATTTTTAAAAACAAAGTTCATTGCTAACCCCTTTGTGAAAAAGAAGATGGTGTTGACATTTAGCAATTCAGTGTGTTACACTGAACAATACCCAAAAGATTTCTATCCAGCATAACTCAGACGATATCCATGGTCATCTGGCAACAGAGTTGGGGAAAGGCCAGAATCAGCGATCTGCTAAGGACTGATTAGATTTCCCTGTCAGACTGGGCCCAATTAAGGAACATTTTACATTAATCTAGTAATCATGCAAACACATAAGAAGAGTGTATTTGTATTCTAAATAAATCAGCATTTGACTCAAAAATCTTTAAATAATGTACCTACATAAATAGGTATATTTTTAAAATAAGGAACTTAAAAAAAATGCAATGATTTTTCCTAGTAATATCAGGTGGACCATTTGGAAAACCATGATAAATGCATCCTAAAAGTGTTTATTCCTCATTTAGTACCAATGAAATCCATCTGTGAGAACACAGATTTTATACTGTTGTTTGCAAATATGATGAAGGTAAGATTGGAGTCCATGTTCAAAACTTGCCTAGTTCATAATAAATGATACATAATTATTTAGAGATTAAAATGACTTTATAGTTGCATATTTTAAACAGAAGAGAGAGCAAACTACTCTAAAGAAAGAAATAAGCAGTTTGTAACTGGATTGTGCACTTGAGAAAATGAAGTGCTGTTTTAACAATTGGAGAAAAATATCTCCATATGTCTGAAACTTTGTGATAATATTTAATTACCAGACCCTTTTTTCACAGCTCCAAAGTTCTGGGTTCTAACTTTGGTCTTGGCACTGTCTGCGTTGGCGTGAGCAGACTGGAGTTTATCTTCAGAACTCTACTTCTGAACTACCAAGCTATTCGTTCTCACACCCTAGGCCGCATCTCATCACTAATTGCATACAATAAACTGCCAGGCACCTGAGATATTATGACACCAGTCTTCTCATTATTTCAAAACCCACTAGAAGTTTCTCAGTGAATGCTCACTGCTACTTGAAAATCCATCTTTGTCTTTCAAATTTTGGACTGGCGGCACTTGTGCTTATTTTAATCTCTAATTGATATACACTGTAGGTGTTTACTGTACTTCATTTAGCTTCTCTACTCTATTTATCAGCTCTCATTTCCAGCCTAGTGTTAGGCGGTATTCTTTTAGCGAAGGCTTTTCTTAGTGTTTATTTACCAACGTCTTCTCCTGTGGGAGTATTTACAGGAACTTGGGGTACACTTTATTATCTTGCTGCTTTGACTTGTACTACTGAGCTGTTTGTTGTGGTGGTATGCTCTGTGAAAGACACTAAATAAAAGAAAAGTGGATTGCTCAGCTGAGTGAAGAAACAGTATACAGTTTTACAGTTAGCCATCAACTTCCTTAATGACCATACATTATGCTTTACAAAACAGCATAATTAGGAAATACTGAATGGAAACAGTCCAGAGTTGGTTCCTGCCTTGTGTCCAGTTCTTCTTGGATAACTCTACATTGGATTAAATGATTGAGAATATTATGTTATGTTAATATTAATTTGAAAACTGGAAGTACAGTAAACAGTACAACTTTGCACCCAATGCTACCAAGTGGAATCTTTTAGTGAAAAAAGTAAGCCGAGAAGTAATTGACTGTACTGCATACATAAGCAGAATGAATTTACAGAAAAACATACATGCATACGTAAAAAAAAAAAGACTATGTTTACAGAAAAAAAATATCTCCATTATGGTAGATATTCCCATACCAGCCCCTGTGTCAAATGTTTTTTAGAAAAGACATTTTGACAGTCAATTAGCATCGGTGTCCTCCTTTCTGTACCTCATCAGACATTATATTCATATGATTAAAATCACAGTGATGACTGTATTTGGAATTTTAGAGCTTTTGTCTGGCCTGTGATTTCTGTTTGCCGAGCTGTGAGATGGTAATTTAAAAATGTGTAATGGCCTAATTGTATTTTTATGCAACTTAGCAGATGACTTGCTAGTGTTGAGCATATTTACTGTATATCACTATGAGGTTATTCTAACCTCAGGTCATGGGGTAAATGTGCTTTAATATTGCTACTATTACAAATAATAATAATAATAGTAATAGTAGTAAACACTGAGCTTCATAAAAATATCATGCCTCACTGAATCATTATTAAATACATTAAAAATTGTGCATGTTTTTAACAAAAATATTTTTTTTCTGCTTTTTGAGGTCCAATTATCAGATTGATGATGGTTCAAAAATAATAAAATGAAATGTTTCCAGACATCAAGAAGTGTAATGTAAAGATCAGTAAACAGTAACACATTCAATCAAATCAAGATGTGTTGTGGCCAGCCTTTGCTTTTAATACTGTGTCACTTTTCTTAGCTCCACTTTCATCAAGTTTTATGAGAAAATCAGCTGGAAGTTTGCTCCAGGCATCTTGAAGGACTCATCCCAGTTTTTCCTCTGACTTTGTCTGCCTTGCTTATCTCTAGCCAGTTAATCCCAGGCATCCTCAATTAGGGTTTTGAGGAGGCCAAACAAGCTGTTTCTGAACTCCTTGTTCTTCTTTTTGTTGAAAATAGTTCTTTATGGCTTAGGCTTTGTGTTTGGGGGCCTGGTCTTTCTTCAGAGTGAAGTTGGGATCCTGCTGGCATTGTGTGATGGAGGTGAATCTGCTTTTACTGCTCAGCATTGAGGACCAGATCACCAAGTCAGAAATGCAGCTCCAAACCTGCAGGGAACCTCTGCTATGCTTCGTAGTTAATTGCAGACACTCATCCATGCAGTGTTCTCCAGCTATTCTGTGAACAAACTGATTCTTGTTCAAACCAAAAAATTCATGTTTTCACTTCTCAGTTCAGAGCACTTGCTAGCATTGTACATATGGGGGTACACTTGAGTTCCAGTGGTTTCGTGCAGTGCTAGACATCTTCTGATTTCGAACTACGTCAGTTTGATGGATCTCGTATTTGCTGCGCTACATTTCCGTACTTTTTCCTTGAACTTCTTCAGAGTAGCTTGAACAGTACAACTTACAGCTCATATCTGCCATGAAATTTCTCCTAGGGAGAGACTTTGCATATGCAGGATGATGTAGGAATTGATGCCACACCCTCACCTTTTGTTTGCTCGTCCTTCACCCACTTTGATTCCTTCAGCAGCTGTTTCTGGTTCATTTAGTGAAATTTAGTTCCATCAGCTCATTATATCATTGATCATTTGCACCTGTTTGTTTTCTTTGTTTAATAATACACTTCTCTATTTGCCAAGATTATAGAGTTTTAATCTGAAAAGTGGTCTGTCACTTAATATGTTACTATTTTTAATGAAATGCAGAACATTCTCTGTAACTTATGCATGTTTGGAAAATAAACATTTGGAATTCTGAAATTTGTTATTTTCTGTTGACAAACTAATGCAGAAGACAAAATTTACATAAATCCATAGTCCCTAAGATATTAACAATGTACTGTATGTATGTGTGTTGTCACAAACTTGACAAAAGCCACAGAAATGTTTGGGGCAGACACCCATAAATTATTTCCTGGCAGCAAAATTGGATGTATTATTGTACTGATGTGTACAGATTGGAGTCCAGAACAGAACTGATTAGAGATAATCAAAATGGTGGTTTTAAAGGTAAACAGGAAATGACTTCATCAATTGGGCTGGAACCAGAAGTGGCATCATCAGGGCCAGGCGGAATTTCACATAATTGGTCTGCAGAGAAGTAAGACAAAGAGTCAGTGTACTCTGCCACCCCATGGTCTGGCATAGAATTACTCACATTTAGGCCCTTTAGCTGCCTCCCATGCGCACGTGTGTGACAGTGTGTGATGAAACCATTGTTGGTTACTTTCAGACCCATCCAGCAGAACACTGTGGTGGATGTTATGAAAAGACTAGTGATGGATGTCATATCATTGCGTTCTTCTGTACTTAAAAACAAGGTAAAATTGTATTTATGTGCAAAAAAATGTAAATATCTTTACAATACTACTTAGTTGTTATTTAAAAACTTACCTATCAATACTATAAATTAAGCAAACTTTTACAGAATCTCAAACTGCTAAGAAAATGCACAAATCAATTCAGTAATGAAAGAGGGCTGCCAGATCTTCAACACAAATTTAAAAGGGTTAGTGACTGAACTGACGAGATCTTTTTTTTTAAGTAATAATAATAAAATCAAAAGACTAAATGGAGTGGAATCATGGTTGATGCTAATGCTTCACAACTTCAAGAGACTGACTTTAAATCGTATCTGTCACTATCTGTACAAAGTGTCTCCATTCTCTGTGTGCTGTCTTGGTTTTAGATAGACACACACCAGGATGACTAGAGAGGAGGAGCACGTTAAACTGAAAGAAATAAAAAAAGAAAGAAAAGAAAACTTGTGACTTTGTCAAAGTCATAGTAAGGGATTATACAGATGTATTGCTGGTGGTATAAAGGAGCCCCAGTAGCTTTTCCTGACACACTCCTGCTGAATATTTCATTGTCTGAAAGTACTCAGTGTTAGTGTGTCAGAGAGAGGATGTACAGCATTGTTCACTTAGATTTTTTTTAATTCTCTCCTTTATGGCTCCAGGGGGTCCAGAGTGTGTCCCATAAAAAAGCCTGCCCATTTAAAATACCAGAAATTACACTGTAAAATCAAGTCCTGACTTATCCGCAGGAGAACTTAAGCGCGAGTATATACGGTAGTTAGTTCATTCGGTGGGCCTGTCTAGAAGTGATGTTACCAGCCCAGCACACAACAGCACAGAAAATCACAGTGGCCACCACTAAGTTATAGAAATTGTAAAGGATATCATTTCCCACACTAAAGGAACACAACCTCTTAATAAAGAAGAGCCTGCTCTGCACTTACTTATACAGTTCCCCTGTGTTCTGAGACCAGTCCAACCTATCACTGATGTGGACCACGAAGTACTTGTAGGGGTGCACCACCCCAACATTCACTTTCTGAATAGTGACTGGACATAGTGGCTCTTTAATGCAGTAAAAGTCAATAACCAGTTCCCTGGTTTTGCTGTTGTTAAGATGAAGACAATTCTCTTTTCACCAAGAAACAACGTTTTCCACCTGATCCCTACACTCTGTTTCATCACCTTTATCGATTCACCCCATAAGTGCAGAATCATCTGAGATGTACAGAGTGAAGAGAAAAGGAGATAGAACTGTTCCTTGTGGTGCTCCAGTGTTTTTCATATCTGTTTCAAAAACACATCCCTTGAGTCTCACAAACTGCAGTCTGCTCAACAGGTAGTCCATTATCCAGAACACCATAAGTTCATTCACCTCCAATCTTTGTCCAATAGGCAAAATGCAGTGGGTCCAGGTTGTCTACTAAAAGAGGACTTACATAATCCGGGACCAGTTTCTCTAAGGTCTTCATAATGTGAGATGTAAGTGCCACTGGTCTGTAGTTATAAGTGAAGAGGCACCTACCTTCTTTGGAACAGGAACAATGTAAGATGACTTCCTCAGCAGTGTCACTTTCCCCATGTGACTTACACATCATTTTACCTTTGCTTATCAAAGACGTGTAGGTTAGATTGATTGCTGACTTTAAAATTAACCATTGATGTATAAGCATGAATGTTTCCTGGGATAGAATGGTGCCCTCTCTGGTACTGAATGCCAAAAATAGGTTTAATCCCATAGCTACAACAGTATAAGGCAGTTCAAGATAAGAATGGATGCTAAATTAAATGGGTAGCTCAGTCTGATCGTGATGTATTATAGAGGAGTATAGATTTATGTGACATGGGAGCACCTTTTTAAACAGAGAAGATCAGTACTGCCAGAATTGCTTCCAATACTGACACTTTTGAAGACTGATTAAAGTAGGGAATTGGGGCGATTAAATAATTCAAATAATGTAGCAGACAGTACGTTATTTGAAGAACTGTAATTATACAGAAAATATTAATCGGCTGGGAAAAAGTAAAAGCCTATAAATTGCTTATTTAAGTCTTTAAGAGTATGAGAGCTGTGTACAGCTGCACATAAATTATTACAATGACAGAAAACCTGGAAGAATTCAAGAGACTGGGATGAGAGTATAATATAAATTAATGTATCCTATTTAGAAATGGCTGGCTAGATTGTTTTTTCTCAATATATGTGCCAGTCTGAATAAGTTGGTCCTAATAGCAGCCTAAAATTCACTTTTTAAAATAGTTTTCTGTTTTGCATTTGCCTTGTACATATACTGTTATATTCCCACACAACCTGTACATATTAAACCTCAACTCATACAGTTTTATACATTTGTAAATGGTTGCTGCTGAGGAATAATGAATGCCCAGCTGTGCACAGTAAGACTGCAATTCTCTCAAGCGTTCTGGAGACATATAAATCAGGAGCGATGACTTTAATAATATCACAAGGAAAACTCAATTGAACTTCGGACTTATATTGCACAGTATGTACTGTCATAAGGTTTATGTTTGTATTAACACATAATCATTTTATAAAGTAAAAAAAATACAATATCAGTAAAGTAAAATTAGTTTACACTGTTCAGGTTTTTAAACTTTTTAGTTTTACCTGTTAATCCTGTAGCATGCTTACAGAATATATATGTAGGATTGTGCATAGTAGGACAAATCTGTATGTCTTTTATTAGTATTTGATCTATATATCAACTGCATGTTATGTTAATTCACTCAGTTAATTGGGTTTGGGAGCATTTTATTACAGTATGTTATTTTATGTTAGTCATGTTACTGTTTCCACTCACCTAATTTTACTTTAGTACAATAAATGGAGCAAGTACAATGCTTGCATATTTCTTGAACTTTCTACAAGTTTATTTTGCTGGAAATGGTTAGCAACCTACAAAGTTCAGCAAACAAAAATACTTACCTCAATACTGATTTATAGGACATTTTACTGAAAACCATAAGGGAATCCCAAAAATTTCACTTTAATATTTAACAAGGGGATTGCATGGTGATGTGCTGCAAACACAAAGCTCAAGACACTGGATGGGTGTGACTCCTGGCCCAGGTACTCTGTGTGTGGATTTTGTAGTTTCTTCTTGTGTCGAAGATTTTACTGGGTCCCATCTAGGAAATATTTCTACCGCATGTCCAGTGATGATGGAATTGACTCAGGGTACATTGAACATGTAGTGGAAGAAGCAGTACACACAATAAGTAGATGGACGAACATTTGTAACTGATTAAATATAACCATTAAATGGCACTTTATGAATTAATATTTATAGACAATGAGCCTATACACATTAGCCTCATCAGACAAGAATAAGGTAGAGACAGAGATGCATTTTAGTAAAAAGCAGACAAAAGATGATCCTCTAAGTGGCTGTCTCCTGCTGTCAGTATGCCTAATGATTTATGCTAATAAGGAGCTTTGTCTTGTTCGGGTTACATAAATGTAATATGGTCAAATCACCTGCCTCCAAACCAGAGAATCCATACAGTGCAAATTGACCTTTTACAAATCTTGCAAAAATGTATTTATCTTGAATTATTTTTTACAAACATTAGTCAAAAAACGCCTCTCGTGTTTGTCTATACTGGGATTCCTTTTCTCTGTTCTCAACTATCTCATTTTAGTTGTGTTTTACATGACAGTAGAATGGTAATTGTTAAATCATTCACTATGTATCAATGTATGGTTTATCTCAACTTGTCTATCAATACAGAGTAAATATTAGTAGACAGATTTTTCTGGTATTTAGTTGTTTTTGGGGTTTCTTGTGCTTTGACCTTTAGTTTATCCATAAAGGTTCAAATTTTGTGTCCCTAGAGGCTTAATATTTGAATAGCTCTTAAAAGAGACAATCAACTAATAATTTACCAAAATGTGGTCGCTGGACAATACTTTTGCAGCTTAAAAAACTTTCAAGAAGACAGTAATTCAACATTAATCACTTAACCAATACTGAAGATTCTTTTTTTATTGTCAGAAGAACACACGGCTAAAGTTGTTGAGTGAAGTGGCCCTTGAAGGTACAATGAGGGTGTGGGGGGTGTGGGAGTGATAGGGTGGGTATACTGATGTTTCAGGTTGGTTTCTAAGCAGCAGCCTCTTAGCGACTCATTACTTGATTAAGCAAGAAAATATTCTGTACTCTCATTAATCTCATTGTCTCATTACTGCTTTGAATGACAGTGCTTTTGATAAATTGTTGCATTGTAAATTTAGGTTGCCTATTGGTATACAGGAAATATTAGTAGGTTTGAGTTATAATTCTGCAAAAATGTAATAGTTATATTTGGCACTGCTTTAGCAGCACTGCTCTGAAAAGTGCTAGATTCTATTGCTTGATTATAATTACACATCCATTTCAAAAATTATCAATATTGTAAATGCCTGAGGGTTTTTTATGTACTTTTATTAAATATCATATGAGTGGCTTATTGTAGTTTAACTAGTTAAATACATTTCTTCATATACAGTAATTACACTTTTTTTGTGAACAAATTTTTTTTGAACAGAATAAGTACAATACAGAAAGAAACAGAATGTATGAAATTATGAGGTGATGGGATAGTCAAATAACCCATCGGTAAACACCCCCCACCCCACTCTTGCAATATAATTGCACTTTTCACATTACACAATGGTACATTTCAGGGCCCACATCCCAAACAATGATAAAAATAAATGGTAACACTTTACTTTAGGGGTAATGCAAAAATGCATCTATTATGCTTTTACTCTTATGTTACAAGACCTTAACAAACACTTCTTGGGTTTTAATTACAGTTATAAAGCATCAGTAAAGTGATATTCATCTGTGCATTGTAGTCTACTACATAACTTCACTTTGGAACGGTCCGTAGTGGATTAAGTGTGACATATGTCTTTTGATATTGCATACTTTATTATAAGACTTCATATTCAAAAGTAATTTTACCAGCATATCCACTGTCCCACTTTATTATCCCACTTTATTGATGCTATATAACCATAACTGTGTATTTTGCCACTTATTTTCCAATGTTCCATTACAAAATGCTCTGTAGACTTCAGATAACAAATTACCAAATGCCCTAAAATGCAGGTATGAAAGTACTTCAAGGTCTTGCTCACAAGTGAGGGTAGAGGTGATTGTGTGTCTGACCAATAATTTAGGGCAACAGTAGCAGTTTTGCAGACATTGTACCAGACTGTGATGGTGAGAAGGAAGCTATTTCTTCACATGAAGCATTTAATCCTGTCCTCACCTATAACCATTAATTCTGAGAAGTGAACAAAACAATGAGACTGTGATGACAAATGGCGAAAATGAGGTTCATGTACGGGATTTCTGGACTCACTCACTGTGATAAGGAACTCAGCAGTATAGTATGAACTGCTGCTTTTCCGGAGCGTGAAGAGTCAGAGCATGTAATTATGATGCCCCTAGATGCCTCCCATTAGAGGTGAACCAAGCACATCCTGCTGGGAGAAGACCCAAAGGAAGCAGGGCTGAATTCATCATTAAGCAAAATAAGCACATGCTTAGGGCATCAAGGGCACCACAGAAATCTTCCATTGCCAGATTAACTATGGACCATATGCAAAACTGTATATGATGCAGCTGAACCAGGTTTCACGAAAAGGGGCTCCCACATTAAATGAAAAAAATTGCATACATATGTATGTATGTATATAAACTGTATATATATATATATATATATATATATATATATTAAATGATGCAATAATAAAAATAATGATAAAATAGTAATTATAGAGGTTAATGATCTACAGTATATTAATCTTGGGAATACAACATAATTAGAATCTGATAACTGCCACACTGTCCACCGAGGTCCATGTGATCATTCTTGTCTTTGTCATGTTGGGTGTCCCATTCAGTCATCCACTGAGAGTAAGTGCAGCACAGCATTGCCAGATGTGCAATAATTATCACAAATGTACATTTATGGCATGTACGGTAATATATACCATACCATTATCATAATCATTTTGCATGATGTTTTGTAAAAATTTTAATTTTGTATAGTAATCTTATATGAAAGCAAAAATATTTTTAATGCAATGTGCTTTGAATTTACACACAGGGATTCCCTTTATTACTTTACACGCATGCGTTGCTATTGATAGGTAGAGTCATGTGTAAACAATTTCATTTCAAAAAATACAATTTTATTTTATGGTTTATTATTATTTATATTTTGAATTAGATATGCAAGGGGGAGTCAAGCTACAGTTAAAAAATGGGATTTATTAGACAATGGAGCAAACCTTAACAAAACTGATAATGCCATTTCTCAATGTAGTCTCCACCCTTCTCAATGCACTTGCGCCACCTGCCTGGAAGTGCCTGGAATTACAGCAGAGTAAAAGGTTTTGTCTTGTCCTCTGAACCACTCATGCACCCGAGTTATTGTCGAACACTACATGCCAAGGGGTGCTAGTGCAAGTTACTGTGACTTGCTGGAGACCAATGTGAAGCCTGCCATTCGATCCAAGCGGTGTGGACTGCTGTCATAAGGAGTCCTTTTGCTGCAAGACAATGTGTGACCACACACTGCTAAGAATACCAAGGCTTATCTGGAGAAACTGAAGTTTGAGGTATTGCCACATCCTCCTTATTCGCCAGATTTGGCACCATGTGATTTCCACCTTTTTGGACCGCAAAAAAAACATCTAGGTGGTCGTCGATTCAAGACAGATGACAGTGTGAAGAAAGCAGTGCAGGTGTTTTTATGAGGACAAGACAAAACATTCCATTCTACTGGAATCCAGGCCCTTCAAGGCAGGTGGCGCAAGTGCATTGAGAAGGGTGGAGACTACATTGAGAAATGGCATTATCAGTTTTGTTAAAATTTGTTCCATTTTCTAATAAATCTCATTTTCTAACTTCAGCTTGACTTCCCCTCGTGTATGGGGGCGCCAAAATTTTTTAAGTGCTTAAGGCCTCTACAGGTCTTAATCTGGTCCTTAAAGGAAGAACAGCACATGCTTTGGGGAGGAAGATTTATATCTTTCTACTGGACTGGGTGTTGCTCAAAATTCCCCAGGAATTGCCAGACATTCTGAGGACAGAGTGGTCAGCTCAATATTTTACCATCATGAACCTCACTACAATAAACAAAGTGAAATTTAAGTGAAGTTTTTATCTTCATAAAGGCAAATGCTCTAATAATAAACAGTATGACCCTTCAGTACAAATATGACCCCTTTTAAAATTCATTGTTGTGACTTGTCATTGTCCCCTATGAAGGGAAATAAGCAGTAAGACTTAAGGAATAATAATGTTCATTCAAAATGATTTATAAACATTGTTCACTGAATGCGTTTTGTTTTTGACATTACAGGGAAATTAAATGAAAGTGAGTTTTTTATTACTAATTAAAGTGCAAATATTTTGAATAAATGTTATCACAGTATTATGATGGAACAGAGATTGCAGTAGCAAGGTGATTTATTGTATATATTGTCGCAGGTGGCTGTGGGGGTGACCGCCCTGGCAGCTATGGGGACCATGGGTACAGAGCTTTGAAGCTCAACCCTGTAGGGGCCCGTGGTCACCGCCAGGGGGCACCCCAATGCCTTGGGAGCCCTGGACCTCAGCACTTCCGCCACACCAGGAAGTGCTGGGGGGAAGAGGATCGGGGACACCCAGAGTGTTTCCGGGTGCGCAGCCGGCACTTCCGCCACACAGGGAAGATTGTCTGGAGGCACCTGGAGCACATCTGGGTGACTATAAAAGGGGCCGCCTCCCTCCATTCAGGGACTTGAGTCAGGTGGAAGAAGGACGAGGTCTGGGAGGAGGCAAGGAAGCGGCCTGAAGAGAGAAAGAGAAGGCATTTGTGTTGTGGCCACGACTTTTGGGGACTTTGGGCTTGTGAGCACTTTATTGCAAATATGGATGCTGTAAATAAACGTGTGTGGGGTGATTTAAACGTGTCTGCCTGTCTGTGTCCGGGTCATGTTCCACAATATCTATTTTGTATCATAATGGACTGGCTGGTTCCTGCCTTGCAACTTATACTACTAGAATAGGCTATCGAAACTTGCATAGTCATACTGAAATAAGCAGGTTTCCCACAAAAGTGGGACATAAATCTAAGAAAGTTCAGGAAAGTAGGTTGAAGTTATATAGATTTGCAATGAGGAGAGATAATGAAAATGTAGGCCAAAGAGTGATGGGAATGGAAGTACAAGGGAAGAGAATGCAAGGAAGACCAAAGCTGGATGGATAAAGTAAAATAAGGTTTGAATAGAAAGGATCCAACTTGAAGGTTTATCAAGCACATCAAGCCCACATTCAAGTGGGAAACAATGAAGAGGAAGAAGAAGAAGAAAAAATTTCAGTTTCAGTGTATAGTACAACTTGCTATAAAAACAATATTTTTTGTAAAACTATTGACATCTTCTTTGGAAGCAATCACCTGTACTTGAGACTGATGGACAAGCATTCTGCAGCAAAGGATGAATTAAAACATCTTCTGGTTGTATTGTCTATTATAAGAAAATTAATAAAAAAACTCCAATTAGGAATGATTGTCATATTTCTTAATATTCTTTATAATGTTTCCCCACATTAGAACTATATATTCTGAATTCGAAACAGCCCATCAAAAGCATAATTACACTTTGTCATTTTATTGGCATGTATCTTGTAAGGAGAGAGATATCAAGATGGCAGAATATGTATAATTATCTTTTAAATTATTGTATAATGTATCACAGAGTGATAATTCTTTAGATGGCAGAAAACAGTTTACTATGACTTATTATACAATTGTCTAATTAGAAAAAATGTCCCAATACATCTCGAAACAGCATTTGTTTACTTTCCAAATGTCATATAGAGAGCTATAAAAAGGACAGGGAGCACAGTGGCCATATTTTGTGGAGATTCCATTACTAAAGTGTGTTTTTTAAATGCTTTCTTCCATAACCTATTCATTTATATTGTATTAAATTCCAAATATATAAAAGTAAATTTAACATTTTTGTTAAACATTTTTACAGACAATTTAGTTTCAAAAGTTAAGCTTAAAAAAATGAAGCAACCATTCAAAGTAACAAAATGTTGCATGTTGATCAGACATGTAAATAAGAATATCACTGTACTCTGCATATATGACACGACTATCAAAAAAAGGTTATTATTATTCAGCAATTTGCAAACCACTTAATTAGAAGGTGTTGTGCCATTTCAAAAAGGCAACTAATTAGTGAGCAGAAGATAAACATAGTCAAAAAGCCAGGCACAATTCTATGCCAAAAACATCCATCCCATCTTTCATCTCAGCTCAGTATGCTAATCAGAAATTTCAGTCAAAGAATCAAATCAGAAGGATCAAAACCAGAGTAATCATTGAATAAGGCACACGACACAAAGCGGATTTGTGTTTGTCTGCAAACACAAATCATCTGCAAACTCAGATAGAAAAAAAACATGGCAACTGTATTCAAACATGGTGATGCCTGAAATAAACATAACAGAATTGTGGTAACTAATTTAAACAGACTTTGGATGATTCTATATAAAAAAAGAAATGATTTTCCTCATGAGCAAGAACCCATAGTGGGAGAAAAAATTATAATAGCCCCAGATCATAGCAGACGCAAGGTAGAAATCAACTCTGGATTAGAATCTAGTTCTCAAGCATAGAGCTACCTGCAGTCATAATGGGCCAATTAAGAGTAGAAAATTAATCCAGCGCGCACATAATCTAGAATACATAAGTGTCTGGGAAAATAGTCTGACGTGCATGGGGAAAATGTGCAAGCTCAACACAGACAGTAACCAAATCAAGAATTCACACCCAAAACAGTAGAGCTGTGAAGCAGCATCCCTAACTGCTATGCTGCCTGTTATTATTATTACTTTAATACAAAGGTAGGTCAAAAGTAAAAGTAAGTATCTGCAATATACTGCTAAAAATAAATAGAACACAGAGTTTACATGTACATGTTTTTTAACCAAGTATCCTAGGCTGACAATAATAATAATGCATTTTATTTATAGGGGCACTTTACATTAGCAGTAAATCTCAAATTGCATTTAGTTCAACATTGGACAATCTTCTGTATGCCTTCAGAAAAAGAGAACAATATAAGTTAATTTTTCTCCATATGACAGTTACACCTCGATAGGTGTATTTAGTGGTAACATTTGAGATGTGCCGTTGTGATAAGAGGCCCACGGTGTAGTGCAGGTTATAAATTAATAATCGCATCCTGGGAAGTGAGGGTGTGGGTGTGCGTGAGCGCATTTCACTCCAGGGTTGGTCGGGGTGCTTGGCTGATTGTGCATACGATCATGCAAAGGTGAGGGGATCGGTAAGGTGCCTCATTCACACCTTGGAGGTAGCAGCATATTATGCTTGCACCCAATCAGACCAGATAAGAGGAGCCTACACAGAACAAGGAGGGGTAGAACAAGGAATGGAAACAGGAGAGAACAGAGATTTAAAGGAGGAGAGAGAAGGGCAGGTGTGGGAGAATGGAAGCAGGCAGATGGGAAAGTTAGCCCAAGAGAGGAGCATGTGGCCGAAGCTTGAGGGGGCTGAGGGTAACTCCTACTGAGCAGCCTGGGAGCAGGAGCAACCAACCACTCCAGGAGGATTCCCAAGTAAGGCTGAGGAGTGACAGTGGGAGTTGGCAACAGGGGCCTGAGCAGGATCAAAGGGTTGTCTGATTCATTAATGTAGCAAAATAAAAACAGGAATAAACTGTGTAATTAAATAACTAATTCCATTAACAGTCATAAAAAGGGCCCACTGGCCCACCAGGACCTGACTTTGAGACCTCCATAGTCATATCTTCCTCTTGTGAGTCAGTGGGCTCTAACGGGATTAGTACTTCATCTATTACTCTTTTTTATTTAGTTTTTTTCTGTTTAAAACTTCCTTTATTAGGTTATGGTGTCATTTGTATACAGCATCTGTCGAAATAAGAAATGCAAAGCATTTGATTACTACACGTGACAAATACTTTGGAAAGGGTGTGCTGAGAATGGCACCCATTTCAAGTTATTGCGGGCTGCAGTTATACCCTGTTGAATTCATTTCAATTAGACGCTTCTGCACTTAGATTTAATCCATCCATCCATTACCCAACCCGCTAAATCCTAACTACAGGGTCACAGGAGCCAATCCCCGCCAGTACAGGGTGCAAGGCAGGAAACAAACCCCTGGGCAGGGTGCCAACCCACCGCAGGGCACACACACACACACACTAGGGACAATGTAGGATCGCCAATGCACCTAACCTACATGTCTTTGGACTGTGGGAGGAAACCGGGGTACCACGCAGACACAGGGAAAACCATGCAAACTCCACACAGGGAGGACCCGGGAAGCAAACCCAGGTCTCCTTACTGCAAGGCAGCAGCACTACCCACTGCGCCACTGTGCCGCCCTACTTAGATTTAAGCACTAGACCAATAGTCCATGATTTATTTTTGTTTAACTAATGTATTATAGATACAGTTCCAAAAATTGCTTGCTCAGTCTAATTTCATTCTTCATGTGATATACTGTATGCTAAAACATTTTCAGAAAAAAAGTTTGAAAAAGTACAAAAAGTTTTCATCAATTACTTTCCAATGATACACCAAAAGTAAAGAGGAAAAAGTTAATTTGTTTGTTGTATTTTTTTTTCTAAATTTGACCAAAAATTAGTTTTGGATTAGGCAGGCTTGGAAAGTAGATTCAGAGGGAATGTTAGCTCACTTGTTTTTGTGTTATTTATCCATCTATCCATCAGTTTACTTACCAGTCAGCACCAGGGTAAGAATCAACATTTTTAGGGTTTGCCTAGGTTAGCAAGTTGCCCCTAATAACCTTTATCATGTAATCTCCATTGTCCTGGTCTCCTTTTTGGGGTGAAACGCAATCTTTTTCATATCATCTGACCCATCTGACACCTTCAGCTACGTCTCCCTTGGCTTCCCTCTGGGTCTCATTATTTCCTCCTCCATTTTTGTGCACTTCTTATTTCACTCTTCATGCCCAAAACACTTTACTATGTTTCTCCTCAGCGCAACACCAAATCTTTCTCTTTTTGCTCAGCATTCATCATCCTCACCTGTTCTTTCAAGCCTTGATTCTTGTCCTACATCCATCAACTATGTCTTACTCCCATAGAGGATACTATTCTGTAAAAATGTTTCCCTCCAATGCCGTGTAGGCTCCTTTAGAAGTCAGAAATGGGAACGGCTTCTGATGCGGCAGTATGTTATTTACGTGTTCAAAATTTCACGTAAGACATGATAAAATGATCATTGTTAGCTTTATTGTAGATTTACTCAGATATATTTAGGTTAGCATTTCTGAATTGGATTAAGCAACTTTGAATATATTATATTATTTTTTTAAGGCATATGTGTTTTAACCATGGATGTTTGATTGTCAAACCTGCAGTCCCTTTGAAAAAAGTCATGAGATAGATGTGGACATTACTTCATTGAAATCCAATTGACTTCACTTTATTGACTATTCTGCATCTGCCACATTGACATTGATTATACTGTGTCTGAACTTTTACTAAAAAGGTAATACTGTAACTGTAATGATTATCATTTAATTGTAGTTGCTGTACTTAGAACCGTATAAAGATGAGTGTTATTCTTGTTTTTTGGACATTTTCTTCTTCATGAATTTGATGCTGACAAAGTGCCCCGAATTTTTTTGTGGTCTGTAATAGGCTTATATCCTATTGTTTGCTGTTAGAACATACCCTAGGTCCATTTTGGACTTTCATGTTGCAGAAATATTTGAGAGTTTCATCTTTTCCCATTTATAAAAGCTCAAAAGTAGTAGCTCTGCAATTTGTTACCTTCTAGAATCTATATTTATGAATGACCATGATATTTGTACACACTCATCTAACTGTGAATTCACAGAATCCTCAAAGTAGTTTGCCCACTATTTAACATATGCATCATGTTTATGTATAGCAAGAACATGCATTGTGTACTTCTTGCAGTCTTTTCATCCAATTTGCAATGAATAAACTTTATTCACAGGTAATGATCTTTGTACAGGTCAGTTTTGTCACGCTTCTCTTCTCACCCTCTGCGCCAAAGGTCTGCTTGCTTCCAACTGTGACAGATTCTGATTTTCTGCCACTACAGATGGCAGTGCACTATTTTGTAACATCCCAGTGGCTTGCCAGAATTCATCTTCTGTGAAATGTCTTTATTACGGCATGGCACATTAGCACTGTAAGAATTTTTCCAATCTAAATCATCTAGATAGTGTACATTACTGGAAATATTATCTATTTAAATAACAACAAATTTTCCCCTTGTTTATAATTCTGATCCCAGTCATATTGAGAGACACGTGTCGTTCAGTTCATGACAAAGAGCCAATAGCTGTAATTGAAGTTTTCACATCAACACATTTGTAGGTTTAGCCCAATTTCAAGGCCATGCTCTCATTTATGATATTTCACTTTTTGTATCCAAAATCCAAATTTAATTTGGAGTCTTCTCTTAGAGAAGCGAACTAAATTATTTTCTGTTGGATGAATGGCTTTATTTTATTTCTATCTTACTAATGGATATGTTTAAAAAAAAGCAAACATTTATTTTTTGTTCTCTTCTTGCCCAGTCTTTTTTGCCTTCCTAGTTAACCAAAGCATGGTCAGTGTATTTACATCTACATTGTAGATGTACCTCTTGGATGGTCAATTGTTGCACAGAGACGTGAAGTCTTACAACGTCTAGTAAACTTACCATTTAAAGGAAATAGAATAGCTACTCCTGCAGGATGGGAAGGCACTCATTTACTCAGCCCACATGAAGCAACATGCACAAATTCACACACACAGACAAACTGTTACTGACTAATTTAGAGACAGTAATTAACCTGGTCTGTCTGTATGACTTTTCACAAAGGTAGAAGGCCAGAGTAGTGAAATGAAACACTTCAAGCATGATAGCTATCATCGTAATTAAAGGAACATCAAATAGCTCTGTTAATTGGGTTTTCATAGTTAAGTGTCTTCTCAAATGTACAGTACTTTGAACTTCTAACTATTGTATGTGACTGTACTAAGCTAGGACCAAATGTGAAAGCAAGTACACCCTCTTTCAATTCTATGGATTTTAGGACATAATGTACCCAAATATTGTATTATCTACTATTCACCAAGTTCTAAAACTAAATAAATTGACCAGTAGGTGACACACACATTTTACTTTATAATTATTTATTTAAAAATTGAAGCCAACTTTATGTTGATCCTGTAGTGATCTGCAAAAAATTCGGAAATCAGAATGATTTTGACTTTAAATGGTTATACAGACATATATGATATTCTTCTGTTATTTTTACATATTTGTTGTACGTATAGACTTAGCATGCATTTAACACACACGTGTAAAAGTATTTTACCTTGTAATGGACACAGGCACAGTTTGAACTGTTAGGAAACACCCATTTCAAGCGTAATCATGGGGTAACCGTATTGTTTATTGGACAAACTTGGTAAACACTACTTGAATAATAATTTAAGAAAAGCTAACATATCTTGCTGCTGGATGTCTACCATAATGATCAACATCTGAGCACTATGTTCATTGCACACTCCAGTTTGGGACTTTTTCTCCAAAACAAGTGAGTTGGACACATCTGATGAGTCAAGGTGTCAGCCACAGACTATACACTTGTCTGTGGTCCTGTTTTACCAGAGACACTTATTCTGATAATACGCTGCCTTCCTGTGTTTAAAAAGCTCTTTGTTTGAAAATGTTATATCAACATTAAAAGTCAAGCTAATTCTATTTTCATCTAATACTTATTTTATCCTTTGGTCCCTATATTAAGGTGTGTGTGTTTTTGGGCTTCCTATAGGCTGCAAGATGAAAGAATCTATTATTTAAGACAGTATATACATATTGCCCTAATATATAAAATCAAAGATTAAAATAGCCGGTAGCTTCTTTATCACTAGACTTTTTGAGTTCATTCATTATTTCATATACATTTAACCTACTTCAAGATTGTAAGGGCGAGAGCCTATCTTGGTAGCAATGGGCATAAAACACCAACCAGCCCAAGGAAGGGAGTCAGCCCAGAGGATAAAAACACTCAGGCACACACCAACACTCCCTCAGTCTTCAACTAAACCTAAAAAGCATGTCTTTGGGATATAGGTAAAAAACTTAGATAGGCATCGACCTGAACCCAGGTCTTTGTAGTGCTAATCATTTGTGTCTTCTAACAAAATATCTATCAATAGTAGTTTTATCAATGATAATGCTTTTACTATACTAGTATATCGTAATATATACATAATATGTGTTCATATACATATGTCTGTGTGTGTGTGTGTGTGTGTAAGTTATTTTTAATCTGCTACCTCCAAGCAATTTATCACTTCTCATTAACAGACTGAATTCTATAAATGACTTTTTATTCTCAGATTCTTCATGGGGTGAAAATGTTCTTTTATCACCCCATAAATTAACAAAGAATTCAATCAAGGCTTGTCCTAGAAACTCCTTGAAATTTTTTGGAATGCTTTATTGTTATTCAAGCTCAGAATCTAAGTGTGAGTCAGAGAACAGGTCACATTTTTTTTTAGTAATTTTAATTTTTCTAAGAGGTCTGTTATTTTTAGTAAAATGGTCTAATGATAATGATACAAAAAGTAATAAGTATAATTTTCTTTCATTGTATACTGTATGGTCCTGCATAGAAGCATTTCATCGTGTTTATTTTATTTTTTGTTAATTTTAAAAGAAGATTCACAAGAAGAGTATGGGGATATTTCAGTCATGGTTAAATGCTGGCTGTTTTAATTGGGCGCGGTTTAGTAATGCAGTATTTTGAGCTGCTGCCTCACACTTCCTAAATCCTGGGCTTAAATTGTGCTCAGAACACAAGTGGCATGGAGTTTGAACATTTTGTGTGTTTGTGTAGACTCTTGTTTTTCTCCTACAAAATGAGCACCTCTAAACTGTGTGTGATCATGGGTGCGTGTGCACTGTAGTGGAGTTGGTTCCTACCTTGTGCCCATTATTTCCACATATACTCCAGTCCACTGACCCTCACATGTTAGAAAATGGATAGATGGACCATCACCACAGCAATTTTAGGTCTGTATAAATAGCTTTGAGGATGTTCAGAATGTACAATCAACAGGTTGCTTCCATCTTTCTTTCATTTAATATAATTTTGCTTTTTGAATTGGTTGATGTGTTGAACTGAGTTTATTAGAAGTTAACACTATCAAAAAAAATCTGATGTAGCCAGCACATAGCTTCCTCCATATTTATATCATAAGAAGAGGTATACAGCATGAAGTTACCAACATATATGAAAGATGCAATACCACTAAAGTTTATTTTTAACATTTTAGCACCCTTTGAATGCAAATTAATAAATAAAAATGTATATTGTTAAAGATGAGGTACAATACCGTTTTGTAGTCAGTGTTTTCATTTGTCTATTCTCTCTAAGACCAAGCAAATTTTGGCCTCACCATTCTGCAAACAGCTTGTTTTTGGCCTATGGAAAAAAACTAGAGAACTGGCATTCCTGTACTGATGAGTCCAACCACTTACGGGCCAGTGCTACGTACTACACTGCAGCGTCATCCGTGTCCATCGAATTAATTGGAGTGAACAGATGGCACCGTTAAGCTGAAAATAAGGCTAAAGCAGAAAAAGTAAGCATCTTGAGAATAATGAACGGCATGTCTGGAATTGAAATGTCCGTACTGAAGAAGACCTATGACCACTCTTAGGGAATAATTTACAGAGAATGGTTTCCACTGAGCTGAATGAGTGTTAGCAGAAATAAGTGCATCAAGGCCTCTGAACTGTTACAAGGCCCACTTCACAGGATCCAATTTATTGTACTTTTGTATGGATTAAGCATCATAGAGAGATCCCCTGAGGTGTTTGTTTTCACAGAAAAATACCAAATCGACACTTTCTTCTCCATCCCTGCCTCTGCTTATGCTGCCCATTCTTTTTCACATTGATATATATTTTTTTAAATCATTATTTCACTGACATCATAAAATATCTGCACTCTATAAACTCGGTTGTGTCTGTAGCTGTACTAAGGCTGACAAAGATTATTGACCACTACCATCAGATGTAGTCGTGTGTATATAATGAGATCTGTTAAATGTGGAGTCAAACCTATTATTCTTAGAACGAAGGGAATCAGTTAGTAGCTAACAATCTCTTGGTAGCACAGTAGATAAAGTTGCCATCTCATGGATCCAGTGTCCTTGGTTCCACTCCTGATGTGGACCTTGCACATTGCTCCTGTCTATGCGTGGGTTCCTTCGGGTGCTCCTCCAACAATCTTGAGGATGTTGATGACAGGATCATTGGTGACTCTAAGTTGGCTTTATTTTGAGTGGATATGTGCCCTGTAATAGCCCCCCACAAACACAGAATTAGATTAATCAGATTTAAGAATGCAATATTACCTATTCTTGGAAGGTTTTAATTGGTTTTACGCTGCATTGCAGTTCAGTTTTTTCTAATAAAATATGGAGTTTTTTGCCACCTTTTTTTGAAAAATGATGGCATTTTTCTACAATAAAAGGATCAGCATTGTAGTGTGCATTCCTCCTGTTCATGTGCAGTGTGCATGGGAAGGAACCAAAACTGCTTTTTCAAAACACCTTGACTAGACTGCCTGTTACAAATAAAGCAAAAAAAAAAAAAATTAAAATAAGGAAAAGCTTTGCAGAGAATTGTCTGTCATCTCAGCCAGGGTTAATTCCTGTGCATTTTACTATCAATATAAGCTTCGCCTATTGCTTTAGCAAATGGAAGAATGGTTAAAAAGTGATATTAGATCTTAAATGTATACAGTACCCAGTACTCTGTGACCTTGAACTTGATGAAGAGGGCTTAGAAATTGATGGATCAATGGATATACAGTATACTTTAGGCTGAGAATCTAAGAAAGTCAGTGCATCCCAGAATGCAAAGCAGGTGAAGACAAGACAAGGGCACACTGCACATGTACTCACACTCATTCCAGTTCAGAGCCTTTCAGTTAATTTCAAATATACATCTAGGGATGTGGAGGGAAACCATAAGCACAGCAAGGATATGTGAACCTCATTCAGATAGCAGTGATGCAATTTATAATTCAGTTTCAAAAATCTACATTTTTTTGTCTTTGTTACTGTTGATTTTGGTTGCAGTAAATACATTTTCACTTTAAGGCTTATGTTATTTACCATTTTATTTTTAAGAATGCTTGTTCACTATTTTGCAAAACCCAGAGAGTATTTAAACAGTCACAAGTTTAAGCTCTATCCTACTCCAGTATGCCTTCTGGATTCATGTGATGCCCCATGCCAGTGGCCTATGGCATTGTCCCTTGGTGGGGCACTTATTAGTTTGTAAAATGAGGATGGACCAGCTGCAAGTGAGGAGACAAACATGAAGTAAAGTACAAAAAAGTACACTGTTTTATTCCACAAAAACTGAAGTGTTTGTGTAAAATCTGGATAAATACATAAATACATTCAAATGTTTTCCTTTAAAGCCACCTAAAACAGTCAGTTATCTTCAGAGAGAGATCATATAAAATCATTGCTTGTCCTCTTTGGAAGAATAATACACTACTGACCCAAAGCATCACACTACGTTCAGCCCGTCCTTGGAGTATGGGTCATAAACCAAGGCAACTTACTCTCAGCTTCACACACAGCTCCACCTTGTAAACTTTCCTCCACATTGTTCCTTGACACTTGCCTGCCTCCTTCAGCCTTCATTGCTACTTTAGAACTATTCAGCATGTCCGGACCTTTTCCTCTTAGCTGGATCACAATTTGAGTCTGTCTCTGTCTTTCCTCTGTGGTAACATTAATAGAGTTTACACATCCTGTTCCACTCCCACCTCTCATTTGAGCTTGCTCCCCTGCTTCCTTCATTTATTTTATTTTCCTTTTGGTTTCAATTTTTCCTCCTTACTTGTCCCTTTTCTCTTTTTACGTGTGCTAACAACCTCAGTTGATGTCATCTGATCGCCACACTGATAAACAGCAGTTACCTTTGTTAAGACAGATGGGTGCACATGCAGTGCCAATGCTGATTAACCAGCTGACTAAGCACAAATGTAAAACATTGATAAATTAAAGCCACTATAAAATCCCATAAGACATGCCCCACCACATTTCCCCTAAAAACAACTAAACATCAAGACAAGTGAATTGGCAACATGGTGGTTTATAGTACAACTATCATCTCAACATGCAAACTAGAGGAATGCGATGCCACTTTTACAGATTTATCTGTCTCTCAATGTTATACTATCAAAGGGATGCTATGTTCAAGTGCACCCCACTGGCTTATTTTGAGTTGAATGTCATGTCTTTGTTTAGGCGATGACATCCATCAAGTTCCATGAAATTTTAAAAGTGTTTAACATTGAATTCTTTTACTCAGTAAGTTTTAATAATGGCAATTAACAAAAATGAGTATAGAAAAAGTCAGTAATGCCTCTCTCCATGCACTATAAGCTGACCTCTTCTACCCTGTCAAGGTGTGACATTAATGATGAAGGCTATTAAAACGATCCCATACTAGACTGTAATACAGCTGCATCTGGGCTAATAGACATAACAGGCAAGTTCTTGATTTTAAAACAACAGCCTCCTGGATTCAATCTTCCAAAGAGTAAAAAGGTCCACTTGGCCAAAGCTCATACCTCAAAAACATCTGTCTAACGATTAAGCAGAAGGGCAAAAAAGAACTGTGTGACTTGGAGTACCACAAGAAATGTAGAATTCAGTAATAAATTTATGTTTCTCTTACCTCTAGATTAACATCACATTTACACTACTGCCTCTAGCTCTGGAGACCAGGATTTAGGTCCCGTCCCTTAAATTGAAGAGATTAAATATGCTAACTTGTGCATCCTTGCTTTTTTATTTTCCCTGCTTCTTATTGCATTCCATAATTCTGTATCCTATCTAATATTCATCCCAGAGACTTGCATTAAATTAACTAGTATGAGTGAATGTGAGAATGTGTGTGTTCAATTGTGATGGACTAATATCCCAGTTGGAGTTGATTCCTTTACATTTTCCTGCCAAAATAAAGTTCACTTCCCTGCTGCTGCTGCCTCACAGTAAGGAGACCAGGATTTGCATCCTCGGTCCTCCTTGTGGGGTCTGCATGTTCTCCTTGTATCTGTATTAGTTTCCTCCAAGTGCTCCGGTTTCCTCCCACAGTCCAAAGACATGCAGGTTAGGTGTATTGGCGATCCTAAATTGGCCCTAGTGTGTGGTTGGGGCATGTCTATGTGTGCGTATATGTGTGTGACTGTGACGGATTGGTGCCCTGTTCAAGGTTTGTTCACCCTGTGCCAGCTGGGGAAGGCACCAGCGCCCCCTGCGACCCTATTCAGGACTAAGTGGGTTAGAAAATGACTAACTGACTGACCAGTTGGATTAGCAAATGGAAGGATAGCTAAAACATGAATGGCTTAACAAATTAATGGTGAACTGAGCACAAAACACTGTAATTTAGTTTAGATTAGGTGTCATGGTGGTTTAATGTTTAGTGCTGCCATCTCACCCGTCCAGCATCCTAGATTCAAGCCCTCTTGTAGATTATTGTTTTCTTGGGTGTTTTCGTAAAAGTACTCCAGCTACACCAATATGAAGATGTGTAAGTTAGGTGGGTTGATAATTTTTAAATTGTCCACATTTGGGTATGTGGTGAATGGGTCCTGCAATCTTTTGGCATCACTTCAGAATTCAGAAATGTTGCTGGAATAGGTTCATCTGGATTAATCAGGTTTAAGAATCGTTTCATTATGCTAGTTTATTTTTACAAGAAATAGTTCAGCAAATAAAAAAAAATTAGTAAATTTGGTTTAAAAGTTTCTTTCCTTCTCATGAGGTTTTTGTTTATTTTCAAAGGCAGTGCATCGACTATATTAGGGCTTTAATAGCAAAAACTGCTGTTTTATTTGATGGTAATGCGTATGCTCCGTATTCATCTCTAATTTAATGAAAGCAAACACAGACATAGAAGGAAAACTAAGTGGATCTGATTTTTGTAGCTCTTTTGAAGCAAACCTTTGTACAAACAAAAGTCCCATCAAGAGCAGCAGACAGTCTCAAACGCTATTCAGAATCAAGCAGTCAAGCACAAAAGCACACAAGACTTGCAAGTGCTACAGCAAGCTCTGAAACATTTCTAGTTAATGGTGTTTAATGTACATTTTGTTATCGACTAGATCATAATTATTGTGTGTTCTGATTTTTCATCCAAAACTTTCTTCTGCTGGGAATGTTTTTTTGTAAATGTACTGAAAACGCATACAGATAAACAAAGTATCTTTTATAATAGTTTTTTTACACGCAGAAAAACAGTTAAATACTTTGTATTTCAGTCTGAGCTGACATTACTTTTGTACCACGGTCCACTGCATGCATTATGAAACAGCAGGGTTAAATGGAAGGCTGTGAATGACTGAGTGAGCTCATATGCAGTGACTTTGTTTTCATCTTACACTGTGTCTGGCTGTAGGGTCTAAGCTGTCACACAGTGGACAGTGCGTTTTAGTGACATGGCTGCTCTGCTTTAAAAAAGTCATTGCAGATAGATTTGGAGGATGTGTAAAAAATCCTAGTATTTAAGGAAATTTAAATTGCAGAAAAATTATTTTTGAACAACTCCATTTCCAAAAAAGTTGAGACACTGTGCTATGATTTGCAATCATGTAAACCCTATATTTAATTGAAAATAGTTGAAACTGTTACTGTTTTTTTAAAAATAATACATGCTTATTTTAAATTTCACTGTTCAAAAAAGTTGAGACAGGGCCATGTTTACCAATGTGTTGCATCATCTCTTCTTTTAACAACACCCTATAAATGTTTGGGAACAGAAAAGACCAATTGCTGTATTTTTAAAAGCCAAGTGTCCCATTCTTGCCTGATAATGAATTTCAGAGGCTCAAAAGTTTGGGGGCTCCTTTGTCATATTTTTCATTTTATAATGCGTCAAATGTTTTCAATGGATGACAGGTGGAGCTGTGCTGTTGTAATACATTTCCGAATGCAGTTTTCTTGCTGAAATGAGCAAGACCTTCCCTGAATAAGACTTCATCTGGATGGCAGTATATGTTGCTCTTAAAGCTGTATGTATCATTCGGCTTTAATGGTGCCTTCCCAGATGTGCAAACCAGCCATGTCATGTGAACTAATACACTCCCATTTCCTCACAGATGCTGGCTTTTGAACTGAATGATAGCAACAATCTTTATGGATCATGCTTAAATATATTTTTTTCTTTACATGGTAGAGTTTTAAATTGCATTTGTAGATGCAGTGATGAACTGTGTTCACAGAAAATTGTTTTTGGAAATGTTCCTGAGCCCATACAGTGATTTGTACTACAGAATCATGTCTGTTTTTAATGCAGTGCTGCCTGAGGGCCTGAAGATCATGACTATTCAATACTGTTTTTTTGTGTACAGTTCAATGATATTATACACCACAGATGATGAAATTCCCAATATCAAGTCGAGGAATGTTTTTTCTTAACTTGTACTATTTGTCCGCACAGTTTACAGAGTTGTGAACCCTTCACCATCTTTATTTCAGAGAGACTCTGCCTGTGCTCTTTTTATACCCAATCATGTTACTGACCTGAAGCCAATTAACATTAGAATTACAAAAGCCTACGAAAAAAACTCATAATTCACCTTAAATCCCTTCGCATCTCTCCATCAGTGTCTTTTGTGTTGTAAATGTGTCGATCAGCAAAAGCAGCAAGCAGCCAGCTATCCCACCTCCCCACCAACTCAGAAAGGGCAGAAAGTTCTCTCAGCCCAAGTCTGTTTACCTGCGTGTGAGTTTCTGGGAGTTGTATAGGGTAAAAAATATATTGTTATTTGGAATATATGCATTTCATGTGTGTTCGTGTCTACAACAATCTATGTAAACACATCGTTAAAACAGAAACATTTTTTATGTTTTAGTAATAATTGATAAAATGTAGACATGAAGCGTATTATGTGTGAAGCCTGAAGTTAAAATATCAAATAAACACTTTCACAAAAGGTTCAAGTATAACAAAACAAGTGCGCTTTTATTCAAGAATATAACTGCAGAAAAAGAACTCACGTTAGGGTGCAACATTGACACACCCTTAATATGACCGCTCTGGTGGTGCAGCGGTAAGAGCCGCTCACTGGTAATCAAGATGTTCGTGTTTCAATCCCAGACACCTCCAATTTGAGTAGTGAGCTGCTTTTATTCTTACTATTTTAGAATAAAAACATACATTTCATTTGAGTCTGTAACAGCCGGTGTAAATGTATGGCACTTGTAAAGGTTAGCGTTGTTTTTTTTTCATTCAGTTTTATTCTCTCAATCACATTCACACTCGCCCCGATCTGACACTGCTATTTTCAAATAAAGTTGTGCTATAGCAGAGGTGAACTCAGATGAGAACAAGGGTTCTCCATCAGAGAAAGAGAACAGAAGCCTTCCCCGCAAGAAACGTCCACTCACATATAAGAACAACGCAGCTGCACCAGGCATAAAGGCGAAAGATGGCACTGTTTGGATGCACCAAGAGGTCCGGCGACATCCTACCAGTCAGTCTGCCCCACATCTGTCCTTCAACAAAACAGCAGGACTTACAGAGCTCACCAAGGTATTGTGCAAAGTCCTGTTTGTGATTATCTTTTGTAATGGTCTTTATATAAAAAACATTTATATGTTACTTATATAAAAGCCAGATCGAATGGTATTTACCTTGATTCATTTACTTATCTTCCTACAGCATAAAGTCACAAGTAGACTGCAGAGCTTCCTGTGTTTGATCGACACGGGCATGCTGACAAAGTACATGTGTACTGAAGTGACTTTAGCTACAGGTGGAAGCTCCTGTCGCACCCTACGCAACTGTGTTTGATCTTATTCAGGAAAAGATCCCATTCGCCTCACAGGAGAAAGTCTTTCTGAGACTAAGGTCATAAAGCTTATGAAACCATTTCTGGACAAAGGCAGAACCATAACAACAGTTGTACACATTTACAACACAAAAGACGCTGACGGAGAGGTGCGAAGGGATTTAAGGTGGACTGGGATTACGAGTTTTTTTTGTAAGCTTTGGTAATTTTAGTGCTAAACGAATTAGTTGTAACATGTTTTTTTTAACATTACACAACTTTTTCAGTCTTGTATTGTCCAATCCCAAATTTTTTGGAACATGTTGGTTGGTATCAAATTTAAAATGATCATATATTTTTCAAAGAACAATAAAGTTGTTCAGCTTCAACATTTCATATGTTGTTTTTGTTCTATTTTTAATTAAATATAAGTTTAAATAATTTGCAAATGATCACATTCTGTTTTTATTTACATTTTACACAGCATCCCAACTTTTAAACAGGGTTGTAAAATAAAAAATATAAATTCCGCAAGATTATATTGTCAACACGGCCTCAAGGGGACGCGGCCGCTCCTCCAAATCTCCCTACATCTCCTCTTTGCAGGATCAGCTGCTAGCCTGCTGCTTACTGACATGCCACGCAATCTGCATCTCATGCAGGGCTTCGAACTATTAAAAGACCATGATGCGGCTGTCCTAGTGTCTCACTGCTTTGTCTTACCCCAGACATGCTCTGCTCTGGTTGGGGCTCCTGTGCCGCTGCACCCCTTTGAAGAGGAACATTTTATGTTGTTTTGACCAGGAGGTGGAACTGAGGCAGCCAGTTCAATAGCTGTCCCTTGTATGTGAAAGAGACTTGTGTTTGTTCTGCCTGTTCTGGAATAAAGTTTCTGTCTCTTGGAAAACACTGAGTGCTCCTGTGCAACTTTGTGACCCAAGCATGACAATATGTCTAGAGAGTTAAGTCCTATCCCACTAAGACAAAAGTAATGTTATCAACTTTATATGTGGGGACAATGAGAGGCCACAGTTTGTAATGCTCCATCACTGTGTGCCACAGCTGGTTAGCAATATAGGGTCAACTGAGGAAACAGTTTGGTTCCAGAAAGGGATTCTTGAAGTTCACCACTGAACAAAAAGAGCTTACAGGAATGTAAAGAAAGTTGGAAGAATTACCCAAACTATTAACTTGTAGCAGCAAGGAGCCCTTGTGAGTGTTTTAGCACTGCATAACTGAGATAAAGCAGCCCAGGAGATGTCTAGGGGGTTTGGCCTTTTTATTACTATTTTAAAATCGGATAAAATGTTTTTCCAGAGGAATTTACAAAACAAGGTACATTATAATTGTTTACATATTGTACCTTTTTTATCAATTTGATAAGTGCCTGCCTCAGGATCACATAGTGAGTCAGAAGTGAGACTTCAGTCAGTACTTTTGTGGTTTGAAGTCCACTGTCTACCTGTAAGTATGTTACAAGGAGCACAAGGACTTCTGGAGTCACCAGTAGGATTTTTCTTGTCACCAAATGGAAACAAACTTGTAAACAAGTGTATCCAGAGAAAGTGAGAGAACACAAGCTGAATGCAAGAAGTTTATCAATTCACTTTTTATGAATGTTTATCTAATTTAAAGTTGTCAGGAGCCTGATGGTGTCTCAACTGCATCAACTGAAAAGCAGGAATGAGAACTGAATGTCCACTACAGAGCCCTCTTTACACTCACACAGGCACACGCATAAACACACACTCTAACTCATACAGGGCCAATTTAGAGTGTCCACATTTTGAATTGCTGCACTTTTATGAGTGAGCAAGCCACCTAATTCATTAGTTTGTTTAGCCAGGAATGGAAAAAGGAAGGATTTATTTTGAGTTTATGACTTTTCTTCCCTTTTTACTCATTTAATAATAAACAATATTTATGTCTGTATTTTCAAATTTCAAAACTTAGTTAAGGGCCAGTTAAGGGTCATGGGGAGATAGTTTCAGTTCTGGCAGCAAAGGGCACAATAGTTCTGGATAAGCCATTGCAAGCACAGTCAAAACTAGTGTGGACCACCAGGGGGGGTACGAGACACCTTACCCAACACAGACAGGCAGACACAAGTTCAAGTCCAGCACACATGTTTATTCTCATGGGGAAGCCCTTTCCCTTTGCTCCCCACTATACAGCACAGCACAGTACACAAGTAGGACAACACAGTCCTTTCTTCTTTCTCTGTCACCTCCACTCCTCTCCCAGCAAGCTTCATCCAACTCCTCCCGACTCTGGTCCTCGGTAATAGAGGGAGGCAGCCAATTTTATGTTGATCCTGGGAGTGCTCCAGTTGGGTTATTAGCGTTACCTGGAATCTCTTCCAGGTGTGATGGAAGTTCAAGAAAAGGCTTTGCAGCTCCCTCTGGCAGTCCCCACGGAACCCAACAAGGCTGCACCAAACTCCAACTGACAGCGTGCCCTGTGTGAATCTGTGGTGCCACAGCCGCCCAGGAGGGCTACCCTCTAGCGTCCCAGGGGAGGTAATGCCTTGTAAATGCTGTCCTTCCATCAGAGGAACATCCCGGCCAGGCAAGGGCCCTGGCCGTCCTCCACACTAGGTTTTAGGTTTGTGGGTCCTGATTGTCACATTTACAGAGTACAGTGACATTCTTAAACGCATGTACTTACCAACATGGCATTCCTATTGTAACCAAATAAGAGGCAAGGATACAGTAGAAAAAAGTAACATTCAAACAGCAGTGCTTCATTTCTTTCTGGACTGGCAAGTGTAGCTCACAATGGTGTCAGTCCACAATCTACATTGTGCCACACACACAAGTCATTGCAGGTACCAACACAGGCCTGTAATAACTGTTGTTGTTATGGTTGTACAGTATAGCAAATCTGTCTTAGCCTCCTCTCCCAGACTGCTGGGATGGTTTATCCTTCCTATTACAACTGGTGTGTGCTTTGATTCATAACACATACAGGGGAATAGTCCATTTCACACTCTTAAAAATAAAGTGATTCTTCCGAACAATGCCATAGGGGATCCATTTTGGGCTCCCAAAAGAGCCATCAACATGAAGGTTCCAGAAGAAATCTCTATTTATTTAGATCCGTAACAGGCTCCATATAGTAAATGACCATGAACAGATGGTATCAGATTTGAGAAATACCAATGGTTTATTATTTCAAAAGGACTCTTACTGTACACATACAGTGACACAGACTAAGTCCTGGGTTTCTTAATCTGTTACTGTCCTGTAAGGTAGCCTGCCATACATTAAAAATTTCAGTTTTTCCCACATATTAGGAAATTTTTCAAAGCACAAAGAACCAATTTCATATGCAATGAACCCTTCACAAAATAAAATGATTCTTTGTCAAGCAATTGTTCTACGAGGAACCACACAACCCATTAAAGAACCATAAAGTGCCATTCAAGAGCCACTATTTCTAAGAGTGCAGGTCAGTAGGGGTGTGCCGGTTAAGAACACTGGGATACAACACTCACCCTGCATCTCCATTTGTCCCTCTACATGTGGTTTTAGAGCCTCTTACGCCTTTAAGATATACTGGAAGTATATCATACTATATTCTTTAATATTCAGTTGCAGATTGACCTATTTCTTGTACTTCACTAAAAATGTTTATTTTTCATGTGGATGGGGCAATAATTCAAATCAATCATATAGAAAGGAAATAATGTAAGATGTATGTATTTTATTTAGAAATGAAAGGCATGACTGATGAAATTCCAGAAGTTATTTGTTTTTTCCCTTCAAACTTTAAAACATTTTTCTCATATAATGACTGATATTCAGATCTTATTGTGGATGAGAAGCTTTGCCCACACATGTTTCTGGCAGTTACGAAAACATGCTGTGATTGCAAATGATTTATATGCTTGAAAAACACCTATTGAAAGCATAAAATGCATCAACATAACATTTTGATGTATCCTTGCCATTTAATTTACTGTGCAATGTGTTTGGATTCCAAAGATGCAAACCATGTTTGTTGGACTTTGGGGATAAAATTAACTACCTACGCTAAATTTCTGCTGAAAAGCTGTTAATGCCTGTTGTTGAATTGAAATGTATAAAAAAAGAAATTTAACAATGGAAACATTTGTCAGTTGATGCAGTCCTTTTCTACGTTATCCTATGAGCATTGCATTTACTTACATTTATAAACAAGCTTCTTTTTAGTAATAAAAAAAAACAGATGGAGATGTGAAATCACAGGTTGCATCAAATTGTCATGTTATTAAACTTGACTTGTATAATGCCACTGCTTGTCTGTGCTATGTGTGCTATGTCTTTTAGAAAAGTAGTAGAGACAGATTAATAATATTCTCCATGATTATGAATGAATTAATCAAGATTTATTTTATAAAAGTGTAAGAAATTTGACAAATGAGAGGAGACTGTTCAGTCCATAGAACCTGTTTATTTAGCTAATAGCTAGACTTTCCCTATATCTCTTCAAGATATGTTATGTAAGAGAAATATACTCAAGCGGTCAAAATTGGAATCACGTTGAGAACCAATTTTTCCAGTGTCACCTGGTGGTACTAAGCATGGCACCCAGTGTGGTAACAGTTTTGCACAGTGTGTTACTAAATCACACCCTGAAAATTGAATGTGATTAAGCAGTATCCATAAGAGGACCGTTTCTGCTTATTAGTGGAGTCCAGTCCCTCCGATTATCTTATCTCATTATCATTCCCTGGTTCTACAACTTCCTGTTTAAACCCGTTTATTTTGTGTTTTGCCTTTGCACTAGTGTTATTTTTCAGTCTGTGTTTTAACCCTTGTCTGTTTGATGGTGTATCTGCACTTTCTTGTTGCTCATCTATCTAACATGAGTTATTTTCTTAAACCATGCTGCATTTGTTGGCCATTTAATTCTTTTTAAATAAAGATGCTTCCACCATACTCAGAGGCATTTAGTGAAGATACCTGTCAAAAAGTTTCCTCTACACGCATCACCAGCAATGTGCTTGGAGGTCTGGCTAACTTTAGTAAACATTACCACAGAGACACTAATGATTGTAGTATATGGTTTGAACTTCATTCAGATCTGTCATTAGCTCATTCTAAGTAATTTTAATTAGTTTATTAAAGACAAAAAAATGTATAAACAGTGGAAAAAAACACCTTTGATCTCCATATATATGAAATGTTACAGTTACAGAAATATAATTCATTACAGGGTTTTTAGATGCTGGTGTCTGTTTCTACAAAATCAGGAACAAATCAACAACTAGCCCAGAATGGAACGCCAGTCCATCACAGGGGAACACTCAAGTAAAACACCTCCACACTCTCAAATCTTAACCAAAGCATATTCAAGTACCTGCAGAAAACCCATATAGCGTGAGAACAAGGGAAAATTTATAGACTCAAACAAGATGGTGGCTGTGTTGGGATTTAAACTGAACTTTCTGGGGCGGTGAGGATTCAGGACTTCAGTCTTCAGACATTATACCCTTCATGTCAAAATTTTGTTGTTAGTAGTATAACATGAAAAAAGTTTCTGTTTTAGGTATGTGTTCAACATTTCTTGCCTCACATTTCCTACACTACACTTTCCTACACTTATAGATCAGTGTAGACTCAGAGCACACATGAAATGCATGTGTTCCAAATGATGCTATATTATTTACCCTATACAACTCCAGGCACCTCACACACAGATAAACAAGACTTGAGCTGGGAGAACTTTTTGCCCAAGTTGAGCTGCGGTGGTGGGGGGATGGGATAGCAGGCTGCTTGCTTGCTGCTTGTGCTGATCGGCACATTTACAAAACAAAAGACGCTAATGGAGAGGTGCAAAGCAATTTAAGGTGGCACGGGATTATTATTTTTTTCATAGGCTTCAGGGATTCTAGTGTTAAATACTCAAAATTAACCCCCAATTCACATGGAAGGTTCTGCGCGCAAACAGCAGATTTTTGGCTCCTAATTTTTATAAGTGAAGAGCAGTTACGTGCATAAATATGGCCAAATTACTTATGTGATAGAAATGTTCTTTCATGTGTGTCAAGCTCTTTAAGATCACTGCATGACATATTATAAGTCTGTCATGAAAGATCGTTTATCAAATCAGTTCTATTGATATGGTCATAACTGTTTACATTGTGACCACAAGGGGGCATTACTGAGCTCCCGAACCTCACACATAATAGTACTCCACACAGTACTGGGTTTAAATAAACTGTTTTATTGAAAATAAATCACACAATGCACGGTATGATCAGCCACAATATGGCCGGACTCCAATTCCCACACACCCCTGCTAGTGTCCCAATTGGGCCACCACAAGAGGACCACTGCCACCTTCCTTAAGGGGAATAGAACTGTTCCCAACATTTGTGTTCCACTGGTCCCACCATCATATTATTCCAGCTGGGCACAAAGTTGTTTCTTTGTCCAGCTGGCCAACCCACTCGTCCTCCTACTCTGGCCTCCTGTCAGGGTAAAAACTATCCATCTTCCTGGCCAAGATGCGTGTTCTCCTTCTTGGATATCCACAATATACAGAATCAAATTCCATTCAAAAGCATTCGTTGTCGTTCATTTAAAATGTAATTATAGATACCATTTAAGATGCGTAGTAATTCCTTATATTAACAAAACAACAACTATCCTGTGGAACTACCCCTTTGGCAGCTGAAATATTTATATATTTCTGTGGGATACTATAGACATCTTCTCTTTATATAGACAAAAAAGTATTCAGATGCCTTCACTTTCTGCACACTTATTGCGTTGTAAATTTCATTTTAAATAGATAAATGTGCCATTTTTGCCCAGCAATGTACACTCAATCACCAGTAATGACAAAGTGAATACAAGTTTTTAGAAAGGTTTGCAAATTTAAGAAAAATCAAAAGCTGAAGTCCCTCATTCAAGTATTTAGACCCTTAAATCAGTAATTTGTAGAATACCCTTTGGCAGCAATTACAGCTTTGAGACTTTTCTACAAGTATACACACCTTGGATTTGGGCAGTGTATTCCATTCATCCTGGCAGATCATCTCAGGCTCCATGAAATTAGATGGGAAGCGTCTGTAAACTGCCAGCTTCAGGTGTCTCCATAGATGTTTTGTGGAGTTATGTCTGGGCTTTGATTGGTCTCTGAAGCCACTCCAATTTGGTCTTGGCTTCAGGTTATTGTTAAGCTGGAAGATGAACCTTCAGGCATCAGGCAGGTTTTCTTAAAAGACTTTTGTATTTTGCTGTTGTCATCCTTTCCTCAATTCTAACAATTCTCCCAGTTTCTGCCACTGAGAAGCACACCCGTAGCATGAAGCTGCCACCTCCATGCTTCACTGTAGGGAATGTATTATGCAGAAGATGAGTAATGCCTGGTCTTTGCCAAACATATTGCTTAGAGTTTTGCCCAAAGAGTTCAGTTTTTGTCTCATCAGACCAGATGATGATATTTTAAACAGGAACTCTAGATAAATCCAATCACACACAAGCAATGGGCAGTACATCAAATAAACGTACAGTATATGTAGACTTAAAGTGAATTAAGACATCCACTACAGTGGCTATATTGTTCAAAGTTCATCGGACTATCCATTTAATTATCTCCTCATTAACTGCTAGGTCCATAAAACAGAACAGATACAGCTAATGTAAAGTCAAATTATTTAAAACTGTATAGCATACCATAGTAGTGTTTTAAGCCCACCTAAACCTAAGCAGGTTCATCCATCAAACATAGGCAGGAATGATCGCCTTGTCAGGATGCCAGTCCATCAGAGGGCATATAAAAATTAATATTAAGTCATATATTTGCATTTTTTAATATATACACTGTACTTAAATTGTAGTTCCATAAAAAATGTACCTCCATCATGACTGTGACATGAAAGAGAAGAAAAAATATTTTGTCTGTTCTCTATAATCTTCATAAAGAATATTTTCGAAATACAGTAGAGAACTGATCCCTTGAACTAAATGGTAGTAAAGGCAGGCCAGATAACAAAAATCTAAAAAATACAGTTTCATTTACTTATCACTTCAAATATAAACACAAAGTGTATCAAAGCAAGTTTGGGGTTTCTAATAAATATTTGAGTGAAAACAGTTTATTTTTTAGAGATATAAGTGACTGGGATTTATTTTTGTGCTTTCTACAGAATGTGTCCTTAATTATTTAGCTGTAAAATTGGATTCTCTTGATAGCTAAACCCCATCTAAGAGGCCAGTGCTTGAACGCTCATTTATTGACAAGGTCATTAAGGTCATACTCCATATCTTCATTGGCGTAAACCAAGCTTAGCATGAAAACAAAAACAATGGAACACAGAAAATGGTACTAAGCCCGGTGAAATTCACCAGTATAGACAGACTGCATATTTCCAGGTCCAAATTGGCATCTCACTATTGAAAATATTTGTGTTTTATTGTATATTCCATCATTCATTGTTTAGTCATTAAATGTCTTATAGTTAGACAAACTGAATGTTAAACAATGGATGCATAATTAGGTTTCTACTGTAAAAAATGAGCTGACAGATAAGAGCATATAATCTTCATTCTGAAGTTTAAACATCAAAATAGAAGAGAAATGACAGGTTACAATTAGTTAAAGTAACAAAATATGTGTAATAGCAAGTGGCCTTTATTGAATTTCTTCATATGTTTTTTTCAGTATGCAATGTAGAATAGTGTGTGGTTATGGTAGAACTAACTTTATATAGTGACTGTTACAAAATACACTATAATAATCATCCCTGCCTGTTTAATTTCTGCTTTCATTTATTTTAGCATGCATGCATGTTTTCTACAGTACTGTTGAAAGTGTGGGGAGTGGCTGGAGCAGGCAGTGGCAGCTCTTCTTTCTAATGACTGCACCAAATCTCTTAATTAATGGGATCATTGACACGTACAGAATTGGCAATCAGGGATAAGCAGTGATCTGAGGTGGGCCAGCTGCTGTTTAAATGGTGCAAAAAAGCAACAAGAGCGTGGACTACAAGGGAGAAGGATGATGCGCCAAAGAGACTGTGGCTGTAGGCACTCCTTTGTAAGAGTCCTTATAGTTAAAATGATATTGTGATGCCCAACGTTAATCTTTTATTTACAGTAAACTGACTAACTTAGAGGAGGCACGGGTGATGAATATAATACTAGACATATTCATTTATTTCTTTATAATTCATCAGCATTTTCTCCCTAATTTAATCATTGAGACAGTGGCTAAATCCCTTAGAAATGATATAACAAGATACAAGGATTTTATACTGAGAACATTTCATTTGCAGAGCTTTGCATGTTCATTCCGTGAAGACTCTGTTGCAAAAATGATTGACAAAAATGGAGATGCATAGTATATTGTTTTAGTGCAGACACACATAGTGTACACTTGTAAATAAATAACTTAAAAAGCACTGGGCTGTATTTGTAATGTTACAGAATGTATCATTGTTGAGTCCATTCACCTAGTACTTACTGCTGTTCCACTAGGTGAAACCAAGATAATTCTCCCTTACCTCTGTTGCCATTTTTGCAAATGTTCCTGGAAACACTGATGAAATTATTGTTTTGTTCTTGCACCCTATATGGAACTCACACCAATGGCTACACCTTCAGCAAGGCAATTTTGACTTTGTGGATACAGTATGGATTCAGCTTGTGTCCTGATGCGGATGGTGTAACAACTCTAGGGGGCGTGCCAGCCACCCAACCCGACACAGACAGATGCTAGAGGCACACTGATAAAAACAAAGATGCTTTTATTTTATTTTCTTCGCCTGTGGGCAACGCCTTCCCCGTTCCCACAGGCACACAACACAGCGCCGAACACGAGCACAATCAACACAATACTTTACTTTCTTTTCCTTTTTCTTTCTCCACTCCTGTCAGGCAAGCTTTGTCTTCCTCCTCCCGACTCTGGCTACTGAAGTGGTGACTGATGGCTCCTTTTATAACACCCCCGGAAGTGCTCCAGGTGTTCGTTGACCTACTTCCGGCAGCACCTCGAGGTGTGGCGGAAAACCTCCCAAGAGGACTCAGCAGTTGTTTGCAGCACCCCTTGGCAGTACCCCTGGATCCCAACAGGGCTGTAGATAACTCCAACTCCCATGAAGCCCTGCAGGAATCCAATGCACCACTGCAACCCATTGGGGCTGCCATGTAACGTCCCAGGGGAGGTACTGTTCTTCCCATGCTTGCTCCCCCAGTCCTCTCCGTGAAGAGGTGTCCCAGCTGGACAAGGACCCCAGCCATCTGTGACAATGGTTACATTCAAAGCATTGTTGCTCATGGAGACATTTTGAAATTTTAAAACCATATTTGAAATCTTGTGTGAATGAATATGCTTTGTGCAATACTTGCTATTTGTGCAAGTTTAAAATAAAAAGTAAATGGGGCATCGGACAAAGTGAAAGCAGTTATAGCAGATAGTTGAACATCAAAAAAGTGAGAGTGAACAATGTGAAAGCAAGAGTATAAAAAAATCATAAAAGAATAGTTTGTCTGTGGCAATGTACTCATGTGAACTATCGGCAATACCAAACACCCCCCCCGACTCACAATTCATTTACAAGAGCATCTTTGCATAGATCAGATGGATTTCTATTCATAACGAAAGACACAGTATGTGTTTAGTTGTTCTAATCTAACAGCAGATTTGGCTTTATTCATTTTATAGCTACATGCATGTAAGTGATGATGACTTAATTGAGCGTTAAATGTAAGACGGTTGTGATGTTAAGGTCTGTGAAATGAAGCATAAAATATATCAGAATACCTTTCTATACATTCAATTGTTCTTAATCTGAGAAGTGCAATGTCAAATACTTCTAAATGTACAGCCACACTGGCATATTTTTTGCAAATTGGACTCAAACTACAGGTACTATGAAGCAGCAATACACTATACACTGAATTACTACCTCATTATTTATCTTTTTGGCTGTGCTTATAGTCCTGTTTTAAAAAGATTGTTTTCATTTATCAATTTAGATTGAAACTCTTTTCCTATTGTCCTTATTTATACTTAGATATGACCATAACTTGATATTGGTGTTTACTCAGGCAGTGCCCACTGTAAAAATGAGTGACGATTTAGACATGTAGCATTTGTTTTTGTTTGTCAATAATAAAAGATATGTGTATTAGCAGATTAGGTCTGAGTAGTATTACAGATATGTTTCAATAATTTGATAACTAATGAGCTACAGAGCTTCACACAGAAAGAGTAACATAAACCTCTGCCATAGAGATTTGATTTGAGTGGCCTCATACAAGTGACATCTGAATTGTATCGTAATTGAGCTTCATGTCCTTATCTGGATCTTATGTCTGATTTGAAAATCAGATTCTATTTCTCTTTTACTTGTGCTTGAGAAAAACATCACATCTGTGTCTCATATTGCCAACACATTGGAACTGAGCCAAAATACATATTTTCACAGCAAAACTACTAGACAAATATTATCAAATGAGAAATAATTCTGTCTGTTTTTTGTTGATTTAGCAAAACATGACATTATTTACCCCATCAAATAGTGGAGATGGGTAAACCTTTTCCTATAGTCTTAAAATTACTAAGCCAGTAAGATCCAAAATGTATAGAGAGTATTTTTCACATAAAACTCATGGCTGCAACAAACCTTTTTCTAAAGTTACGACTCAGACATTATATATAGATAAAAGTTTTGGAATATGCAAATGTGTATTTAAATACAGATGATAAAATTACACTGCATGTATCATCAGTGGAAGCATACAGTGGCATAAAGTTGCTTTTAATAGCATACATTGCAATGTCTGTTTACACAATATGCAGAGTATGCTTATTTTTATGCTCATATCCCTGTGATCTGACACAAAAACAACAGCAACAGCTGAAGGGGAGTCAGTAAAATGTATTCAGTTTAAGTATTGGTAAGATGACAAATTGGGTTTAAAATTATGTACTTAACAAAGTAGTGTTTGGTTTTTAATATAAAATTAAGTTTGGCTTTTTCATAGAGCGTTGCCAGATGTCTCTTCATAAAAGTTGAACAGTTTAGATCTGTAGGATCTAACTCTAGTAAGAATATGTTATTTAGAATAGCATTGTTATACAGGTATTTATGTAATTTATTTTGATTATTTTTTTCATAATCTTACTTTCAACAGAACTTAACCTTATTTTTCTAATGTTTTGTCTCCCCTATGTGGTCTGGAGTCATACTGGCAACCTTCCAGTCATCACTTACATCTCCAGATTCAAACGATTGCCAACAAATGCTTGCTAAATGTTTATAAACAATGTTTTTCATTTCTCGCAGGACTACTGCTAAAATCCCATTAGGACTTGTGTTGATTTTCAGTTCTGCAAGGTGCCTAAATTACATCTGACATCCTGATTTTAAAGCATACAATTCATTTTTTTTTCTGTTTAAATTCTTCAATTTCTTTCTTCTTTTGTAAATACCTGCAGAAAATATGTATTTACATCTTTTGCTAGTTACTGATCATTTAAAAAAAAAGGTTAAGGAATTCACAATCCAAATTTTAAAAATGAAGCCAACACCATTCATTTCCAGTTCTGAAGGCCTGCTCTCAAGAAGCCTACATACAGTATGTGGGAGATGCCAGCTAATCCAGCACCTTGAGCTCAGAGTTGCTGAATTTAAGAAGGAGGTAACTAGCCTACATTATAGCAGAGAATTGGCAGATCCTGCCCAAGTCTCCTTTAGGGAGATAGTGTTCTCCTGGCTAGAGAGGGGGTGGATTCAGTTGTCTTTGTCCACTGTGGAACAAATAACATATGAAAAGGAAGGTTTCCGGCTTTAATCTAAATTTAAAGAGTTATGTGCTAAGCTGAGGAGCTGAAATGACAGTTTGCCTAAAAAAAGGAAAGAGCAAGGAGATTATAAAATTTAATGACATAGCTTTCTAGGACATTACAGCATCTTCAGGAACATTTGGGACACATGCTGTTGTGAACCTTTAGGACACCAATGTACTGGGGAGGACTTTGTTAAATGGTGCAAACTGCACCTCCTGCAGTTAAACATCAGTAAGACAAAGGAAATAATAGTAGAGATCAGGAAGGTCAAGCCTACTCTGCCACAAGTTCTCATTAATGGTAAAAGATGTGGAAGTGGTGAGGTGCATCGGAGTGCTTCAGTGGAGTACCAACACAGAGGTTTCATACAAGAGGGGCCCGAGTTCTGTATTTCCTGAGGAGGTTGAAGTTGTTTCGCATATGCAGGCCACTCTAATATGTTATGGCCAGTGTATTTTTCTATGAGGTAGTGTGATGAGGAAATGGCATTAGTGCACTCAGGAAGCTGCTTACTATTCTAGACAATGACTCTCACCCCTCTGTATGAGGTTTTGTCTAAATAGAGGAGCACTTTCAGTTACAAACTGAGACAACTGCATTGGTCCAAGGAGCATCAAATGAGGTTATATCTACCCTCAGACATCAGGCTATATAATGACTCACTCCTCATCTGAGATGGTATTATTCCTTAAGTGCTAAATGGTACAGAGCTGGTCAAGAAGTCGTGAGGCTATGTGCAATATGCTGTGCCAGTGAGTGACATCTTGGACTGTGAAATTGTAGCTGATAAGTATTTGCAATTCCAATCACTTTGCAATTACAATTAAATACCTACACTTTGTTAATTTACGTCTAGGTAATTCTTGTTTTATGTATTGTTTTTATCTTGTTAGTATATTTAAGATTATTATCATTGTTGTTATATGTACTGTATATTTGTGCCTTTTTTGTGTGCTGCTGTGTCCCTGAAATTTCCTTTATTTCATTCTATCTCTCTATCTATCTATCTATCTATCTATCTATCTATCTATCTATCTATCTATCTATCTATCTATCTATCTATCTATCTATCTATCTATCTATCTATCTATGAGTAGGTTACTTAAGGATTGTTTAAACTAGGGAATAGGGAGGCAAGGAGTATAGGACGGGCCAGATTTGTAATTTCACATATACAAAGGTGGCATTAATGCAGATAATAAAGATAACTTTATTATAATAAAGATAACTCACAAATTAGCTGTACATTACACATTGCTTGCCCTAATGCTAGAAGAAACAAGAATAAAACAAGTGAGTCAGAGTTACGTGCAGCTACACATAATTATATTATAGCAATAACAGAAACTTTGTCAAATCAAAGAGAGGGGGAAGAATATCACATAAATGGGTACACATTCCCAGGCAAAGACAGGCAAAACCAAATAGGTAGGGGAAGTGGCCATTTATGCAAAACAGTATTTAAATGTGTATCTTCTTCAATTAGATGATAAACGACATCTTACTGAGGATGTTTGGGTTCTATTAGAAAACATCAGGGATAGAGGCCTGATATTGAATGTGTTTTATAAACCCCAGAGCAGACATTAGCTTCAATAAGAACACTTATAATAATATTATAAATCAAGTTTATAGTCATGGAGAACCCCAGTTAACCAAATATTAACTGCATTATCCTTACAAATAGTTGCACATAAGAACGGCGTTTTGTTAATGTAATAAGAGCCCATTCTTTAAAACAGATAAGCTTGTCTGGATTTAGCAATTTGTAATAATCAGGATAGAACTTAGCAGGAAGAGGTAATTGAATCATTAGGATATAATAGCCACAGTACAACACACTGGGTGCTAACCAAAGGGCTTATGAGATCATGACGGCAATGGTTAAAAAGGATATTAGGAAAGCTGAAAGTCAAAAGAGGACCCAAAGTTATTATTTCTGTGTTTTAGTAGCAAAAGAATGCTTTAAGGAGGCCATGAGCAGCATTAGAAATGGTAAGGGCAAACTAATATATTCTGACTGAAACAGTGAAAGCTCTAAATTTGCATTTTTCGGAGGTTTTCATGTGTGAAGAATATGATGACCTTCCAACAGATGCATTGGCTACTAAGGAGGTAGCGAGTGATTTGGAAATTGTAAAGGTAGAAGTGCTCTTAGATTAAAAAAAATGTTACAATCTAGCAAATCACCAGGACCAGATAATGTTTATCTGAGGACGTAAGTGAGTACATATATTTACCACAAAGTTCCTAAAGACTGAAAGCTAGCAGATGGTATACCATTATATAAAAAGGGTGGTAAGGCTGATTGAAGTAGCTGTAGACCAGCAAGATTAACATACTGTATATCAGTGGTACATTACTGGAAACATTTTTTCAAGAAAAGATCAAACATCACAAGCAAAGAAAGGTGCACTAGCGAGCAGTCAGTATGGATTTAGATGGGGGAAATTGTGGTATCACTGATATGTTGGAATTCTATGAAGAAACAACAAAAGCATACAATCAGAGAGGTGCATATGATATTATTTTTCTTAAAATTCAAAAGGCTTTTGATAAGGTCTCACATGAGAAACTTGTGATAAAAACAACAGAAATTGGAGCTGAAAGCACAGTGTGTAGATGGGTATAAATCTGACTTAAACACTGAAAGCAAAGAGCTGTGGTGTGAGGAACCTTGTCTGAATTAAGCGATGTTAAAAATGGTGCCCCTCAGTGCTGTCACCACTGCTCACTGCTCTAATTTATATGTGTGTATATATATATATATATATATATATATATCACCCGGTATCTCATAAACGGAGCTGCGTGAAAACCCTATTTAAACGAGTCCACACTCATTGTAATACCAAGGAAACAAAAAGTAATGAGAGACGCTATCTGTTTCAACTTTTCACCTCGAATGGATACTCAAAATCATTCATTAATTGGAGTCTACACAGCAGGCGCCAAAGGAATCAGCATACAAGCGACGTAAATCAGAACCCCCACCCCACCTGGCATTCACTCCCGTACCACCATAATGTGTCAGAAGGCACGGCACACACCCTGACCAAGTGGGGCATCAAAATAGCACATAAACCCACCAACAATCTGCGCACGGTCCTGTTTAATGCTAAAAACAAGAAATCGACAGCCGAAACACGAAACGCAGTTTATAGTATTCCATGCAATTCTTGCTCAGCTGTATACATAGGACAAACGTCAAAAAAAATCTCAACACGTGTACAGGAACATCGCAACGCCGTCAGAAGAAAGGACGCACTATCTTTGATATATGCACATACTAAATCGACAGGACACACATTCAACTGGGACAACGTGAAAGTAAAATTTAAGGCCAGTACAAAAAGCGCCAGAGAGTTGGCCGAGTCTTGGCTATCAGATGAAAATGCCATCAACAGACACTTGGACATAAACCCAGCATATGCCAACTTAAGAAGGACATATGCACTTTAATTTAATGATACACCCCCCCCCCCCCCCCTTTGATCATACGGACTTAGTCACCTCCACCCACCCCCCACTGAATGTGTTGCTATATATTGCCTTTGATTCTTGTAAGTCTAAGCATTATCCTCTGATGAAGACCCCTGACAGGGGTTGAAAGCTCAGGAATAAAACTATTTTATGATACGTGATTCGCTTTTTCTCCCTTTGTGGATCTCCAACTGCAAATATGCAAACCGTATCACAGACCTTCTCTTCCATATATATATATATATATATATATATATATATAAATATATATGGAGTGAGGCGGCCTCTTTTATAATGAACCCAGATGTGCTCCTGGTGCTCCCTGACATGTGGCAGAAGTGCTACATCTGGCAGTCCAGGGCTCCGTAATCGTCCAGGTGCCTCCTGGCGGTTGGCACGGGCCCCAGCAGGGTTGAGCTTCCAAGCTACAATCCTGTGGCCCCAATGCAAACCAGGGGGCTGCCCCATCATGTCCCGGGGGAGGTATTGTCTCTCTCCCGGTCCTTTCATCCTCCAGGAGTCCCAGCCATCCACCACAAAAACAGTATATATATATATATGTATATATATATAATCTTGATAAGAATATAAATAATAAGCTAGTTAAGTTTGCAGATGATACTAAACTAGATACAATAGTAGATAACATGTGTGATAAAGATTAGACAGAGACATCATAAAGGTTTGGGGCAGCCACCCGTATATATTGTTTTCCTGGCTGCAAAAGCTGAGGCTTTAGAAGCATGATGTGCATAGAACAGAGTCCAAAACAAAACAGGTTACAGAAGTCAAAGATGGAGGCTTTAAAGGCCCATAAAGGAAGTGACGTCATGAAAAGGGCCGGAATCGGAAGTGATGTCTTCAGGTCCGGAAGTGACGTCAGCAAAGGGGGCAGCACTGGAAGTGATGTCTTCTGAGGCGCCCGGAACCTTGCAGGATTTCCCGGGAAAGTCTGTAGGGAACTGAGAAAGACAGTCAGCACATTCTACCACCCCCTGCTCGGATGTTTTATTACAATTACTTAGGCCCTTTAGCTGCCTCCTACTCGCATGTGTGTGACACATGGAATCAAAACATATCACTGTATAATGACCTGGACACAATTAAAATTTGGGCAAATATGTGGCAAATGAAATTCAATGTGTGAATGCAACCTACTTAGTGTACTAAACTAGAAAATAAAAATTAAAACTATTTTTTAAAATTTTGTGTCTTTTAGGCATTATTTATTTACAGGAGTAAATACAAGGGCATTCTTCTATCACATCAGTGACATGAAAATCATACCTGTTTTAACCTTTCCTGCTGTATTACCTCGTTTCTTGTGTTACCAGTTATGTTTTAGTGAAAATGTGTTACCCAGAGATGCTTGTTATATTTTGTGAGCATCCCCAGTAGGAAGAATTTTTCCATGCATACCATTTTTACTAGTGTCCACTGATTGGCTGTTGAGCTGGTAGTATTAATAGCTTGCATTCATTTTCTTTGAACCATTTGAGCTTTGCTTGGAATGATATCCATGTAAATTAAGAAGCTCCTTTCTAAGCTATTCTAGAAAGAAGTTTTATATTGCATTTCTTGATTTCTTAAATAAGTGCAAAGTAAACATTTTGTTTTTATTAAATAAAATTGAGTATATTGTAAACCTCTGGATTTATCATCCCACTGCTGGAAGATGACTCTTTTGTTCTCCTTCAGCTGAACAGGCCTTGCTAGTGCCATGTTCTTAAATACCTCTTGACTTGCTCATTTTGGTGACTCCTGTATTCAGTTTACAGAGATCATGCTTTATACATGTATGCAGGTTTCCAAACTGTAGTAGTCCTAAATGAAATGGCATCCCACATTACAGTCCTTGCTTAATGTCCTGTTCTGGTTATGAAAGAATTAGGGAAATTAAGTGAGATTTGTGCTGGGCCAACATAGCCATTCCTAAACATCATTTTTATTATTTGAAATAAACTTCACATCTTATGAAAGGTTGCATATCCTCTGTTTCATTTAAGAGATAAGCCCAATGATTTTTATGTTTTTAGTAGGGATGCACCGATACCGAAACGGGTATCTGGTATCGGCCTCGATACCACATTTTCTAAAGTACTCGTACTCGTTAAAAGTCCCCCGATACCAGGGACCGATACCACGGTCTGAGAAATGTCTATGTTTGAGCGGCGTGTAAGGGGTTAATCACAGGCGCCGAGTGCCCGCCCCCAGGCCCCGGCTGCAGCTCAGAGCGGGGAGAAGGTGAGGCGAGACATGTCAGCCATGTGGAACTATTTCAAAGTGAATGAAGACAACAAAACAAAGGCGGACTGCAAATTGTGCTCAGCGAAATTGTCCAGAGGAGGCTGAAAAGGTAGTGCATTTAACACAAGTAATTTAATCAAGCACCTAAAATCCCAACACGACAACGAGTACAAAGAGTTTACCCACGCTTCTAAACCAACACAACCCACGCTGCAGCAAACTCTTGCAAGACGAGAGAAAATGTCCTGAGACAATCCACGTGCTGTGAAAATAACAGGCAATTATCGAGTACATTGCATTGAGTGACCAGCCACTCTCGGAGGTAGAAAATGTGGGATTCCTGCGTCTCTTCCATGTTCTGGAGCCCAGATATGATGTCCCAAGCCACCGCTACATGACTGACACGGAGCTGCCTAAACTACACGACTCCGTGAAAAAACATATCCACAGCCTACTGCAAGCCTCCTCTGCGTTTAGTTTCACCACGGATATTTGGACAAGCAGTATTAGCCCCGTGTCGCTAATTAGCCTAACCTCCCAGTGGATAGACGAGAGTTTCACGCCGCAACGAGCCATATTACATGCGAAACAATTCCGCGGCTCGCACACCAGCCAGGCTATAGCGCATGTGTTTGAGGACCATGTTGTCCAAAGCGGCAGAGTTTACAACAAACTGAAAAAAATACTTGAGTTGCACTGTCACTGTTTAAATTTTTTTTTATAATTATTTATTCTGTAATATGTTGCATACAACATGCTTTTCATTTTAAATAAATGTTCTTAATTCCAAACTAGTCCCTTGTTTTTTTTGTTAAATTATATGACTAAAGCTGTAAATTTAAATCATGTTTTTATTAAGTACTCGGTATCGGCGAGTACTGAAATGCAAGTACTCGTACTCGTACTCGTTTTCCAAAAAAGTGGTATCAGTGCATCCCTAGTTTTTAGCAGTGAAAAATTGCAGTAATTTAACTTTCATAAATTGTTTTGAGCTACAGTAGTAGCAATTGATTTGTATGAATTATTACTATCTAGACTGAACAGAAGCAGCATCTTTAAAATGTGACTTTATTTCTTTCTGCATCTGTACACCTTTAAGAACTAAGTCGCACTGTATATTCTCTCTGTTTATGACCCCCATTATAACAAGGAGGTAAAAAGGATGACATAAGAGACATTATCAACATGATTCATGAATAAAGGTGCATGTTCTGTACTTTTAGAGTACAGACCTGCTCTGAACAGTTGTATACCATCTGTTGTATTGAGTCCCTAAATGCAGCAGTTTAAAACCCGCCAAGTACAAGACTTCACGGTCATGCACCATCTGTTGTATTGAACCTCTAAATGCACCAGGCCAAAAGTGGCAATAGATGCCATGATGCTCAGTGAACAGTTTAACTGTTAAATATAAGGCCACTTATACTCTACAATGGACATATACTTTAAAAATAAAAAATATATATAATTCTTAAGGAAAATAGTGTTAGTTATCTTATTATTATTTGTATACATAATCATATATAAAAAGGTGACACCCAGTTAATATTTTTGAAGAGCCTGTTATTTGGTCATGTATGCCCAAATATACCAATTAAAAGCTGGTAATGAATTTACTTGTTTTTTGCATTTCTATGCACTACTCATTTCTTTTCAGATGATTCAAAAACATATTTTGCTGTATTTGTATGAAAAATACATGAGATTTCATGGCTATTTTGCACGAAGGCAATACAGTAGCTCCCAAATAGAGACTCATCCCTATTGGCAGCTTGGCAGAGAATGGTGTTTTAACAGAAAATGTGTCCATTTATTCATTTTCTCAGCCTGCTGGACTCATTCTTGGATTGCAAGGGTGGAGCACATCTTTACAATATCTTGTACATGGCAGCATCAAACTCAGGAGTAGACATCAGTCTATTGCAAGACAATCTTTATCTAGCCCACAATCGATATTACTTGCCCACTTCACCTAGCATGCACATCTTTCCAATATGGATGGAAATCTGAGTACCCACAAAAACTTGAGATGTCAACATTTGTGCTATATGCTGCAATGACAGAATCCAAGGAAATAAAAATCATATATGTCACGTGAATAAAGACAATCCTTAAATACTTTCAGAATTGTTAAACGCAAAATTTTGTTTCAATGCTTCTCCTTATGTTATAGGATTTTTTAAGTAAAAAGACATCACTACTACCTTAACTTAAACCAGGGCCAGTGGGTTAAATAGTGTCGCTTGAGAAAAGGCACATTTTTACCAGTTGTCCCAACATAAAAACCAATACACTTAATCCACAACATAATAAATTAAATAATTAATTAATTAATTTAACACACAAAGTAGGCATTAAACACAATACAAATTCATAACTTCTTGATTGCTTCTGCTTGACCCAAATAAGTCAAGAATCTGAAACAAACTACCGAGACATATAGTTGATGCAGAAACCTTGACAACCTTTAAGAAGCATATGTGGACAAAATATTGGGACACCTTAGCTATTTGCTAAACAAACAAGCTTGATAGACTGATTGGTCTCCTGTCATTTGTCAGATTTCTTAAGCGACAGTGAAATTGAATATGAAATGAAACTACACTGTTTTGAGTGCCCTGCGTGCTTCTCTAAACATCTTAGCAAGTTCAAATGTCCTGCAAACTTATTAGACATTTTACAGAGATTGTGCCTCAGAGTGACAGCTTTAATAACATTCCAGAATTTGACAAAATTTTACAAACAGTACAAATAACTGCAATACGTGTGAAAACAAATACAAATATCATTCATTCTCTGACATGTAGCTTCATGATGCACACGTGCTGTTTTGAGCCCTTGAAGTTTACCGTGCAGAGAACTGATGTGAATTTCAACTCTGAGGTATTTGAAACATTTAAAATGAGGATGTTTCTTGCTATTTGTAAAGTCAGTATGCAAATAAGACACTTGCTATGCATGTAACTCTTTTTTTTTGGATTATCACTTCATAATGTTAAAAAAAAATACATTTGCAAGAAAATGATTCATTGACCAGAATGCCATATGAGGCAATTACCTTGTCACCTCACGCCATGCGCCAGCCCTGACATAAACCCCTTCTGCATGATTCTTAGTTACCTTACCTTACAGAGTTGCCTTGTAGTAGTAGTAGTAGGCATCCATTCATTCCCAAAAGACAATAGAATTGCACTATTGGTCAACAAATCAGTAACTGAAACTGCGTTTACTATAGCGGTAGTGACCAGCATGAGAATGGTTGTCTTTACTGCACTTTAGGCAGCAGAATGTCAAAGCAGTTCTGTTTTACCATTGTTGATGTTCATGGTGGTTCTCTTTTCTAATGCATACTGCATCAATGTAACTTCATAATTAGAGAGTTATCTCTGCATCTGCTGTTTCCAAACATATTTCCTAGATGCCAGCATCCGCCATGTTTTTTGGTTGATAGTTCATGACATGACATCATGCTTATACTGTAGATATCCTCATAGTGCTTTCCAGACAAGAGTTCCCCTGTAGAGAGTATCTTTTGAAATGCAACTATCTTTCATTTTGATTAACAAAACCTAGCCAGTACAGTTGCCTCTGCTTGAGGAAGCTTAACATGAAGATGATCCCTGCTCTGTCAGGCACTATGTTGTTGCATAATTGGTCTGTCCAGGAGATGACCAAAATACAGACTTTCTTCTCATAGTCAAGAATGTTGATGGACAGAGCAGCTGACTCTTCAAGTGTATTTTTTTCCTGGCTAATTGTAAACTTAGGTCTTTACAGACATCAACAAAGTGGTTCATGAGTTCCTGAAAGTCCTAGTGTGTATGTGAACAGCAATAATTGTATTGTATGCAAATATTAAGTCTTTGAGACATCTTGTCTGGATTTAAGTCTCAGTCCTATGCTTGGAGATTTTGAAAAAGTTTCCTTCAGACCTCATGCAGAGGTTTCTGGAGTTGAATAAAGCTGCAAAAGAAGATGGCAAGTCAATAACTGTCTTTGGTTTTTGCACCAATCCACATATGTTCCATCTCATGCAACAGTTTTTGTCTGGATTTAGATCTAATGGATAAGGAGCCCACTTCTTTACAATAAATTCACTGGCGTGCTCCTGAAGCCTTTCTAGGACCTTCTCACCTTTATGACATGAAGGATCATCCATGCAAACAATTCCATTTACATATGGGTACACTTCCACTGTAAAGAGCACACCTGATCAGCAATGATGTTCTGAAATCCTGTGGCATTCAGTGCCACTCTGCTTGTGTAAACAGATCTAATGTATGCTGGGAAAACCCCACACCATCATACTAGAACTATGAGCTTGCCTTTTTACATCCAGTAGAAAGGATGCTTGCACAATACAATTAAACCTTCATGTGGTTTCGGAACTCTGTTAGGTGATTGACTGCCAAACCCAATTCATGTCATGTATGTTCTGATGTGCCTCATTTCATGCTACTTTTGTGCTACACTTTTAACTCCTTAACCATAAATTGTTTCTTATTTTGAACAATTCATGTCAGTCTTGATTGGTTCCTTTCATTAATCATTTGCTTCTGACGACTCCAGGGCAGCCACTGGTTGGATGTTTTTGAGTTATGTCCCTTTCTCAAAACACTTGTGAAACTGTCATATATGACAACCCCAGCAGGCTTTTACTTTCGTAAGATAATTAGAGAGATTTGCATTTTTTGGCCAGAGCTGTAACTTCTTCTTTGTCATTTTTTTCTTTTTAGTGCACTTTTTCCATAGAATATGCTTTCATAATTGCCTCCAAATAGGGACAATTAACAAAGAACACAGAAAATACAGGTGCAAACAACAAAGAGAGTTGAAGGAGAGCAGCTACTTCAGTGCCATTCACTGTCTGTGTGCTTATTAACAAACAATGGCTTAAATAATCAAACCTTTCAGAGAAAATACAAAGGCAAAATCTTAACAAGCAAACTGAGGAAGCCTTATTAATGTCCATGTACAAAACACACAAATACTTGTTTCATTTCTTTATAAAGTGAACAAACCATCATTGTTTGACAAAGTCACAAAAAAGAGAGAAACCGAAGAGAATGCTTGTTTTGGAGAGTTTTCACTAGATAATATAATACATTTGAACAAAAACCAGAACTCTAGGACCACAATCAAGAACCACTATTTTAGAATAAAGGATACTCTAAAATGTACATTCGACAATAGGTAGATTTTGCATTTTCCTCTGATGTCTGCGTCGTGTTTGTATCATTCCCTTCTCATATCTCAAAATGTTATGTTAAAGAATGTTTCTAAAGCTGATGTCACGTTATGTGACTTCTAGTCATAGGGCATGTCAGATTTGCCACTGATCTTGTCACCAGACCTTTTCAATTTACATAACTGAAAATGGCCACCCATGTAACATTTACTGACTGAGTGCCAATCTTCCAGTAAAATCATGTTTACCCCATTTTGTGACAGCATGCTGCCTGATGGAGCTGGCGTTGTACAAAAGGTTAACAGGTTAAACAGTACAACAAGTTCTTCCACAGTCTGTGTTTTAGCATATAAAACACATGACATCATAAAGACAAACCTTTCTTCTGTTTGTGGGGTTCAAAATACTGCATTCTTTATTCCTCAATGCTACATTCTATGGATTATACTTCCGGATGAGCATTCATTGGTTGTCAGTTCTCATGCACACGGATCCCACTCCCATGAGTTAATACAAAATCATAATTGTTTGATTAAGTCAGAGTGAGTCGTGGACTAGTTGGAATGAGTTGGTGGGTAAGTCACACTCCACGACCAGAGGGCATGGGCACGTGCTTCCGACTCGCTAAGATTATGTAAATGAAGACAACAACTGAAAGTTATGTAATGTGACTTGGGCTTAAATTTACCTGCTATGATGGGGTATGATTCTGTCAGTTATACTGTGCTGCAATGGACTGGCTTCCCATTCAGTGTTGGTTAATGGCTTAAACTAAGTTCTGCCTGGATAGGCTCTATACCCTAGGATTTCATAATTGGTTTGAAAAAATATGGAGGGATGTTCTATTCATTCGCTTGATCCATGATTGCATGAGCAGGCTTCTTCACTTATTACATTAGCGCTTCACATAGGGTGTAAACTGGAAGGCCAGTGAAGCTCATAGACACTGCTCACCAGTGTAAGTCTGTTTATGCCAATGTAATGCAAGCTAGAAAGCCACTTCAAATCTTTTTCAAAGTAAGATTATAATATTGTCATTCCTCCAGGATACTCTTTCCATTGCCATATTATTACAGTTCCTCAGTTTGATTTTCCCTTTACACTACTTTTTGAATCAATGGATGGAGTTCTGCATAATGTCAAATTTTAATAAAACAATTCAGAGGAAATTATGTTTTTCAATGTGGTAAATTAACAAAAAAGCATCTCAGGTCACTGATAATCCTCTAACAAGCATATACTCTAAATTTCAGTTATTTCACAAACCCCCTTTTGTCACAGTCATAGAGGGGCCTATCCGTATAGTACTGAGTCCAAAGCAGGCCAAAAACTTGACATGACACATTCACATATGCAGGGTCATTTTAGGGTCACCAGTCAATCCAATGTTTATACATTAGAGATGTGGCAGGAAACACAGATAATTATGGGAAATATGGATAGACTGTACATGTGCAGTTACAGCTGGTATTTGAACTCTCAAGCTATGAGGCAACAACTCATATGACTACACAACTGTGCACACAACAAGGGTTCCGACTTTTATATTTTTCATGACATTAAAATATTACCAAGCTAATGAATGAAAAATGTGATGAATGGATGAATATGAATGGGTACTTCTAATTCTGTCATTTATAGGAAACTGCCATTACTTACTTGACAAATTAAGTGTCATATGGAATCCTTTGCTGTTGTGCAGCAATCCATCCATCCATGCATTATCCAACCCGCAATATCCAAACTACACGGTCACAGGGGTCTGCTGGAGCCAATCCCAGCTATCACAGGGCGCAAGGCAGGAAACAAACCCCCGGCAGGGCGCCAGCCCACCGCAGAGCAATCCAATAACAGCTATTTTTAATCCCTTTTCACCTACTCTTCTAAGATTACTAAACTCCCTTCACTTTGAGTTTGGGCTAATCCAGCCTTTGATTTATTTTCTTCATCTAATGTTCTCCAATGTACCTTTTTGTGTAATAGTATTGATTGCTTTTATTTCTTCCAGCTACCCCAATATGTAAATGGTATCCATCATCTTTTTAATCTAGTTTCTAACCTTCCATTAATGAAATTGCTTAACATTGTTGAAAACCTCCTCCTAAATGTTTATGCCATACCACCAAATGGTCCTTGGCCTGCTGCTAACACCAGTCTCTGCAACATGTGGTTAAAAACTGGCATAGGACTGAATAAAATTGGATATGGACTTATATCTGAAGCAATATATTTTGTTTATATTTTTTCTTCTTCTACCTTACTTTTATAGATATAGTGTCCCTTTAGGCCCATTTATTGACCCAGTTCCACAGTATATGATCTTCATGGCCAACCTTGTGTGTCCATATTTGTACTAAGATAAAATATTTGTCTTCTCATCCACAAATCAGCACAATACTAGATAAATCTATTATTTTTTAACATTTGGGTGTGTGTAAATTTCTAAAATTAAATCCATCCATCCATCCATTATCCAACCTGCTATATCCTAACTACAGGGTCACGGGGGTCTGCTGGAGCCAATCCCAGCCAACATAGGGCACAAGACAGGAAACAAACCCCGGGCAGGGCGTCAGCCCACCACAGGGCACGCCCACACACACACACACACGCACACACACCAAGCACACACCAAGCACACACCAGGGACAACTTAGAATTACCAATACACCTAACCTGCATGTCTTTGGACTGTGGGAGGAAACCGGAGCACCCGGAGAAAACCCACGCAGACATGGGGACAGCATGCAAACTCCACGCAGGGAGGACCCGGGAAGCGAACCCGGGTCTCCTAACTACGAGGCAGCAGCGCTATCTAAAATTAAATAACAATAATAATAATAATAATTCTTTGCATTTATATAGTGCTTTTCTCACTACTCAAAGCGCTCAGCAATTGCAGGTTAAGGGCCTTGCTCAAGGGCCCAACAGAGCAGAGTCCCTATTGGCATTTACGGGATTCGAACCGGCAACCTTCTGATTGCCAGTGCAGATCCCTAGCCTCAGTCAGTCAGTCATTGTCCAACCCACAATATCCTAACACAGGGTCATGGGGGTCTGCTGGAGCCTATCCCAGCAACAAACCCCGGGCAGGGCGCCAGCCCACCACAGGGCACACACCATGTACACACTAGGGACAATTTAGGATCGCCAATGCACCTAACCTGAATGTCTTTGGACTGTGGGAGGAAACTCACGCAGACACAGGGAGAACATGAAAACTCCACGCAGGGAGGACCCAGGATGCGAATCCAGGTTTCCTTACTGCGAGGCAGCAGTGCTACCACTGCACCACCATGCTGCCTCAACAGTCTGATATTAACCTTTCACGTTTTCTATCTTAGACACATAATAACAAAACAAGTTTGAGAAATGAGAGGAGACCACTCAATCTATCAGAAAGTGGTGTATATCCATCAAATAGTTTACTGAGCCAGCTTAATCTAATTTCAGCATCTGGGAGAGCTAGAGTCTGTCCTAGCAGTGGTGGGTGTAAGAAAAATACAAACTCTTGACAGGGAGCCAGCCCATTGCAGGGCACATTTACTCATATAGGGACGGCTAATTAACGCAGCATCTTTAAGGTACTGGAAGTTACCCAACTACCTGATGGAAAACCAACCCATACACAAAGAGAATGGGCAGACTCTACACCGATTTGGCTTATACTTCAACCCAGTCCCCTGAAGATGTAAGTTAAGTTAGGCCAGCATCCTACCATGCTTTTATCTTAGTTAATTTATTGGTACTAGTGTAGGGTTAGCTGAGTACAGTGTCTTCTGCTAATAAGTCTTACTATTATGTGTTTTAATCTTCCCTGAAATTCAATCTACAAATAAGCTTGACAATAAATGCAAGAACATATTGTAGGGCAATACTGTATTGTTTGCTCTGAAGTATGGATTACTTGGCTGAACTGGCACTAGTTATGGTAGTAAGATGAGGTATGGTGAGCATGACTACCGCTGAGTCAATAAAATAGCAACTCCATAAGTTAATTAGGGGGCTAGACAAACAGTCAGAAGGTTTAAAGGAACCTTTGCAGCCTCAAGACAAACACTTCTCTTTATTAACATCTAAACACAGCTTATTACCCTTCATGGACAATGAGGAATAGGAGCACGTGAGAAAGAAACAGCTAAAATTGCCAAAATCATACAAGGAGAGTATGCTAAGGAGGAAACCTTGTTGCTTGCAATTCTAATCTTAGAATTCATTAAACTGTGGACTTAATAAAGCTGAGCAACTCACTTTAAATAGACAGGTGCATAACTCCTACTACTGCGTACTAGCTTAGACAGTTGAACTATACCAAAGTCATTTAAAAAAATGTAAATTACAAATGTTTGCCCTGTTCATCACTTTGATTTGGTTATTTCAAAGTTTGTGTTTCAATTCGTTGTTTGAGAACACTTTTTGCACAAGGCCAGTTCCAAAAGAAAAAGACAATGAGAAAGACAAAGAAAAAGAGTTGGGGTGACATCATAACTCCGTATATTATAATACAAAAATAATAAAGGCTTTTCATCAGAATAATGCTCCTTAGGACACAGATCTCAGATTATACTGACAAGGAAGACGTCAGTTCCTGTTAAGTGCAGACCAGACCAGAATAGGCAGGTCCAGGGGGAAGGAATGACAGACACTGGATGTTGGAGGTGATCAGGTTGTCAATCACTCAGTCTGTAGTGGGAGGAAGAGAAAAGGCGTTAGTATATACCGCCACCTTGTGGGTTGCCGTTGAATTACTACCTCCAGAGTCTTTACGCTATCCCTAAGGCGCACGTGTGACAACCTATATTCTAGAAAACCTCAAGGGAGACCAATGCCTGCTATAATTTTGTCCTTGTGTTTGGGTTAACCCAGGATGAGTCGTAAATGATGTACAAATGATGTGGACAAAAGTGAAGGACAAATGTGACTTTTCCAAGAATAATGCAGACTTCTTGGAACAGATGATCAACAGATTAGGGATGCAGTTCGATCTTAACAACATGAAAGCATAAACTGATATCAACTAACCAATCAAACAAAGCAAGTAAAAAAATTAGATTTGAGGATAATGAACCATTGTGAGAAATTTTCATTCATCTAGCATGCAGTTGCAAAGCCTTTAAAAGATTTACTCAGAAAAACAAACATATGGGGTTTGGAGAGGGTCAAAATAGTGAGTGTTTGAGGGCATCAAAAAGGATCTTTGTACACCACAATGGTCTTGGCTGTGTCATTTGGATTGGAAAAACGCTATTTCAGAGACAGGAGAAAGGCTTGCTTATGAATATCTAAAGAATCCAAGTAAAATGATGTATGTAAATTGACAATGAGGAATCACATGAGTTTTTTAAAGCTTTTCTGACTGCCTTGTGGATCTTCCTTTTTTGACTCAACACATATCAAGAGCCTTCAGTTCTTATCTTGTATTTAAACATCCAGAAAAACCACCACCAGTAATCTAGAAACTGACAATGAGATTCACAAAATGTTCATTTACTATTTCTCATATCATAGGTGAAAATTTGACCACTGTGGATATACTTTCTTTGCACCATTGAGTGAAAGTAGGGAATTAAGGTGTATGTACCATGGACTTGGCCATAGCAATTTTTCAAATTTAGTTTGGGTTTGCCCTCTACATAGTGAAGTTGTGTTTTTGTTCTATGTTGTCATCACTGAACAACATGGTCTCCATACAGACAGCACAATTATGATAAGATGACTGTCTTGGGTCAGTAGCTTTGCTGCCTTCCAAGGTGTCCCTAACCCAGTAGACTAGAGAATACAACATACCATACAGAGTAAAAAAAAAGAAACTTAACACATAATTTGACAAAAGGACAAATTGTTATTTCCAGAAGCTCCAATGTGTAGAATTTTTTTCCATTTATAATACAGTGCTAGATATCCAGCCTTTTCACCATTTTAATTCAGAAAAGTTTACCACCATCTCTTTTGACAACTTTTTTTAAAGAGCATGATGTAGGCAGTTGGCTCACCATCCTGCCAGCACCGATTGTTGTGAATCACTCTGTTGAGTTTGCACTGAAATTCGCTCTGAGCAAGTTCAGGATAAAACACCACATTGTATCAAAGGGATTTCCACTTCCATCATTGCAGATCGTGTGCTACACATAGTAGGATGCAACTACTACATGTGATCCCCAAATAAAGATGCCCTCACAGTAAACATCAAAGGCACAGAGCAAAACAGACAGAAAGGAGCAATGAAGTGTAAAGGAAGGCGAGATGACAGCTATCTTTACTACAATGCCATCAATATACCTGCCACAGAGAAAAGCCTCTAAGAATTCAGAAACACCAATGCAGATGACAACAGCTGAAATGGTGCTGTGTTGAAGGCTGGCTAAATAGATTCAGCACTGACAGATCTTTGCAGTAACACTTAGCTTTCTTATGAGAGCTGACAGTGTAGAACAGTGTGCTATTGAAAGGTGATCCTTCAAACACTTAAAAAAAAGGTGGAAATGTGAAATGTGGTGAGTGAGCAATGCAGTCAGTATGGTAGCCAGATATTAAACAGCTCCATAAAGAAATGGACAATTGTGATATCAGTTCACGTGACAGGCTGTTTCTTCTAAACCGAGGCCATGAATCAAGCCTTGCGTAGATCTATTTCAATAACAAGACAAGCCATAGTCTGAGTTATTTCAATCACAGCAGCGCTGCTCATAAACTATTTGAAGGGTGCCTTTGCTAGACACAGGGGGTCATGACAACACAGTACATCCTAATTTAAAATCTTCTAAACTGCATAGTGAGAAAGTTCACAAGTCACTGCTGAATGCTGTCTAACATGTTGGAAGTAATGTACAACGCAAAACGGAGCGAAAAACAGGAATAGGAAAAAATGCAACTTGTAAAAACCAAATAAAATTGAATACATTTTTAAAGTTCTTTAGAATGTTGCAAAATTTATGTCAAAAGAAGTGTACTTTTTCCAAAAAGAAAAAAAAAAACTGACAATCATAATACTTCTAGGACTCCTTTTATAGGTGGACAAATGGCTGCTGTTCCAGCCATCCTGAATTCCTGGAACAATGAAAGACAGCCAACCAACTAATGTATAATAAAAATAAAAAAGCCTTGTAATATGCACTCATGCTTGACTGTTTGGTAATGAATATAAACAGTGGACAGTACAAGTCTGGGAAAACATTACTTCATCTGATGAATCCTGGTTCTGTCAGCGTATCCAAAAAATATGTGGCATAGTGGATCCATCCTGACAGGTGGTGTAAAGGTGAAGATTGTTTCTGTGATGCACATAGGGTGCCATGGAGAACTTTAACTTTATTTCCAGGCCAGGTGGTTTATAGGAATTTTTTTTGGTGTTACAGCCATAGATATAAAAAAGGCAAAACAGAGCAGAAGGCATAACATACAAAACATGACATTGCCAAATGATTGTATGCAATGCCAGTGAATAATACTATGATGCATTAAAACACAGTTAATACGATAAAAATATGTCAATGTTGAGAATTGCATTCATTCACCATACAAAACCACTTTCAACGTAAACATAATTTAGGTTGGATGGAATTGTTTCAAAATCTGGAGATACAGAAATGAATCAAAGAGTCATTAAATTCAGATTTAGCCGAGTGACTGCAATAGGAAGGAAGCTGTTTATGTGCTGAGTGGTTCTTGTTCTAGTTGGTAATATTTTTGTGATGGTAATAATTGAAGGAAATAGTTACCCTAGTGAGTATGGTATATTTTATGTTTGCTTGCTAACTTGTGAACTATATACAGTAGATCCTGATAGACTCCAGTTGCAGGCTTTCAATCGCATCTGCTGTTTTGAGGAGATCTATGCTTCTCTGCATCATGCTAATTAGGTGTACTCCATCGTCATAGCAGAATACATATTTGTGAATTGACTTTTTAGAAGAATAATGCTCGATGCCGGAGAACCCTAGAATACAGTGATCTTCTCAGAAACCAGATCTAAATCATGACAACTCTTTTGATATCTTCTTGAAGAGCAGATCTGGTAGATAACTTTTAACAACTATGGGACGCATTTGTATCAATGTGAGCCAGCATCTGTGAAAGATATTTTTTTAGTTCTTGACAGGACAAATTCAGACTTATCAGATAGCAAATATAGGGTATTCTCATTAGAAATGTCTCCTGGATGGAGTTTGATCATTACTAGTGCATACATATGAACATGTTGCCACAAACCTGGACATCCTGGCATGTCAGTTGTGGTCTCTAACTGGGCCTCACTTGTTTTTCAACTAAAAAGACCTGTTGCCCAGCAGAGAATCAATTCTTGAGATCTTCGCATTTCTTACAGTTTAAGCTCTGCATTTGATTAAGTGTGTTTGAAATTGGATGGATGAAAATGACCTAATAAATTCAATCAAAAATGTCCAAACTATTTTTTGTAATTGTGAAGGTGACAGAATGGTGGTCCAGTATTTATCACTACTACCAAACAACTCCAGCATTCAAGGTTCCAGCACTCCTCTGGTCAGTGTCTGGGTGGAGTTTGCACGTGTTATGTTTCCCCCTCTGGGTATTCACATATTCACATCCAAACGTATGCACATCTGACTAGTGGGCCACTGTAAATTTGCCCTCCACAAGTGAGTGTGTCCTGTGATAGACTGGTGCCACATTTAGGGTTGGTTCCTTCTTTGCACCGGGACAGACTCAGACCCTTTTGACCTTGGACTGAATTAAATGAGGTTGATAACTAATGAAGGATAGCAGTAAAACTACTTACTTCATGAAAGAAAGGCTGAATAATTCTTTGTTACCACCAATTTTAATGACTTGTCTGCAACAGCTATATCTTGCTGTGTTCTTCTGGGACCTGAATTTACAAGGTTGTTAATAAAAACAGAATTTGACATTCTACTGTCCCTCTTTCGTCATCTCAGTTTGAACAGAGTGCAGCCTTGTCAGGGTCCTTGGCTGGTCAAATAGGGACAGCAAATTAACTTCTCATATACTAGATAAATGTCTGAGAATTTAAGTGTCTCACTCTAAAGCTAAGAAAAAAACAGTATATTAACTCTCCCAAGAATGTATCAGACAAAGCTTAGTATTAACTTCTTAAGGAGAAGTCATGAAGCTGCCATACATTTCGTCTCATAGTTGATAAATATTGTGATCCAACAAATACACTCCCAAAGGGATCCAGCAGCCCCAGGTTCCTACTTTTTGCCTTCGGCCAACCAATCACAGTGTGTGCTGTAATTCCATAATGATTAAAAGGCTGCCTGCTTAACACAGAAAACAATAGTCACAGATGATAATGCAAAACTTTAATTAAAGTGGCCTAAGGGAACCGAGAAATTGGTATGCTATGGCATTTACCTCAGTGTTTCACCCACACAACTTGAATAGATGTGTTAGTATCATTGTCTACAAAGGAGTGTTATTGCTAATAATGCAGTAAGACATTAATTATCAGTATCACAGATATCCTTAGACTTCTGAGGAGCACCTAGATGTTTCTGCCTATACTTACCAGCTTTTACAGGTGCTCAGTATTGTGTATTCTAAATGGCTGCATAGTATTCTGTTATGGGATACCTCAGGAAAGTTTTAGAGTCATGAACAGTTTTTATCCACAGGTTTTAAAGCTAATAAATGGCCACTCATACTGGCAACTGCAGTAGAATTTAGAATTTACAGTTGTGGAAAGCATACCCCGGACATAGACAGACAGACACCAGAATGTCCAAAACACACTTCTTTATTTCCTTTTTGCACCACAATGCCACCCTTCACCAACTCTTTCTTCTTCTCTTTCTCTTTCTCTTTCTCTCTTCTTCTTCTCTTCTCACCTTCGACCTCTTTCTCTTCTTCTTCTCTTTCACCTTCGACCTCCTCTCACCCTCCTCACAAGCTTCATCTTCTTCCTCCCAACTCTAGCTCTCTTAGTGGAGGGAGGCAGCCCCTTTTATTATGACACGGATGAGCCCCAGGTGCTCCCCCTGACATCCCTTCCTGGTGTGGCGGAAGTGTCAGGAGAGCACCTGGAAGCACACCGGGTGCCCTTGGGATTACTTCCGGCAGCACTTCCTGGTATGGCGGAAGTGCTGCCATCCAGGACTCCCTAACTGTCCGGGCGCCCCCTGGCGGTGGCCACGTCTTCTCACAGTGGTGAGTGTCCTGGCTCCATTCCTGTGGCCCCCAATTAGGCCCGGGCGGCTGCCCTCTCGCGACCGAGGAGAAGTATCGTCCAACTCGGGGACTGTCGAGGCGTCCCGGCCGGGCAGTGTCCCCGCTCATCTGTGACACAGTATATATATATATATATATATATATATATATATATATATATATATATATATATATATATACACTGTATATATATATAAATTGTATATAATTCTTCTTTACAGTGTAAAATGTAAAGTCTACTAACTCAATACACAGTATATATATAAATATATATAAAGCGTAAGTGCAAAGGAGGACGGATGGGCATCTAGACAGGGATGGAGGGTGGTATCTTGCCAGAGTGGGAACCCATACTGGATGGACTGCATGTTGGATACACAATCCTGCCAGGAGATGCCAAAACTGTGGATGGACTGTCTGCTCCTGGAGTCAAGGAGCGGTTTGTCTCTGGCTACAATAGGTGGCACTGTCCCACTTTAGTAGTCCCAGTTTGAACAAAGCGCAGCCCTGTCGAGGTCCTTGGGTGCTGCTAGAAGGTGTTGGTTTCCACACAACCCAAGAATGCTTCCAGTACTATGGCGCAACTTTTTGGAAGCACTTCCAGGTTGTTTGGAAACCAGGGAGGTCTTTCCCAGTAGCACCCAAGGACCCCGACAGGGCTGTGCTTCCATACTTTAATTCACATGCAGTCCTACAGGCATCCAAACTGGGATGGTTAAAGAGGGACACTGCCACCTGTCATAGCTGAGGATGAACCACTCCTGGCCTCCAATGTCCACCATTTCTTCCACAGTTTTTGCCATCCCAATTGGGAGGAAGGCTATAATGCGTACTGGCTGAGTTGAGTCTCCAACAATGCAGTTCATCCGGTATGACTTCCCAGTCAGGCCAGAAGCTACCCTCCATCCCTGGCTGGATACCCATCTCTCCTTCTGGGCACTTACATTTATATATATATACTGTGTATTGAGTCAGTAGACTTTACATTTGACATCGTAAAAGAACGATCATATAAAAGGTTTGGGATTATTTAACAATTAGAAATAGATTACTCCAGTTGTATTAGAAGGGATCGAATGCACATCTTAAAAATGTTCCTAGATCTTGATTAATTGTCTCTTTTGACAATGTGCCTCTGGATGATGCCCCAAAGTCAGGCTGACCTAATCAGAAATTACAATTCAGGGAATTCCATGTGATCTAAAATTTTCCTTTCAAAAACTTGTGTCTTCTTTAGCGGAGGAGAGTTTTTTCAATGGAACAAATTGTGTAGTTTTACAAATACAACAACTAATATTGCAGTTTTACCCTGTGAGGAGGGCAAACCCATAATAAAACCAGAGTCATTTCTTTCCATGGCTTGTCTGAGGTTGAGATGGATTTTAATAATCCTATTAGAAATCCTGATGTAGGCAAGCAAATTTTTTTTTATATCCTTATTCATTTTTGCCACCATTTTAATAAAATCTGCATTCTTAGAAACATTGTATTATTATCATTAATCTGAGGGAGATGTGTAAGTAAATATTGAACTGTGTACACATGGCAGTAAATTTGAATTTGAAGTAAACAGCGTGAAGCTTTGTATATGTGTTCCACTCAGTAGGTAACATAAGTCCATCTTACTACAGAAGGAGAGTATTTCAAAAAGATTAAAAAAGGAAGCATCTCCTGCATGTCAGAAAGTGAGAAAAGATTACTGCATAGCAATTCACTGCTAGTGACCCACTGTCACCACAGATTACTGCAAGCTATACTATTTTGCAGTGGTATGTGCTTTGTGATCATGTTTTCAGTGCTAGCAATTATAAAAAAATAAGACTGATGACATCTGAAGGTGAAGAATTTCAAGACAGTATAGGATGGCAAAAAAGGCCTTTTAGAAACATTGATTAGCTGGAACAGTCCAATCAATCATTCAGTCATTCATTTGTTGTGTAAACTCACTCAATCCAATTAAAGGGTCACTAGTAGCTGAAGTCCAAGCAGGCAGCAGTGGGAGCAAAATGCAGGAACCGATCCTGGACAGGGGGTCAGTCCATCACATTCACTTATTCGCTCACACATTGGGCTGGTTTAGAGTCACTTCTTAGCTTAACACACACGTCTTCGGAATGTGGGTCAAAATGCAGTGTTTTTATATTTTAATGAACAACATGTCTTTATTAGGACAAATGTTTTTCATGCTTTGCAGCATACTTGTCACCTTGTAAAGCACAAAAATCAGTAAAAATAGGAGATGTAGTAACTAAAAAAGCTTGACGCATTGCTGCTATTTTGGTTCCCTGCCGCTTTACTGTCAGTTTTGATTTGCATTTGATTGAAGACACTTTCACTTTTTTTTTGTTAGTTACACCCGCTTTTCGTAATGGTGTTTTTCTTTTCTTATTACAGGCCCCATTAGACTGCATTACATACTAAATTTAAAAATAGCTCCACACTGGAATATTTCATTTATTCATTTCTGTGAACTGCTGCCAGAACATTGCAGCTCTCGTAAATATTTAATTTTTTTTTTCTTGAAAATCTGATCAGACTATTCCCAATAAATCTGAATTATTGAAGTTCTGGTGTTTAGCAGGCTGTTTAAGATCCAGCCCCTATTAGTATCATGTACTTACGGTTGATTACAAGGATACAAGATTGTTCTGCTTTTTTCAAAATGTAAAACTCTGACCTAGTCTTACTTAACAGCACCTCTAACAAGCTGCTACTGCGTGTCATCACACTGAATCATTCATGAGCACCTTGAGCTTCATGCATAGTGTCTAATATCTTTAATGTTGAAATCATCGTTTATGTGCTGCATTATTTTTATAGTGCCTTTTTAACAGCCTGGTGTTTCCTAAATCTTTAGCTTAAGTGTTCAAAGGTAGTTCACTTTATTGTTGAATTTCAAATCATAAAGTGCAGTTATACAAATTCAACCAGTCATCACTGGACTAGGATTTTATACAGATGAAAGTCCATCCGGTTCGTTTTAATGAAGGTTTAGGGTCACAGAGATCCCAGCAGCAGCAGAGATAGAATAACTTGGTAAAACAAATGTGCCTTCAGCGTCACCTTTAAAGAGTCCATAGTTTAATAGTTGTAAGCATGTTATCATCATCTCTTTAATTTATTAAAGCACCATAATTACAACCTTAATAGCCTTATCCAGAATGCTTATTTGAGGGAACTTCAATGAAGACAAATTGTTAGAAGATTATCTTGATGCCCGTTCAAGGACACTTTTGCAGTGAAAGGCTTGGGGTAGGCTTGCTTAAACAACAAAACAATACAATACAATACAATACAATACAATACAATTAATTTTTTTATACAGCCCAAAATCACACAGGAAGTGCTGCAATGGGCTTTAACAGGCCCTGCCTCTTGACAGCCCCCCAGCCTTGACTCTCTATGAAGACAAGGAAAAACTCCCAAAAAAAACCTTGTAGGGAAAAAATGGAAGAAACCTTGGGAAAGGCAGTTCAAAAAGTGACCCCTTTCCAGGTAGGTTGAGCGTGCAGTGGGTGTCAAAAAGAAGGGGGTCAATACAATACAATACAATACACAGAACAGAACAAATCCTCAATACACTATAAAAATAAACATTTTACAAGTATAGAGCAGAGTTTAACAGTAGATGATATCATATGATATGTTTTGGATTCAATCCAATCCAATGTTAGTTGGCTTCCAATAATTCAGCGTACTTGATTGTTAGTGGTCTGCCTTGCTCTGGAACTTAGGTAGCATGAATTTCTAAACAAGGTTTGCCTTTAATTTCATTTTCATTTTGAATTTAAGGATTAACCATTCTCTTGAAGAGATGCTACTTTAGAGACGGGCAAGTTCTTCCCTTAGAAAAATATCTGTTCAACTGAATTATAAGCTATGGTACAATTAAAAGGGTCTCTTGTAAGTGAAATATTTTAAAGGATGGAGACAACTAGTAGCTAAGGCATCATGTTAGATGGTTTGTTTTATTCTCACTTTGAATTAAAAAAAGCTTCAGATCTGGAGTAGTATTTCTACTTCATAACTAACTCGTTTCAAAAATAGGGCTTCAAGGAAAAAGAGAAACATCAGTGGCAGCTGGCATGGCTTAATTTGAGCACGGTAATCATATTTCTAAGAATTTACACTTTCCATCCATCAGTCCACTTTCTAACTCGCTTTACCCAATTCAGGATTATTGGGGTGGGGGAAGGGTGCTGTCTTAGCAGCATCTGGTGCCAGTCAGGGACCAAACTTGGACAGGGTTCAAATCTGCCACAGCACGCCATCATACAGATGTCCCGAGTCACTCCTATGCTGGTTAACTAAACTCACTGGGTTGTGAAATGGAGGAGGAAAACTGGAACACCCTGAAAAAAAACACATAAGTGGACATGGGAAAGACATTCAAACTCCACACAGACCTTGACCAGGAGAACATTTGCACCCCGTCACCAAGGCCAAGGACTCAGCAGTGCTGGCCACATTGACACTACCCCGCTGATACTATTTATGTAGCAAAATTATGACAAATAATAGAATTAGATAGATTTATTGGTCTGTTAATAATAGATTTATCATTTGTTTTCACATGACATGGTTAAAAATTAGATTGTGGAAAGATGGTTACCTCACAACTCACCTGTGATAACCGGGCACCCATCTAGAGTTATAAGTCACAAATATAACAATACACAGTCTTCTAAGAACGCGATATATTTTGCTGCAATCAGGGTAACCAGCATAACTGCATTCCTAATAAATACAACTTACCATTTAAACATATTTAATAAATCAATCAGTTTTTATAGATTATCACTAATTTCACCACCACTGCACAACTATAAATTTAAGTTGCTATCCATCATTGTAATATATTCTCTGTGGCTTTGTAAAGTGATATATGAAGGTGTCATAATAATAATACATTTTATTTATATAGAACCTTTTCTATGCTCAAAGCAATTCACAGAAATGCAAAATAAACAACAGGGCGTATTCAACATTGGACTCAAATAATATCCACATAATACCCAAAATAAAGATATATACAGGATATACACATTTTTGAATTAAAATAAGAAACAATCAACCAGAATAAAAATACAAAATACTACAAGAAATCCCTGAACAATTGCGTAATTTGTGTAGTCTGTGAATATGACAATATAAAATACTGATTTATTAACTGCTTACTACATGCAATTTGTGAAACCGTCATAGAAGACACAGATTTGCTGTCATTCTGGTGGGGATGGAGGATTTCATACCATAATGGAAGGGTGGAAGGAGACTGTTCTGTGGCTCCGCTGTTCCCACACCTGTCCTGGCCTGGAAGTGCTTTCTGAGAGTAATGTATATTATATATATTATATATATATGATATATATATGTGTGTGTTTTTATACTGTATATACATGGGTGGGTAAAAGTACGTTTACAGTTGTTCTAATGGAAAAGACATGCAGGTTATAATTATTTTTTTAACTCAGTAGCATTATTAACTTTATTATTATTATTATTTTTTTAATCAGTAGGGGGCACCACCAAGCCTCAGACCCCAAACACAGTCACACCCAACACAGTCAGTCAGTCCAACCTGCTATATCCTAACACAGGATCATGGGGGGCTGCTGAAGCCAATCCCAGCCAACACAGGGTGCAAAGCAGGAACAAGCCCTGGGCAGGGTGCACACACACACACACACACACCAAGCACACACTAGTGATAATTTAGAATCACCAATGCACCTAACCTGCATGTCTTTGGACTGTGGGAGGAAACCCACGCAGACACAGGGAGAACATGCAAACTCCACGCAGGGAACACCCGGGAAGTGAACCTAACTGTGAGGCAGCAGCACTACCCACTGCACCATCGTGCCACCCCCAACTCAGTCAAATATTGTTTCTTTTTTACTTATATCAAAACCTCAATAGACAGGTGATCAAAATTAAAGCACCAAAACACAGATGTCCACTCCTCCAAAGAGTTTTGTTTTCTGCCTCCTGATGCTGACTCCTTCGGAAGAAAATGGAAGTCCCATAAAATAGGGAATATACATCCCTGCAGCACCCTCTGGTGGCACCCAAGGACCCCAACAGGGTTGCACCATGAAGCTCCAATTCTCAGGGTACCCACAGGGCATATTAAAGCCCAGGAATGCTGACACCTATCATAATGGGGGATAAAAGATCCAGATATTGTTGTCTCCCCTTGTCCTTCCATTGCATTGGCCTCCCGGCCGGGTAAGAGTTCCTATTCCATCCTGGCTGTAAAGCCCATCCATCTATTCATTTTCCTTCATTATGGCATTCCACCTGGCCAAAGAATCATCCTCCATCCTCTTTGGGGCACCTGTCCCTTCTCTGTGGTACTCACATATAAATTGATATATACTATATGCTCCGCTGAAGTTCAGTGTATATTATGAAAGTGGAACTGATAGCAATACATTTGGCAGCGTTGTAAATGTTTTCAGGCCACTGAGGGTTAGACTTGCAAGTGAACTAAGGAGAAGAGACAGTTTAGTACTTCCTAGTCACACTCTGTGTTATGCTGGCAAACCTGGAGCCACTGGGCTTATTCCTCAGGGGCACCAACAGGCTTTTGAATGGTGGCCAGGTTAGCTCGGAGTTTTCTTAGACCCTGGTTTAAAAGTCTTCTTCAGCATGTTCACTGGGATTTTGGAGCCAGGAGGTAACTGGGGATGAGGGCTCAACAAATGGGAGAAATGAAGACAGGCTGGCAGTTCCTAGAAAGAAGGATGAAACTGTGTGATGAACAGGGCAAGGTTAATGGGTTAGTGGAGCAGCAAGGTACTTGGACATCCTGTATGGGAGGCCAGAAAAAATAGGTTTTCTTACTTTCGCACCTTTTGTGTAATGTTCCTTTCCCTGCTCTTCTTCTTCACTTGTTTGTTTTTTCAAAAAATCCCACAAGTTCTCCTAAACTCCACTATATATATATATATAAACATGCATAAACATATACAGTATATAAATGCATACATATCACCTGTATGATTTAAAACATAAAATTAACTTATATATACAGTACAATATATATATGTGTGTGTGTGTGTATATACATATATATATATGTATACAGTATATATATATATATATATATATATATATATATATATATATATATATATATATATATATACAGTATATATACTGTAGGATTACATATATTAGATATATTATATTGTATAATCATCAAGCCAGATGAGCCATTGTGTGTTTCCTCCATATAATTTGGCTTTATATGTAATTATGCAAGATTGATAATGTTATCAGGAGAAGCTACTGCAGATTTATGAGATCCCATCAGCCGGCCTACAGATTCCACTTGATATGATAAAGATGTTTTTTGAGGATGCTAGTGACGTCTGGTAGGAAGTTGTCCATTTCTGGTAAAGTGTAAAAAATAAAATGATGTCACCATAAGAGGTGGTTTTAATCTTAATAAGGAATCACTTTGTGAGACTAAATTAAAGGCATTCATATCATTTAAAAACTGCATAAAGAGTAAGGCAGAAGGGACATGAGGTTTTTAAGGGGAATAAAATTATATATGCTGCACCTTATGCACATGCCGTTTAAGGAGCCTCCTGTGTCAGTTTGCTGAGTTCCATATCCAAGAGGATGGAAGTCCAGGTCCACATTTTAAGTAGTGCTTGAGTATATGGAGCATACACTGTGATCCTGCTCTTGCCACACTGCTGCAGTAGAGTGGTTTTTGCTGAGCTGAAAAGTAGTATTGCTGAACGCAGAGCATCCTTTACCAGAGAGCTTGGATAAAAATAATAACAATTAACTCTAATTCTAAGAGCCTGGCATTTAGCTTCTAAATGCAGCTCTTTTCTCTTCGGCTAATTTCCTTGAGCTTTGCTACCGTCTGAAGAGACAGCTTGCCTATTCTCATGTCACCGTCACACAGGAATCCTGTAAGGTAAGTCTGTGCTGATTTCTTGTTATGTTATGTCATGCTTATAATTATATGTAACCAGTCAGGGAATTTTGAAACTGCCTCAACGAACGAGGAATAATTGGGCTGAAGTTAGCATACTGAATTAAGTGCATAAGTTACAATATTTGCAGAAGGCATTATCTGAAGACTGTAAGACGAGTGCAATATTGCCAGCATGTTCATACAGCAAGGGAGTCTTTTTAAAAGCTTTACATGTATAATGCAGCAGCGGGTTTATACAGCTTGGATGCTTTAGACTACTGGCCTGCCAACACTGGGAAATATGTCTTGATCAGTGGAAGGAACTGACAGTCTGTTTAAATAAAATACATTTCAAGGCTCATGGTAAAGAACAGGAGGGCTATTCTGCTCAGATGCTCTAAGAATACACATTGAATATTTACAGTGCATTGCTATGGCTTTTTTGTCACACAACATTTAAGAGAGTGGCTTGTCAAGCCAAGCAAATATGTAGCCTGAGAATTATATTATAAAATACGTTGCCTAGCAATAACCAGATTCAAGGGCTACTTGATAAAAGTAGAAAATGTGCTTTGCTGGTTCACTGAAAAGCAGAACAGGATTTTTTTTTTCTGCTAGTTGTGCTAAATGCAGTCCTGCTAAATGTTATTTTACTGGCTGCAGTCCTCAAAGCAAATGAAAATACAAAGAAGGCTTATATATATGCTTTCCTTCTTTTTTTATTTATTTATTTTTTCTCATCACCCCTCCCCACTACCCCGGTGGGCAATGCTTGACTTACAGTACCTCAAGCACCATACCGTTTTCCATGTGGGTTTCACCTGTTAAAAAGCCTGTTGTGTATTCTTTTTAACAGCTGGCGCTGCAGTCTCTACATCTCTAGAATATTTTGTCAGGGTTTACTTCAATATACAAAATGATGATCTATGAGGTGGTCCTTTAAAACCGACTAAATCATTTAAACACCAAAAAGGCATTAACTTCATTACATTTGCATTGCATAGGCATAATCACATATGGCCCAGGAAAACCCAAACATGTTTTCCATTTGTGTAGAAAAAATGTAATTTTCTTGAAAAATTTGTCACATTAAATCTAACCATGCATACCAGTAATGTTTAAGTTTCCAATCCAGTATGATGTATGCCTCTATATTTAGGAAGATGTTACAGCTAAGCAATTTTGAGCAAACATTTGCACTCTTTTATTTCTGTGGCAAAGAATTTAAAGATTGGAATTGTTTAGACTAGGCTTGTAAATTGTTGGTGAAGATAACATGTTGCTAGTTGCTAGGAAGACAGTAGTTGTTTCATAAAACTGGATAATGGAAAATAAAGGAGAACGATTTGGCTCTGTACTTGACTTTCTTTCTTTCTTTCTTAATATAATTAATATGGTTCTCAAAAGTGAATATGAGATGGATTCCATTGTTATTTGCTCGCTATATATTCTGCATTCCTTTTTATATAGCATTCTTTCCACACTTCCAATAAAAAATAAATTAAACTATAACTTTCTTTCAGTTGGTTGATTATTCTTCCCAAAGTATTGTCCTGAAATATACGTTTATATAATTTTATAGAGCATGAGATAACGCAGTACGTAAAATAGCAGCCAGGGTTCTGACTTTCATCCAGGGAGTTTATCTGTCTCTCTATGAATTATATAACCTATCTATATTTATATGTGTACCTAATAAATATTAAGTGGGTGTAGTGCAGTCTCACAGCTTCAGGGAGCAGGAGTTTGATTAGTAATCAAGTGTATGTCTATATCGAGTTTGCACCTTCTACTTTCAACCACGTGTTTTCTTCGGGCGCTCTGCTTTCCTTCCAAAAGTCCACAGATCAGGTTAACTGAACACGTGAGGGAGTCTGCTCTAGGATGGACGGCTGTCCCAATCAGAGTTGCTTCTTGCTAGGATATACTTTCACTGAAAAGAAGGCTGAAATGGAAAAGACAACTTTCTTTCTTTCTTTCTTTCTTTCTTTCTTTCTTTCTTTCTTTCTTTCTTTCTTTCTTTCTTTCTTTCTTTCTTTCTTTCTTTCTTTCTTTCTTATAATTTTCCTGAACATCTTCATTCACATCTATTAAATAGTTTCAGTAAAAAAACATTTCAAAACCGTTAGCCCCTGCCCTCTTAGGCTGCATGCAAATTATGTGTCATTTCAATGAGCGTGCTGCTGTGGTTAATGTTGCTGCCTCCCAGATCTACAAACCCGTGTTCGGTTACTGGCATTGTCACTCTCTGCGTGAAGATTCTGCAGCATACAGAAGCCAAGCATGTAAGGCTAAGTGGCTTCTCTAAATGTCCTGGAATGACTGTGTGTCAGTTTGCTTGTGTTAGTCTGCTTCCCAGTCTATAGTGGGTTTCCAGTACTTGTAACATCTCTGCAATGGAAAAAGTGAATTTAGAGAATGGATGGATAGATCAATGAGAATGTTTCCTTTTCATTAAAATGTGAACTTGTAAGTCTAACTTATATGAATTAATTTTTGCCATACCTTTGACAGCAGTGTTCCATTATAATTCAGGGATAATAATAATGCAATTTTAGGGTTACAAAGTTATGAGTATTCAAGGAACAAAGTGCAAGTCATAGTTTTAAACTGAGAATGTATATTTGTGTGGGTTCTGTTCAGCAATGTTTCATTAAGTAATATGAGCTGAATGGTGATTCCTACTTAAACATATTTTTTAAAAGTAGAAAAGCAAGAGAATAGCCTATTTTTAAAGTGGAATTGCCTTAAATAGTGAATTAAATGTATAAGGAATTACAATGATCCCACTGTCTACTTTAAATTAATTTTCATTCATACGTAAGGACAAAGTAAGGAATTAAACAGCTAAGCCCATTTCATGCCTACTCAAGATCCATCACTGCTCATCACAGAAATCAATATATAAATATTATTTAGAAAGTAGAAGATTCATAAAATTGATATCTCGATCAGGATGCTTCTCAACTTTGCAGTGCAGCCAAAGGTAAGAAACAGGGAAGTCCCTTCAAGGTGAAGGGAAAGCCTTCATTTAATATGCCCCCATTCTTGCCTTTGATGTAAGTTCTATTCTTTAAATTATCTTCAACCTACAAGCAGCACAAGTAGCCCACAATCACCACTAAATGAGCTGTCCAGCTCCATGCTACAACCTCCTGTATATATTCTGAAATGGAAAGTACATATGTCAGCTTATTTCCCAAAGAGTGACTGACTGCATTTTCCAATACTAATCTACTTTCTGCATATCTCATCAAAGGACACCCTTTCTTATTAAATCGTGAATTGAAAGGAAAATAAACATATGCAGACACATGCAGTTAGGACCACCAAAGCAAAGAGAGATTAAGTATTCTGTTGGAACAGTGTTCACTGTGCGATCTGGTGTAGTAAAATATGATGCCAATCAGTACAGCCGGAGTCACCTTGTGATGTGCAAAGTGCTGACTGCTGTTCTGAATAAGGCAGCTCATGATCATTTTTCATTATACTGTAGCTGTGCTCCATGTGGGAAAAGTCATTTCTTTATTATTTATTAGAGGCTGAACCTATCGTAAGTAATTTTCCATCTTTAAAAAGAATTTTAAATAGAGGACATTCTGTCAAAGCACCAATTGCAGATTTGTATATAAGGAATAGGACAGATTTCCAATGATTTTCTTTGTGGTCAAACAGACATCTGTTTGGTTTTTGAGTTTAAATTCTTAAAAAGTGAATGTCACAAAAATTGAGCAGACTTTAAACAAAGTGAATAAGTTGCTATATAAGCTAATTTGTTTGTTTTCATTAAAGTGGTCTTAAAGCCATAGATATTAACTGACCATTGCTATAAAGGTTGGAATTCAAAGTAAAATTAAATAAAACCCTGAAAAAGCTCAGCCCTTGAGGGATTTATAAGTAGCAACACAGCATGTATTGCATGCTTCATTATAAAGGCTGACAAACATGAAAATATGACATTTATGTTTAACACACTGGCATGCTAATCAGATTTCTCGTTTGCTAACAGCAGGCTACATGCATTATTAGGAGGTCATCATATGTGTGTAGAAATCTTTAGTAACTGGAATTATTTTTAATATTATTCTATCATGTCTTTAATCACTACTGTACCTAGGATCATGTTGTTGAGATGAAGAATTTAAAAACATCTAATTAATTCAAGCTAACAGTAAATGCAAATGTTATGGATTTTAAATGAATTCATCAGTTCCCTTGCCACCTGTACTTTTCAAACATTTTGATTTGGCTTGAAATGGAGGTGGAGGAGATCACCATCCTTTGTTAAATCACTTTTGCATTCAATTTGCATAGTGCATTTTGAGCTCTAGTTAGCATTTTTTATAGAAGAATACATGTATTAGGCCCTGTCCACCAAGACATCTGAACTGAGCGTTTTTCTGCCATCTGTAGTGTCAGGTGAGCGTGGATTGAATGCCGAGCGTATTTCTGCTCATTGCAACGAATTAGACCGTCCACATGGGCTTTCACCACTTGCTTTCGGTCAGGTGCGTATTTGGATCGCATCAAAAAAATGTCGCATACAGCTTTTTCTTGGTGTCAGTTCCTGTCAAAATCCCGACGAGTGTGAAGAAAACATCTGTATTATGTTTACATGTCGTTCATTTAATGTTCTGGAGGACCGGAAATGTCCCATGATTACATGTGTGTGTGTGAATATATATCAGGAGTCCCCAACTCGAGTCCTGGAGGGCCCCAGTAGCAGCAGGTTTTCATTCTAACCCTTTTCTTAATTAGTGGCCTGTTTTTTGCTGCTGATTAACTTCTTTTGAATTAATTTTAATTGAATTGTTTTTTAAGATTTGCTCTCCTGAATTTCTTCACCGTTCCTCTCAGTTGCTTCATTTCTTTCCTTAAATGGCACCCAAACAGAAATGAAACGTAAAATGAGTGAACCAACAGAAGATCAACTAAGTCAGGGCCTCAAACGCCAACCAATTTCACTCCAAGCAGTTGCTTAATTGGCGCTGAGTCGTTAATTAAACCCATTCTTTAATTTCATGGCTTGTTGCTGCTCTCATTGTGCAATAGCAGACATTTCCGAAAGTGTTAATTTTCTCTTTTCTAAGAGCACTATTAAAATGTTTTGGGGACCTGAGCAGATCAGCATTCCTGAGACCTTCACCTTTCTTTATTTTCAGATATTGTATGATGGATACAGTTTGATGATCATGTTTTGGCTCATTTTGTTTTTTAAACAATTAGGGGGTCTGAGTCTTCAAGAGCAAGTCAATTAACATTAATTCAAAAGAAGTTAATTAGCAGGAAAACACATCACTAATTAAGAAAAGGGTAGGAATGAAAACCTGCAGCCACTGGGGCCCTCTAGGAATGGAGTCGGGGACCCCTGATATATATATACACACACACACAGACACATTTATGCACATTATCAACAAAATAAGAGAATTTTAAACAGATTGTAGGTCTGAGTTAATGACGCAACTTTAGCTACTAATGGATTATTAATGCCAGTGGGTGAGTGCATATACGAGTACTGTTTGTATATTTGCTTAATTCAAGATGACAAATAGCATCTCTTCAGGACTAACATTGACCCGCATATTGGTTGACCAGTGTGTAAAATGGTGATGTACCAGCTGCAGCAGGCAAGCAAAACTTGAAACTGACATCCAACAGTATTTGAAGAACTTTTGTGGAAATTGTCACATTTCTTCATAGATAGCATACACGCTGTGCTGTCAGAGGGTGAAACCAGTAGCGGTGGAGATTTTTCTGTTTATGTCACCGTATCATGATGATTTTTAACACAAGCAGGTAAATGTTCAAGTCTAATAAAGCCAACTGATCCATATTTCGTGAATCCAATGAAGGATGAACCTCAAACCCCACAGGTTAAAAATACTCTGGACTGCCTACTAACTGCCCCCACAGGAAAACACACAAAAAAACAATCATAGTCAAGTCAATTAAGCACCTCTACAAAACGCAACTGAAATGCCTATAGGTCACTCAGAGTGCATGCATTTAACCATGATTTGAAAGATGGTGTGGACAGAACCTTAATGAACAATTAATTTATTCTGGTTAGTTGGAAAAGTATTGAATTTAAAATTTAGCAGAGACATGAGCTGCTTCCTGTTGTTTGATCAACAAAATGAATAATTGAAATTAAGGAAAAAACAAAAAAATGGTCATCATGGAAGTAGTGGTGGAAATACTTAATAATAATAATAACAATAATAATAATTCATTACATTAGATCTTGGATGATTTGTTTTTCACAATTGATTTGGAAGTAAAAAACAATTATTTGGTCAAAATCTAAAATAATTTGTTAAACCTATTTGGTGTCTTAATCAGAAACTTTCCTTTATTATAAACTAAGTTGGAATATCCTTTGCCTTTAATAGCTGGTCGACATGGTTTTACATGACACATATTATAGCCATATGAACACAAAATGGTAGTGCCTATGCAAGAATTACTTCTTAAATCCCAATACCTGAATTTTACCCTTTGTAATAATTAATCCTCACTTGCAAACCTTCAGCCGCTGGCCAATTCCTTACAAACAAAGTTATCCAGTGACATCTTGTCTGCTCAATCCAATTTTTCCTTAATTAACTACGACTGTCAATAGTTGCATTGCTGATACTCTCATAATACGTAGTGTACCCTCTGGACTTTTTATTTTTTAACAACATAAATGATTTTTCACCGGGGTTTATGTTCAGTTCATCAAGGGACAACTATTTTTTCAGCATTTTTGCATAGTTTTCACAGTGAATTTGCTCAGATATTTTGTAGGGTGTATTAGCATACAGAGAACAATCTGAAAGGATAAAACTTTTGCACATTTAATATTGGTTTTATATGTAATGTAATCACCACTTGTGAAATTAACCCAATTGAGATTGTTAGGTTCAGCCATTTGACATGTTTTATTTAGCAATTAGGTCTGACTTTGGCCAGATCTGCACAAAACTCTAACTGATTTTCTTCATTACCCACAGTGCACAAATTCCAAAAAAAAAAAGTTTTGAAAAACTACAGAACAGCATTTTTGATATCTCTAAGTTTTAAAACATTTAAAAAGTAATTTCAGGGACTCTTTTGCAACACTGAGTCACAGCCATGGCTATAGTATATTGTCCACATGGAGAAACACTTGTTAATCTTCCTAAGAGTGGCATATTTCATGAATTAGATTAGATATGCTTTAATAATCCCAAGAGAGAAATTCAAGAGAAACAACATATGAATTCTGTTCTTCAATTGAAACGAATAACAGGAAAATGCCCAGGGATGGGCAGGCTTCTACTCAGTGCTCCACTATTAGAAATGCACAGTGTAAAATTGGAAATCACAGCAGAGTTATAAGCAGAAACCATCACTCATTAATAGCAACACAAGTATTCACCTCAGGCTTGCCAAAATGATAATGATTGAGTGTTCTTGAATAATGTTATGATGATGTACGTATATGTCACAAGTGAAAACTTGTGGCTATTCTGTGCTCATTCTGTCATGAAAAATGATAAAACTTCTTATGCCAGTGCTCAAGCATAGTAGTGGAGATGTTATTTTTTGGGATGTTTTGCTACATCAGGAGTTCAATGACTATTCATCATTGAAGGAAAAACAAACTGTACTATGTGTCAAAGAATATTTTTTGAGGATGTTGGACACAGCTGGACCATTTAGGAAAACAATGACCTAAAATAAACAGGCTGATCTACCTCAGAATTGTTGAGATTTAAAAAGAAATGGCATCTTTTAAATGGCCTTACCAAACCCAAGGTATAATCTCCACCGATATGTTGTGATAGGATCTGAAACAAGCACTTTATTTTCAAAAACTCATAAGCATCAGTTCTGTTAGGAGGAAAATACCTCTACCGGTCTGTGAGAAACTAATCTGTAATTATATAAATTGTTTTGTTTCATTTATTGGAACTAAAGTTGGCATAATCAGTTTTTGTGCCCATGGGGAACATTTTTTTTCCAAGAGGGAAATCACACGCTATCTTTTTTAAGTATTTAATAGATATTACACTTCTCTGTTCTGTGTTCATAGCTAGTCATTGTTTGGTTGGTGATGTTCTCTGTGAAAAATACGCAGTGATGCAGAAAGTCAGACCAGGGTTGAATCATTTTTAACAGAACTGCAGATAAAAATAAAGAGTCACTTCCAAAAGGTTAAACTTTTATTTAAACATAAAAAGTTCTTTGTTAGCTTCACTGGCTAAGAGGGCAGATCACAAGAAAGTTGTGGTAAAGCAAATGGCCATATGAAACAATTTTGTTACTTTTGAGCCATGAGCTACATTTTGTCAGAATGGAGGTGAGCAAAGAGTTCACCATGGAGGACCAAGTTCAGCTGGAAAGAATAAAACAGGTTTAGAGAATGTGTCAGGTAAGAGATGGCCACTCTGAGTTAAACACCCAAAGTAGGCACTTAAATCAAAGTAGTTATCCTTTAGTTCAACTGACAATAGACGGTTACTTTTCACTCTACGTTTGTGGGACAGGACTTCATCCTTATGAGGTGCAATTCAGCACTAGAACATTCACCATAATGAAACCATCCCCATTGCATTTGCTTTATGACGTCAGCTTTGATAATTCTCCAACCCTTAATCATGAAGTAAGAGTAATCCACACACTGTCTATAAAAGCCATTCTAAAGTAGAATTCTGACATTCTCAGCGTACTTTTGGCTAATTTGTTAGCCATTGTGCTGCATTTTTACTTGACTTTAGAAGACATGAGACACTGGATAAGATCAAGAGGCTGCCTTCAGGTTTTTTGGATCATATTCAGCTTTAGAATAAAAGAAATTATTTTTTATAATCCCATAATTGGAATGTTTAGTCTCCATTCATCAATATCTTTGTTTAGATATTAAGGGATAAAGATTTCAAATGTTATATTAAATTTAAGTGAAATGTACAATGCAAAAGTTCATATGTTAATTTGTTTTAAACTTACTCAGTTCAGATCAGGGGCTTGAGGTTGGAACCAAATGTATAGGAGATGCCAGTCATTGGAGCACTGACTGACACACACACAACCACACTCAATCAGACTTGATGTCAACTATTAATACAATAATAGCCCAGCAACTCTGAGATTTTTTTTTAACAAAACACTTTTGAGACAGGAAGAATCCTGAGGTTTCAAAGTAAGATTTGACTTGTAACACTTGCTGGAGAGTGGCGACATGTTGTATGTCCATCTGGTATGCAGCTAAGAACTTCAGTATACTCTGTGACAATGAACTTGACATTGTTTCTGCTAAATATGACATAGGTATTGGACCAAGAGCCTCTCCTGAAATCTGGTAGAAAGAGAGAGAGATAGAGAGAGTGTGTGAAATAGAGGATTTTAATCTCTGGGAATTATTTTTCTAGCCACACATTTGCATGCAGAACTGCAAAGCTGCACATTCTAATCGTATTACTTTTAATATGTGTGCAGCCTGCAGCCTCCAAGTGGAGTGCTACAAATAGGTTTGTTTTGCCTGGGAGAAAGAAAGAAAGAAAGAAAGAAAGAAAGAAAGAAAGAAAGAAAGAAAGAAAGAAAGAAAGAAAGAAAGAAAGAAAGAAAGAAAGAAAGAAAGAAAGAAAGAAAGAAAGAAAGAAAGAAAGAAAGAAAGAAAGAAAGAAAGAAAGAAAAAGCAATGCTAAAACACACTGTTTACTCAGTGACTGAACTAAAGTGTACAATATGGCCTAAGCAGGGCAGTTGGGACCAAGTGATGACAAAATGATTTACACAATTAAAAGCTACAGTGTACAGAGTTAAAATGATAGCCTCCTTGCTGTAGTATTGGTAGACTCTGTCCATGAGAACAGAGTCTGGTTATCTAAACTTATGACCACTCGCTCCCAAAAGCAGAAGAGCCTTAATGAGATGTGAGGAACCAGGCACACTTTGGTCCAGTGCTTGGCTATTAATGTATATTACCTTCATTATCCTGGCTATCCTTTCCTCCTAATTTGCATTCATTGTTACGGATGAGTCAGTATTTTACTGTTCAGAAGTCAGCTAAATCTAAATCATCTGAATGGGAAGCTAATGCCGTTTTTTTAAAGCAAGAATAAATCATAAATGCTGCGGTTCTTCTGAAAAGGCTAGGGTGTGGGTAATTGGAACACCTACTTGTACAGGAGAGAGTAGACTTCTGTGTGCAGACTGAATGTCAAATTAACAAAACAGCAGCTTGTTTTTTATCATATCTACATAAGGACTTCCTGATGCAGAACTGTGAAATAATTGGATTTCATTAGAAAAGCTTAAAAATTAAAGTTTCTCTTTCAATAGCATGCTATAGTGTGGTGTGTATTATTTAGAAGCCCTGGTAACACTTTAGTACTGCAAAAATACATGTACCACTCATTTACTATTATGTAACAAGACCTTAACAAACACTTCTTTCAGTCTTCATTACACTTGTTAAACAAATGTTTCTTCCTGTCTGCAATGTGACCTACTGATAAAACTTTGCTTTGGAGTGGTCTGAAGTGGCTTAACTGAGACACATTTCTCTTGAGGTTACATATTTAGCATAAAACCTGTGAATCCTTCATATCAACAAGTCATTTTACTGTCATGTCAACATGTCACACTGCACAGAGATGAATAACCTATCTAGTGATGTCTTGTAAGTGTTATGAAGACCAAAAGAAGCCTTTGTTATGTAAGGTCTTGTTGCTTAAGAGTAAATGAGCAATAGATGTGTTTTTACATATAAATGATTTAACAAAGAACTAATAAAGTATTTTTTAACATTCAGTAACACATTATTCATGTTTCAGTATGTAATGTATAGCTGAATAGTGACAAATGTCTTTAAGTGCTAATAATTATTCTTTACATTTATAAAGCACTTTTCTCACTACTGTTGTCTTTCACATGTTTTACGGTCTTTAAAACTGGCAATTTCATGTTTTTGTCTGCTTTGTAGCACTAAATGAATTCATGTAGGCTTTCACACTTTACATGTTCACATATTGTTTATTAATTAGTTGTAAATGTTTTTGCAGTAACAAACCTTGTTGAATTTACTCATCCATTGGAAAGGCTTCTGAAAGTTCATTAATGAAAGTTACTTTACGCAGTTCTTTTTTTTCCCAGTATTATTTCGATTTATTGCCACAACAACACAAGTTGCATAAATTTGACTAAACACATCCGTAAAACATACAACATAAAAACAGCAGTGTTGTTGTTCCCCAACGGCTTACAATCAACGAGCAGTGCTAACTCTCAGCAGTTACTGTACATGTCTCTTTCTACACACCAAGACTGGAGATTTAATCTGTGATTTGTTTATGTTTGAATTAACATTAAAACAACAAAATATGTCTATTGCTATCTAAAATATTGTACATAATCTGACTGGAATCTGGTAGTCTCTTTTTGTGATAAACGTTTGTCATATTGTGGTTCTAAATAAAATTGATTCTGCAGTTAAGTAAAAAATGCCTAATTGAAGGTGTCATGTTGGCAACCTCACTGCAGTTGGAAATGTGATTGATGACCAGCTGTTTGCAGCTTCAATGTCCTACCCTTGTTCATGCAAGGTTCCTCTGGGGACTCAGACCTCCTGTCATAGTATCCACACATTCATGGAGTCTGACTGAAAGGGCTAAATTGGTCCAGCTTGAGAGAATGAACGATGCAAGCGGGCTTTATGATGGGCCCACATCCTGAACTAGTGGGGAGTTTTAAGTTAACTAAAGCTGCAAAGCAATATTTGTAAAAGGCAAACTATTATTATGTTTTTTGTCAACTCCATATCCTGTAATTGCATGGTTTTGTCTTTGTATTTTCATATTTAGTATTTATTTGTGTCATAGTCATAGTTATTGTTATGCTTAAACCCTGCTTGCCCAAGGTGGGATTTTGAGGATTCATTTGTGTTGATGTGTTGATTTTAAATTAAAGCACATATTAGAATATATAATACGCTACCATGGCTGTCCGTTTGTCTGTCCAGGATTTTAAATCACCTGTAGCTCACAAACCATTTGACCTGTTGACCTGAAATTTGGTACACACATATTACGTGACATCTACTATCCGCTTTCAGGGTGATCATTGACCTCCAAAGTTATTCCTTTTTTTATTTTTATTTTATTTTATCATAGAATCAGCTCTCGGCAGCAGGTAGCAGGGCGGCCGTGCAGCGCATGCGTACAGGTGCCGTTCTCATCTCTACCACCTTCACCATCACTTTCCCTACCTCTTGATATCCTAAATCATTCTTGAGGCAGATTGAAGTGCCAGCTTAAGTGAAAAATTAAGGAAAACGTACAGTACTAAGTAATTGCAACACAAACACTGACTTAATCATTTTTAATGCGAAAAGATGCTGACAAAGGAAAAGAAGAAGCGGGCCGCTAGGGTGGAGAAAAGAAGAGCTGGTCAGGACGCAGCAAGCGCATCGACCTCTAAGCAAACGAATGCTAAATGTACAGAGAAAGAGAATGAAAACTATGAATGCTCAAGTGTATTCACTGCACGTTATCGTGCAGTCCACCATTACTGGTTAGAATATATATTTGTTAGTTCAGCTGTTTAGTTTGAGTCGAGGTAAGGATGAGGATGCCTTTGATGGGAAATTTATTGGAGAAAAAGCATAATTAGGTTCATCTGGTAGTTGAGTCATGGCAACTGGACTTCTTTCTTGTTAGGCAGATATGTTTCACTGCTCATCCAAAGAGCTTTTTCAGACTGAAGAAGCTGCTTGGATGAGCAATGAAATGTATCTACCTAACAAACAAGAAGACCAGTTGCCATGACTCAACTGCCAGATAATTTCACTTGGATGACTGAGAATCTTCATAGACATAATTAGGTTCAATACTCTGATCTGCCAACTGCTCTGATGTTGCTGCTCCTACAGCTAACAGCCACCTTTGGCTCCTGAAAATGTGCAGCTTAGCCAAGTAGGACACACATATGAGGAGCTGTGAAAAGCAAATTGTTAATCCCGGTTGTAAAATCCAGTTAGGGAACAAGGGTGAAGCAGATACAGTATGTTCCAATGCTGTGTTAATGTTTTCTTGTAGATTCCCAGACCCTTGGATCATCTGGTAGATGTTTTTGTATATTTAATAAGTGCTTATTAAAGATTCAACTAATCCACAATTCTATCCTTTTTCTGACCCACTTAAATCAGATTTAGGATTGTGGGGTCGGGAGCCCATCCCAGCAGCACTGAGTGCATGGCAGCACTCCATTGCAGCACACACTTACATACAACAGTACACTGAGCCAAGTCTTGTAACCTGCACGTCTTTGAAAAGGAGAAGGGGAGCAGGAGCACCTTGGAGAAAACCCTCCCTGACAGACTGCAAATGTTGAGCCTGAATCCAGTCTCCCAAAGCTGTGAGGCAACACAAAACCAAATAATCCAATATAAATGTCTTTTTATATCTGCATCTGTATTTTTATAATTTCACTACTCAATGAACACCGACCTAGTGCTGCATGCACTATTTTTCATTCTAAATATTTCAATCACATCTTTATTGCAGACTTATTTTATTATTATTTTACTCTGTCCTGAAAGTTCTTCGCCTGCAGCCCAAGGATAAACTCAATTGCCTTTCTCTGAGTTGCAATCTTTTTATTGTACTTAGATGACCAAAACTAGACAAATCACCTCTAGGGAGATCACAGGAGTGTGTGAGAGCTGAGTTTTCAAGGACATCAGTGGGTGTTTTTGTAGCATTAGCCCTGAAGCACACCATTCTTAAATTTCTAATGAGACTAATAAATCACTGTTTACTGGCACATCTTAATTAGTATTTTGGTGATAAAGTAGACCATTTTAAAGGAAACCTTCAATCAGTCAATCAAACAACGGTTACAGGTTATCTCTCCTGGAAACTCAGCATGACAAATAACAAAAGAGCTTTAAAATAGTCACTTTATTAATAATATAATATTAATAGTATAATTTGCTTTTGTATGCTGAATAAAAGTAACAGAATAATCTGTTTATAACTCTAAAGGGCTAAACTAGACTTTTCAGCGGAATAACATTACAATACATCACAGCACCCTAATTGCATTATCACTATTTGAAAATGTATGCATTTGTAAATACTAATATACAATACCTCTCAACACTAAGAGTACTATTTGGCATCTGTAAATACTAATTTACAATAACTATTGATACTAAGACTACTATTTGATCTGGTCATTTTTAATTCTCTGAACTGCATTTCCACCATTTCTTTACATTGTTACGTGACGTGTTTCTGCCCTGGTGAATTCCATTTTTTGCCATGATATTATTTAAGGTAGCCTTTTTACACAATATCATTACCTACGTAAGTGTTTGTGATTAGGATTTTTTGTGTTTCCTTTGTCCTTTATCACTTCTGATGTAAAAGCACTATGTCTTCCTCAGTCTTATTTGTTCTATTTGTTTTGACTCTGGACGACGTGTGGTTTTTCCTGAGAATGTCTGTCGCCTGATTTTGTACCCACCCTTACTGTTTTGGACTATTAGGATAAAATGGATGCAACTAAGACGTGACAGTCACTCAATATGTGAAACTCAACTTCTGTTTTCTAGTTATTTCTTGAGAAAAAAAGCTGCCCATTAACCTTGCTGCAATCATCTACACAGTTTTATTTATTAACTTAGTGAGGTCAAAATTTTCTTATAGATTAAACAGATACTTAATTTTTTAAGAGCGAATGGGCATGTCCAAAACATTAAAGAAAAGCTATTTTAACTGCCAAATTAAACTTTATATGTAGAGTTAGAGTTAGTGATTTACATACAAGTCCTGCCTATTGGGCTTTGGATTTCTTATCACAGGTTATTAATAAAATTAGTGGCAGTTCACTCTTGATCAGTTCCCTCTTTAATCCATTTCCATACATTATAAGCAATGATTTTAGGACTTGAGAATTATTTTGTTTTCTAATAAGATTTCTGCACTGTTATGTTGCTTACTATTCCACTGACAAAGAAGACCTTTGTACCTTAGCTTGTTGCAATGAAGTTCAGACTTTCATGACCCTATAGCTCTGTCCATAAAATGAAGCGATTTTTTTTTTTGCAGTGCTAATGATTATTATGTCTGAGTAGCATATGTAGGTTTAGAGGGGCACTATCGTCACTAAAATGAAATTCTTTATTTGCATGTGCTAATCAACTCTCTGGCACCAGGATTACGTCAGTATGACCAACTTACCTTGAAACGTGTGTCTTCATTAACTGAAAAATCTTACAACGTATCTATCATTAACAGGCTAGTCCTCACTCGTCTTCTTCTCAATAATTCATTAGGATGGAAACAGCTGGTTGGATTGCAAAACCTCTTTCAACAACCTTTAAATGCAGTGGAACTTCATCAGAGCTTTCTCAGCTCACAACCTGCCTTAGTGAAATTAAAACCTGGATGGAGCAGAACTCTTTAAAATTAAATTGCAATAAAACTGAACTCCTGCAAATTGGGACTAAAATGCAACTTAATAAAATGAGCTCCTTCCCAGTCCATCTTGGCAGTGATCTCATCAGACCTGCCTCCACTGTAAAAAATCTTGGTGTCATTTTTGATTCTTCCCTCACTTATTCCACCCACATAAATCACATTAAGAAACTTTCTTACTTTCACCTCCGTAACATATCCCGTGTTCGCTCCTTCCTCTCCTTCTCTAATGCTGAGAAACTTGTCCATGCTTTTATCACATCCCGCATCGATTATTGTAATTCCCTACTGGCAGGTGCCCCTTCTAATCTTATATCACAGCTCCAGCTTATTCAAAACTCAGCTGCAAGAGTCCTTACTCGAACCAGCAGCAGCGAGCACATCACACCCATCCTGCTCCATCTTCACTGGCTCCCTGTGTCTTACAGAATCGAATATAAAATCCTACTAATAACCTACAAAGCTTTAAATAACCTCGCACCAAACTACATCAGTGACCTCCTCCATCACTATGTGCCTGCCCGCCCACTAAGGTCCTCTGATTCTGGTAATCTTGTTGTGCCCCTCACTAATCTACACTCTATGGGTGACAGAGCCTTCAGCTATATAGCGCCCAGACTCTGGAATGACCTAACGAAATTGATTAGATCAGCTGACTCCATGAATTCTTTTAAAAAACAACTCAAAACTCATCTGTTCAGGAAGGCTTTTAGCTCTACTTGACTTTATTACCTTTCTCTCAGTTTACTTCTCTGTCAAGATGCCAATGTAACCTGTATGTGTGTGCTAGACCATCAATTATGTTGTCTGTTTTTTTCAGAATTTACTGTCTTAATCTTCTTTATTTATTTATCTGGTTTGTACAATGCTATATACTGTATATTCTGCCGTTCTTTATTATATTCTGTAAGTGGCTTGAGCATGGGAAAGGCGCTATATAAATAAAATGTATTATTATTATTATTATTAGTATATGTTCCAAATTTCAAGGTCAGTTAACAAACTGGTGATTATTGTTCATTAACTCTAAAAGACAATAAAAAGTAAAGTCTCTAAATGGTCCTAAGTTGAATTTTTTCCTTCATAAAACATTCAGATGATTTACCTAAATATAATGGCTATTGTGAAGTTACACTCCAATATGAGCATGAACGCATAAAGCATTAATGCCCATCATTCAGAGATTAGTCAATGGCTGAGACCTATTCAAACAGAGATGACATTACCAAAAGCTAAAAAAAAGAAAGAAAAAAAGCACCAGAGTGAATACAATTGATGTCTTAATAATCATAAAAAATTACATGAAAAGAAAAATGAACAAGACCAGAGTCAGACATAGAGCGCTCCTGATTCTCTCAAGGTTCGGTTTACTTCAGCCTTAATTTTGACTCGGCGCTCACTTCAAAGTGAAGTTTCTTGCCAGAGATGGAGCAGGTCACAGTATCAACAGTGCACTGGCCTCTTAAATTGGCTATAAACCCTTATCTGCCTAACCTGTCATATTTCTTCTGCAGAACAATATTACAGTGTTCATGCTTACAAACTCTTGGCTCTAAAATTTGCGATTAGTAAACTGCTTTATCAATTATGTTTATTTTTAGTGTATTTATTAATCACAAAAGCTTATTTTACATTTCATCTGGTAAGCACCATAAAGCCAAAAATATTACGTAGACTTTCTTTTAGACAGGGCTTAAATAATATCATGGCAGGTTATGAAAAGCTTGAGAATTTTGTCAATTTGAAGCGTCTAAACTATTTTATGTTGTCAATTATGACTTCAGTATTATTATATTTAAAAGCACTGTCTGAAGGTGCAGTACACTGAACTAAACTTTTCAAATTCTCCTCCTTCTTTATTTTTTCTGCCATCATCCATTGATTATGGATTGAGGTGGGCTTATGTATTTGGTGTTTACTGATTTTGCTCATTCTGATGAACCTTGAAGATTCAAGTAAACACCTTTTAGGCCTCTTATGCGTCTTACCCGGCCCTGTCCCAAAGCAGCAGTAGATCCTATTTTTCTCTCATTTTTGTCACCTAACTATCTTTTTAGTGTTTAATGTTCACTTTAAATCTAACCCATTTTGTCCCTTTGATATGACTTATAGAATGAATTAAGATGTCATCCTTCTCCGTTTCAAGATGTTCAGCTTAAACTTTATGACTGAGTGGTGATTTCTCATATATTTCTTGCAGCATTTTTCCACTGGATCTCAGTTTAAGGGCTTTTTATTATGAAAGAAGTGCAACCTTGTCTTTGTGCGGGCAACTGATTGTTTGATGTATCTTTGTGTAGATGATCGTATTTGGCATCTGATATTCATTTGTATCTTTGGCAGTTGATATTCACTTGTACAGCAAAAAAACAGAAATTAGTTGACTGTGTACATACATTATATTAAAACACCAGAATCTGTTTGCTGTCAATTTTTACTGACTTGTATGGTTTGGTGTGGGATGTTATGTACCATGGTCAGATTATTTAATAATGGCTGGCCATGCATCTGTTCCAGCTAAAGAGGTCCACTTTTCTTTCCATGTAGTCCCTTTAATTTGGTGGACTGCAGTTATTTGGCTTTTCAAACTGTAGTTTCATAGTTTTACTTAATAACAGTTTTCACTTTGCTTTGAGCTCCTGTTATGTTCATGGGTGGTCATTATAGTAGGTTTGAGAATTATAGTCTAAAACCTACTTTATACTTGATGTGTCTGTGGTGGGCACAAGAACTGTGTGGCGAAAATAACATCAGATTTCGCTCACATGCACTGCATTTTCACCATGCACTGTGCATGGAAATCTTTCTAACTAAGCTGGACACCCAATGCAGCAGCTTTTTATTCAAAATGGTGAATTTTAAAGAGAGGCTAGTTACGTGGGTACCAGAATAATGAACGAAGGGGCTGAACATGGCGCAATAGATCATTAAAAGCGAGTGAGACATTTGAAATGTATCTGCCCATCATGCAGGTCCCGCACTCACAAGAATATTACTCTCACCCTCCCTTCACTGCTTTGGTTCAACAGGTCTTATACACCACTTTTTCGTTTTTTACCTCTTACAGTCAAATAGCAAGCACAACTGTTCTTCCATCCTCTGATATGACATTATTAGCTATGCGACACTGACCAAACATTGTCACTTGTTGACTCGGTGAATGTCAACGTGCCAATTGAATGGGCTACAACAAGCGTAAATGTGTTTTGGTCACTGACCGTGCACATGCTTTGAGGTGCAGTCTGCAGGCACCAGGCTTTAAAATATATGCATTGATTCTAGATACTAATATAAATTCACTTTACTTAGCACTTATGTTATGCTTTACAATAATTACAAAAGGGTATTAAAAAATGCAACATAAATATAAAACGTAATTTTGTAACATAAACAGAGGAACATCAATATATTTTAAAGTATACCACCATATCTAAAGGATGGATACATTCTATCTGTCCCAGCTCAGTGACTTTTTCAAAAGGATCACACCACAATGAAATGATGACAATTTCATATGAACAGAAGACATCTAAAGAAAGAGGTCCATCATATGCGACAAGGCATTCGCTTGAAGGCTGAGCAAGTGCCACCATAGATTAAAACAATCACTACAATGAATTGAGTAAAACTAGAAAACAGCAACATGAACAGCCTCAGCAGCTGCTCTTAAAAGAGTTGACTTTGTTAAAGTAATGAGTGTTCACACCTTTTTTCCAGGACTTACGGTTTGTTGTCTCTTTATTGGTGCACTGCAAGCAATGCATATGAAAAAACTAGGAAAAAATGTTTTTTTATTTAGTAAATAACACTGCAAATGGTGTAAGCAAAATTTACTTGACAACATTTCTTAAAATACGATCAATAATCTTAAACACAAATTTCTTGATAATAAATCAATCAGCAATCAACAAGGAAAACAAGATACTGTATAACGGTTTGATACAGAAACTTTTCACCAACTTAGAGTTAATTGTTTTCAGAGTATGCAGATATTGGATGTTGGTTGGTCAAAAATTTCACCGCATTTTGTGCACATGACAGTACTACTGCCAGTACAATACAATACAAGACAACTTATTTTTGTATAGCACTCTCCACTAAGTGCAGGTGCAGAGTGATGAGAACAGTTCTCGGTTGAAATACGAGTATAGATTCTGCTAATTACTATATACAGAATTAGTATGTTACAAATATAGATTTGTTAAAATACATGGAGAACAATGCAGAAATTTATTAAACATAAATGGAAAACAGCAATATCTGTCCATTAATTAAGTGATGAACAATGGCCTCTTGATAATGGAGGAAAATAAAAGAGAAAGTCAAAAACAACTAACACTACCACCACCACTACTACAGTACTAGAAGATCATTCTAGAGTTTGGGTCTGTCATTTATAATTAGGCCTGCATTTTGAGATTATAATGTATGCCTTGCAGTATATTCATTAATAAGTCCTGTAAGTTAAGGGGTGCCAAACCATTTATATTTTTATATGAAAAAAGAAGGGTTTGTAAATCTTAATTGGAAGTCATCAAAGTCATGTTTCTTAGTTCTTATCATAGTTCTTGATGCAATGGCTTGAATCAACTGTAGCGCAGTAAGTGAGTGAATCAAACAGTCTGCCCATGAAGCGTTATGCTGGTCAATTCTGCTTGAAACAAATAAATGAGCTAGCTTTTCAAGATCCCACACCTTCAAAATTTGTCTCAATATGTTAACAATTCTAGGCTGGAAAATTTTCAGAAAACCCAGAAATGTAATGACTAAAATTGAAATATGTATCAAGACAATACCTAAATTTTTCATGACTTGAGATAAACTAAACTTTAAGGCTTTTTAAAGATTTTCCAGTATTGTCTTACTATGACCCACTAAAAGAATTTCTCCTTTCCTGAATGTATAGACAAATAATTATCATCCACTGTTTATATCAATAAAACAGAACATGAATAATGCAGTTGCAGAAGTAGTATTTGGATTAAATGATGAATACAGTTGAGTGCTATCTGCATATACTGTAAATGAAAGCTTATATTACATCTATAATTTACAACTGCTACTTGCGTCATTCTGTATATACAGAAAACAGAATTGATCCCTGGACTAAATCCTGTGGTTCACCTTGTCTGTTTTTGGATAAGAATAAAGGAATGGTACCTTCAGATATCTGCACATATTGAAAATAACCTGATAAATATGAAGTATGCCAACTAAGAACGGTACTTGAAGTCCCATAAGAAACACTTTAACTTGCTCCCAGCTCTTAAAACAACGACAAGCGACAATCAAAACACGCAGCTCACCAGCAGTAGAAAGCCAGAAGATGATCCGATCCTTTTCTCCTTAACGTGCATTCAGCCGCCCCCCTTCACAATGCGAGCATCCTGCGAGAAAGAGATGTAACCACGCCCTGGGCCGGAAGTAAAGGACAAGTCTTGTTTTTACAAAAGTTTTAAAGTAAAAGTGAAAGTAATGCATATGTAACAATTCACAAGAAAATAACAATCTCTTTAAATTGTATATCCGGTAAACCAAACCCGGGGGATGGACGAGCAAAGTGAGCAGGGGGTGGAGCCCCCTAATGATCAATAAAATCGAAAGCTGCATTTAAGTCTAAAATAAAATATTGGTGGCATTACCATCATTTGAATAGGGGTGACCAACTTCAATCCTGGAGAACCACAGTGGCTACAGATTTTCATTCTAACCATTTTCTAAATCATTAACTAGTTCTTGCTACTAATTAACTTCATTTAATTTATTTGCTATTTAAGCCCTTTACATCAGGGATGAGCAACATCAGTCCTGGAGGGCCGTGTTGGCTTCAGGTTTTTGTCCCAACCCAAGTGCTTCATGAGAAATCATTCACTGCTGATGAAGCACTTAATGCACAAGTGACATGTTCTGCTTCATTTTAGTTGTCTCACTTGTTAAGATTTTGAACCTTTAATTGCCTGTTTTAGTTTTAAACAACTGCATTCAATGGTTTAACTGCTCCTTATTAGCAAAAAGATGCAAATGACAAACAGACCAGCAGTTCTACATCAAGCTTGTCTCCATTTCCACCAGTGTGTATTCATCGTTCACTGTTTGGTTTAATTAAGTACTCAGAAGGAAACTGAAGAGAAAGTGAAGAACTGAAAATTACTCATCTGTTTTAGGCTTCAAATCACTTGTATCATTCGAAAGGAAAAAAAAAATCTATGATTTAAGAATGAATTGACATGGTAGAGTTAAAACACTAACAAGCCATGAAATTAAATAAGATCTTTCACTGGTGAGGATTGGCTTCTAATTAAGCAACTGGGTTGGAACAAAAACCTGCAGCCATTGCAGCTCTCCAGGATCAGAGTTGGCCACCCTTGCATTAGAAGATCATTTACAGCAAAAGTTTAATAAGTTTGTACGCTGTGACTGGGTTAAAACTCAATCTTTCAGCCCTCACACCATGATGGGGTGTGACTTTGAATCTTATACCCCATTCAATATCTACTTTTCTGTATGCATAGAAATTAAAATCAGGAAATATTACTTTTTATTGTACATTTTATCATACAGTAAAAGGAATTATGGGCTTAGAAACATCATAATGGTTAAAATCCGCAATTCTCTGCAGTCTCTGCAAAGAAAGGAAAATTCTAATTGCAAGTGCAACTTGCATACTAAAACAAAACATGAAGGCAACTAAAACACAATGCAATTATTACAAAATTTTGATAATAACGCTGGATGAAAGTCAGCCAAGAAAAAATTCTCCAGAGAAATCAATTGCCTGTCACATCTGTTTAACAGTGGCACATACAGTACAGTATTACTGAGCTTCTTAACAGACAAATACTTGTGTGGTTCTGCCATTTGTTTGAGATTTTGGCATTCAAAAGAATAAAGAATGATGCCAAACCTTCTGTGAGTTTGTGAAGAGGTCTACATTGATGACCTTCATGTAAGGGGTTTCTGCTACTTAGGAGCTCTTTCATCATATGCTTCATGGAAAAGGCTAGAATACCTGAAAGCTGCACTTACCATGGAAATATTTCAACTTAACAAGATCTGCTGTTTGCACTTACAGTGATTGGTACCCATCTTAATTTTCATGCTTATTCCTTTTTTTCTACACCATACCCAGAGAATGTAAAGAAATATTGTGCATTGTGTCAATGGTATCAAGTTTTTGTTCTCAAAATTGCTGAAACTTTTCCAGAGACAGCTGGTTGCTCTACTTTTTTTCTTTCTTTTTTTTGCCACTCTCAGAACTGTGAGTCTACATTTAACCCAGCTCGGCAATCAGAAATGCTTAGGGGCTGGATAAATGAAACCCCAGGTGTTTATTAAACTGAAGAATCCGAACGTAAGCTACAAGGCATCAGAGAGATCAGGGTAATGAATAATTAATTTTGTTTTGTTCCCCTAAATCCCCTCTGGTACTTTTTTTGCCTTTTTTTTTTTTGCTGAGGCTTATATTTCTCGAGCTTTAGACAATGCATCACACCCTGCAATATGTCTTGTTGCCATGGAGACACACATGAACTGTAGCCTGCATTCCTTGCATTTCTCTGCATATTACCCTATGAAGTGATGCCGTTTCTAGGTATTCTTATCCTGATGTTCCTGTGCTTACCTTCCTGACATGTTTAACACTGGCACATTCGGAATTTTCATTGTGCTCTTTCACTGTTGCACCTTTGAATACACTGTATGGCAAACACAATGTGCAGTGTTGACGTGATTTCAAGAAGAAATGTCGGCTGTAACAATGGAGCTAAACATGTTCCATATAACTGGATAAAGAGAAAGAGTAAAGTAGCTTTATTTTTTTAATATAAAGGATTAGGCAAGCAAATTTTATGTAATAGCAGAGCTATGATTGCTTGGGTGACTCATAACAATTTTCTGTTCAAGAGTTTTTAAATACGCAGGGCCAAAAACCTTTGTTAAAATCCATTAATGTGTAAGCAGCAGTACAAAAATATCTGTGATTATTTTTGTTTTACACCATTACATATATATATATATATATATTACATATATATATATGTGTATATCAAAGTATTTTTGGAATTATATATTGTAAGTGCCAAGCTAGATTATCTGGCATCCTAGCTGGGATAAGTATGGGACCTTTACCTGAACAGGTGGACACAATAAAGGAGCACACAGAGAAGCTCCTAATTTGATATATTTTCATCCCCGGACCGCAGTAACCATGTGCAACCCTATAGAGTATGATGGGAGGCAGCACTGCTTGGTCCCATGGGAGCCACCAGGCAGTGCTGCAGAGATATGTGATCCCTACGTTTCGGGACTTCTGCCTGGCACTGGAAGTACTTCTGGGTGTGACACAAAAGGAAGCTGTCCAACCTCCTCCAAAAAGTCAGAGCTGGGAGAAAGAAAGGCAACACTTGCTGGAAGGGAGGTGGATGGAGAAAGATGAGATGGAAGGAGGAAGAAGATTATTGTGTAAAAGCCAACCCGCGGCGTAGCATACGCCGCATAATTATGTATTGATGGGTGAACACTTCCTGAAAGACACAGTTGTCCAAATGGGGTGGGTTTGAGGATACGACTGTAGGTGAATGAAAAGATGGAACTCTGGAGAAGGCAACATACAATTGTCCGTGACTCAAAACTGGAGGACCACCGTCATGCCTCCACCTCCCAGAGCGAGGGATGGGGCTGGACGGCACTCGGGCGCGGAATGGCGGAACAAGGGGAGAGGGGAAGGACGCCCATTCCGCCCCCTCCACCCCGGCCCCCCCGCCATTCTAGTCTGCTGATTTCTTAGTCATCGTTCAGTACGCACTGCCTGCTCATGTGCCCGCCCCCAGCTCCTCACCTGAGTCGCTTTCGTCTGTGTACAGTCCACATGCACCTGTGAGTCACGTTGACTGTTCATTTTCCAAACACCACCTCAGTCGCTTTCGTCTCTGGTACAGTCCACGTGCACCTCTGAGCCACGTTGACTTATCATTGTTTTTTGCGGTTCCAGCTGCTTTTCTATATATAATCCACCAAGTCACCCGACCATGGTAGTAGCGAGTGGGGGTGTGTACAAAGGGCAGGGACTTAATCAGTGCGAGCGTATGACCCGCACTTACTGGGAATTCCTCGTTCATGGGGAACAATTGCAAGCCCCGGTCTCCATTACGAATGGGCTTCAATGGCTTAGCCACGCCTCTCGATGCCGGGTAGACACACATTGATCCATTAAGTGTAGCGTGCATGCAGCACCGGACATCTAAGGGCATCACAGACCTGTTATTGCTCAATCTCACGTGGCTGAAAGACACTTGTCCTTCTAAGAAGATGGACACCGACCGCTCTTTTCTCGCGTAACTATTTAGCAGGACGGAGTCTCGTTTCGTTATCGGAATTAACCAGACAAATTGCTTCACCAACTAAGAACGGCCATGCACCACCACCCACAGAATCAAGAAAGAGCTATCAATCTGTCAATCCTCTCCGTGTCCGGGCCGGGTGAGGTTTCCCATGTTGAGTCAAATTAAGCGAAAGGCTCCACACCTGGTGGTGCCCTTCCGTCAATTCCTTTAAGTTTCAGCTTTGCAACCATACTCCCCCCGGAACCCAAAGACTTTGGTTACCCGGTTGGCTGCCCGTCGGCATTGTTTATGGTTGGAACTATGACGGTATGTGATCGTCTTCGAACCTCCGACTTTCATTCTTGATTAATGAAAACATTCTTGGCAATTATTTTTGCTCTCGCTCGAATTGTTGGTTGGCGGGGCTCTGTGAGTTGGCGGGCGTGGCTGTGTCGTGCGTGTGCCATGGTTGGCTGCTTAGAGTTGGTGGGCGTGGCTCTGTGAGTTGTCATCGTATCCCATGGTCTTAGAGTTGGTGGGCGGAGTGCTGGTAACAGTCAGGCGGGCGTGCGGACAGGCGTTTTCGTCCCATGCTCTTAGAGTTGGTGGGCGTGGCTCTGTGAGTTGTCATCGTATCCCATGGTGTTAGAGTTGGTGGGCGGGTCTCTGTGAGTTGGCAGGTGTGGCTATGTCGTGCGTATCCCATGGTTGTCTTGCGTGCCCTGTCGGCTGCTTAGTGAATTATATATATAGATATTTGTGCTTGTGCAACCTGGGAGAAACCCTTTGTGAGGTGTTTTATAAGGAAAGCCTCTGTTTTAAATCTGTGACTGTTTGTATGTCAGTTGTTTCTGGGGTTTGCGGCTTAGTGGCGGCCCTGTCTGTTACCTTACAGAGTGTGCATTTGTTTACTTATTTTAATGAATTCAACTGACATGTTTTACAGTCATATGCATGTATCTCTTATCCAGCTGAATAAATCCACTTCACAGTTGTGGAAACCTGAGCCTACTAAGCCACTTTGGGTAGAAGGAAGAAATCAGCTCTGGATGGGGGTCTAGTCCATGGTACATACATTATTTAACAGTGTTTCTTTTGAAGTCTTGTTAATTGTTAGAAAGACATTGATGAGTAATTCCTTGGCATTTGTTCTTCTTTCAAAGTGTTAAATTTCTTATTTCCATTTTCGTCATATTATTAATATTTATTTGTGGATATTTACATTTTGTTCAGATATGTTATGAATTCTTATTTTTTGTTGCTTTGATTTTTTTATTGCATTTCAGTGGTTGCTAACAATCTGTGCTGGGTCATGTCATACACACCAGCATGACGCATGATGTTGGTGTGACTATACTTTAAAAGAAGGTGCTGTGTAAGCAAAGCATTCAAACATTGAAGTAGTAAAACATGTACAAAAAAGAGCAAAAACAAATAATTAGGGAAAGGATTTCTGTTTTTAGGAGGCCTTCTTAGATTTTTTTCTCATGCAGAATCAAATCTCAACTCATTTTTTTCTTGATGATTATTAGGAAGATGGGTATTATGTTATTTGTGCCCATCGAGAAGGAAGTAGACAGCATGCTTAACATGTGGCTATCTCACCATCCCTTCAATTAAACTTTTAAGAAGCTCCCTGAATTAACGGGTGCCTTTATCAAACTTGTTGTTTGTGTGGTTTCAGGGGTGTATTGTTTTAGTGAGGAATGAAATTGAACTTTGCACCCTTGTGCCACATAAAGGGTCTGCAGTTATCTCAGCTAGGATTATATTAATATTTTCAAGTCATTACATTTTTCAGATTTTACAGATGATGTCATCACTCCATACAGGTAGTCGTCGATTTACGATCATGTCGTAAGTCGATCTGGACAAAAGATGGGCCGGTATATGTATTCAAACCTGGCTGAATGTATAGTACTATATAAAAAGTCCCTTATGTCATATTGTTTGTTTTATGTCGTTTTTTTATTATTATTCTTAGCACATTGTCAATTTTTTTTGTACATTTTTTTCCTTTAATTTTATTATTTTGCTTTATAATTACTCTTGCTTGCATAGATACTGAACCCTTAACAGTTTCACAAATCCTTTCTTTGTCTGTGTTAAGTTACATCATCAGTGTGAGTTTTTCCGAGTGTTCATTGTGTTGACTGTGAGAGAAGGAATTGTACTGGCAGAGTTTGAGCACTTATATGTTTCCTGTTTTAACATTTCAGACTGTTAATAATAAACATTAACAGATAAAGGAGTTCAGTGTGGTTTCATTACCTCTTCGTGGCAGTTCACACAAAGCGTCACATCATGAGTCACAATGCAGAAACTTAGGAGGTTTACCAGATTCAAAGCCAAAGTGCAGCAGTACACCACGTGCGGCGAACACTAATTACAATAGGATAACGAAAAGTCACTTTTGATCGAATTCGCTTTCTTTCTTTCCACACACTGCCTGATAACCTTCATTTTTGTGTCAAGATAAATTGACTTTTTCCTGTAATTGTAAGGCAAATGTAACTGAACGTATTCGAAACCTCAGCAAGTAGTAAACTGAGATGAGTGATTCATGGCATACAGACTTGACATGTCAAAACTGTTGTTTGCCAGTGAGACATGGTAGCAGTTGTAAGTCGAATCATTGTAAGACGCATAGGTCGTAAGTTGATGATTCCCTGTATTGTCAACAGTTTTGATAACCTCCCAAGTTGTCAGGTTGGGAAGGCTTGATGCTCTATTGTAGTTTTCAATGGGTATGATGTCAGGACTGCCAGCCTGGGCCACCATTATAGTTGGAAGCAGTTCACTTCTACTAGACCATCCTCTGACTCACTAGCCAAGCCACTGAGGAGTAGGTCTGAAAATACTGTCCTCAAATTTTATTGAACTAATACTTTTTTACTATTAGAATATGGTATATTACAGTATATTGTGCAATACACAACAAACATTGTTGATTAGACTGTTCATTTTTGCAAACTAGCATATACTAGGCATATTGCTACTTCTGTCTGTTTTTCCATATAAAAAAATCAGCTCCTATTGGTAATAAAGCTTAGTCTTTCAGGAAATTTGTTGTGAAAGTTTACTTGAGCTATTGTAAATACGAGATGCTATTCAAATTTAAAAAAAAAATTAAACTCTAGTGAAAGTTATTGACAATTTTACAAACTTGTCTATCTTAAAACAGAGAAGCATACTTTGTGACTTTACTGTTTACTGTTTCAAATTTACTCTGAGAGGGGTCACTTGAACATGCACATTTTGTATATTTTCCTCTTTTACTTGTCCGAAAGCCACTCCTGATTGTAGAATGCATCCCCAATACATGTCAGTCAAACTTATATTGGTGCACTAGCATGCCGCTTATACATCAGCTTACTTCTCCTGCTGCTTGTGAAAGCTGTTGAACCACCAGAAGCCCCTCTGGGCCTCTTTTTAAACTACATGAAATGGTAAAGTGCTGTTAAATGTATTTCATGTAGTCTACTAAAACCTTTTACAAAAGGAAACAAACACAGGAAAAGGTTTCGAGTAATTCTGTGACCCCATATAATGGAAATAAATCAAAGCAAAATAATCCTTTTCACAAACGTGAAAATTACGTCTTTTCAGGCGGGAGTCCAACTGATTTAAAATGGCAGAACTTTTAATCATATGGATTACAGGCATGAAGGGGTGGGTCCAAGAGGGCAGACAACAGAATCGATGTCGTCAATCTTAGAATACAATGACAACCCCTGGTTCAGTGGTTAATTACCATCACCAGAGCTCTTAAGCTGCATCCCATGTGTATGCTCATGACAACATATATACTGTCACTGTTATTTTTGAATATGATTCCCTGTTGCAAAAATATTTATTTAAGGAAATGTGATAACAGGCTCTCTGAAGTAACTACAAAAAAAATATTCCAAATTTCAAATTAGTTATGCACACAAAAACATCTGAATTTTCTGCTGTGTATACATTTTCTAAGTTATGTGTAATACCTGTAAACATATACACACCCTTTTTCTTTAGCATTTACTAGTGGGTTTTGCCCCCTGCTTGCTTCGCTCGCCCACTCCTTCCCCACTGAGGTGCGCTACACGCCAGCCACTTTACGTCTCTGCTGCTCGTGTTGTGAAGGGGGGGCTGAACGCACGCTAAGGAGATGTGATCGGATCAGCTGCTGGCTTGCTGCTGCTGCTACTGAGCTGCATGTTCTGCTTGTTGCGCTGTGCGTCAATCATTTAAAAGCCTGTACAGCAGCTGCCCTTTTGTCTCACTGCCTTGTCTCGCGGGACGTTAAAGTGTCTCCGAGAAAATCACGTATCGTCTCTTTCCAAGATTTTTTTTTATAATAGAGAGACAAGTTGTCTTTATTGCCCCTAATCTGGTGAAGTAATTTTTCATCTTTGATGTACATGGATCCTTCTGCAAGTAGATAATGCTATCAGCTACTGTATTAACATATTGTATGCTTTTTTGTATTTTCTTTTGTTGATTACATTGTTAGGCATTTTTGGAAGTCAATTGCATTAAATAAATATTAAGCATTTGTCTGATTAAACAATTTCTGTTGCATGTTTGTAGAATACATTTCGGTTGTTCAGTAGTATTAGATAAAATGTTTCATCCTTCTGACTAACGTTTTAACTTTAAAAATAACATGCATACATTGGTTTTCTTGTATTAAAAATTACAAAATTTGCTTGCTGTATTTGTATTTTAGGTATTCAGTAAGGCCTAGTCATTTAGGTACCGGATTTTAAACAACAAGCTGCCTGTTCATTCCTCGTCTCACCTTGAGCTAGTCATTCACCCTGGCAGTGCTGCAGTTATTGAAAACAAATCTTATACATTAGTGCCTTGCAACGCAAAGCACCTTAGGATGATGATCACTATTAAAATGTGGCTTACAAAATTAAGACATTTACAGGTCTCTTTTAGCATCATGCAGTAGCTTTGATTTTTTAAACTTTCACTATTTATTATACTAAGCAGCAGTCACTTATGGTTTCTCAGATATTTGTGCTGTGCTCACAGGTAAACCGTCAATCCCAGTAGTTGCCCTGCCATACCATACCGCAGTTAAAATTTGAGATTTATTGACTACCTGTCATGAGTCTTTTGTATTATTACCATAATCATAAAAGCCCTACTGATCCAGGCCCAATGTATTTTATGGACTGTGACAAAGTCTTTAATTTACCCAAGCGATTGAATGTTCAAAAGGTCAGTCATTAATATATAATTTTTACATTTTAGGAAACAATTAATATTCACTTTATACAGTGTCTTTTGGGTCAACACTGTATCAATGCACTTTTTGAATACAGTAAAATATTTCTTTCTATCTTCTGAAAGTGTATTGTACTCATATAGTTTAATTGTGGTCAGATTAAAGGCCCTACTCAGGGTCACACAATTCAATCTGCAGTATTTGATGGGCAGTAAGGGAGTCATTTGGGTGCTCATCCTTCCCACTATTAATATAATATATTGTTGGGTGAGATAACATGCAGTAAATTAATTGGTAAATGTAAATGAAATGCATAGCTGTTATTAATGGATTTTGTATGTCTTTTGATGCCTTCTGTGAGTTAAAGAAAATTAAATCTTAATTTAAGAAGTCTTATAATGTTGCCCCGTGTGTTATCTTGACAGTCAGCAATGCCACTCTGCCACACACTTACGATGCCCGTCTCCGTTTTCCAAAGAATGCTTGCTGAATGCTTCTTTAACTTTGTAGTTTATACTCTCCGGGACTCTGCCCCCAGTTCCATCAATATTCACACTTAAAAACACAATTTTTCTCTTTTATGCTATAAAACCAAATGTATTGTTACTGAGTTTTCTGTACTGCTATCTCATATGGTTAATGTGCTGCCATGTAGAAAGAAAGATGGCAAGACATGTCAGAAAGAATGTATAGCTAATACCTTCAGACACCCTCTATTATTTTTTATGTTTTATCACTGATCTTTTCTAAGAATCTCTTCTTCATTAAAGTCACTCCAGCAACTCACAGAAAACATGGATACCAATATAAGTTTATATATCGTATTGCCATTCTCAAGTCAAGGCTTGTAGCCTAAGGGATATACTGTATGTCCACTCTCTGCTGATGATGTTTCTCTGGTAGGCCTTTTTTAGCCTCCTGCATCTTGCTTCTCTAAAGTTTCATTTTTCTCTTAACACTATAAAGCCAAGTCTGTTTATTAGAATAGCACTGGATCATGTATGTATTTTTATATATTTTTTATTTATCAGAGCCATGGGAAGTGGAGAAATGTTAAAAGTTGGCTGGACATTCAAGTAAAGATTTCACTGTTTCTTGTACATGTACAGTACTGTTACTACTACTACTACTGTCAGTTCATTTTTACTTGTTTAGGCTCTTCAGGTTTTGTACATATTAAATTTTGTCTAGTTGTTTTAAATTAATATTCCTGGGTGCTTTATTAAGCATTTTACATTTTGGGTTGGGGGGCTGTAGAATAAAATGAGGACTGATTAACTGGTGTTCACTCTCCCACCATTCCTTCTGTCAATTATTTGCCCTTGCTCCCTCCTATAAATGTCTGTTGCTGTGTAGCTTTAATCAGGCAGCAAACACAAGGGGTTGATGCTGGCTACATTATTCCTGCAATGTCGCTTGCCTGTTGCAAAGGACAATAGTAATTTCTTTTTTTTTCTTTAATGTTTTTTTTTGTTACATCAATATCTTTTGCTTTACAAAGACATTTTCCATTCCCCAAAAAGAGATATGGAACAGCCATAAAATAATTATGTATGCATCTCCTGGATTGGATTTACTTCTCATCTGTGAGGTGCAATCTCACGATAAGATCAGGCATCTATTGGCTCAAAAAAGAAAAGGAAGCAGGTACTACTAATGGACTGTATAATCTCCATTTGCAATGGAAAGGTAAATGGACATACTGTATTTCCACACAATTTAAAAGGTGATTCTGAGAATTTGTTCTCTACATATTACCCACACTTTGAAATTCGTGAATAAATAACAACAGTTAATTTATGAGCATTTCATGTTGGATTCATTGTTAGGTGTCATGTCTTATTTTTTTTACCTTACACCAAGAATAAAAGAAAAGGGCTTCTCCTTGTGGAGTGGCTTTGTTCAGGCAGTGTATTTATGGACTTTTATTGATTTGTGAAATCGCTTGGGTTGTTCTTTCTTACACTGCCTTGCTGTAATAAAATGGGCTAGCTAAAACTAATCACTGAAGGTGACTATCAGTGAAAATTTTTAATTGCATCTCCCTCCCTACACTAAATACAGGGAATAATCAATCAGTCCCATTTTTAGGAAACCCAGCAAGGAAGTCTTACTACTGAAAATCCCTCGGCAGAAGCAGATGATATGATCCTCTGCAAATGCTGAGGTTTAACACATAAATCCTGGGATCTGTTTGTCAGCTTGTGATGTGGAAAGCACTGACCACCATTCTGTGTAAGGCATCAGCAGCAGCATAAAGAGATATTTGCTGACACGGGAAGAGTCAAGTGGTGCCTTGAGAATTTGTCTGATGAACAGCCTGCCTTGACTGCTTCCTGACAGGTTGGATGCTTTTGTATCTGTGAGCCTCTGTGGTTTATTGATGTTATGTTATGACTGGTATTCATTCACATTGTGGCGGATTCACCAATGCATATGGACTGGTTGAACAAAAGAGACATTTTATTGTAGCTTTGTGAGAGCTATTTACAGTTTTAAAGGAAGACATGAGACATTTTATGCTCAAATAGCTGGTTTATCGTGTGTGTAGAAATTGTGCATTATATTATGTATTTTGATAGACATGGTTGCAATTTTTATGTACATTTGATGCTAATAGGTATAGGTTGCTGAAATACTGAAAATTTCCCCTTAGGATTAATAAATCTATCTATCTATCTATCTATCTATCTATCTATCTATCTATCTATCTATCTATCTATCTATCTATCTATCTATCTATCTATCTATCTATCTATCTATCATATTAGCAGTCACAGCAATTGAACAGGACTGGACTGAGGTGATATGTTGTACATTAACAAATAACAGAAAAATGTAAAAAATATATGAAAAAAAGCACACTCTATACCAATGACTATTTTCATATTAGAGGCGTTGCCTCTTAGGTCTGAGCCCCAAACAAGATGTTTGGAGCCAACCTGCAGATAAAACATTCAACCTGCCTTCCCAGCTAAAATGAAACCCCACCATCTACCCCTCCATCCCTTTCCTTTATCCATGTTTAGTGTCACAGCATCATTTACAAACTGTGGAATATAGATATGGTAAGACTTTAAGAGAGAAAAGTATCATGTGACATTATTTTAGTTTAATTTGCAAAAGAAAAACAATCCTTGCGCATCATCTACATTCAGTATCACCCAACATGTACATAACAGAAAAAAAACACATTATATTGAGACTTTGCACTAAAAAGAGTGGTGCAGTGAATTTGAAAATAACGGGTTCACAACTTTAATGTTTGTCAGGGACAACTTTCCTCTCTTAATGATGCACTGGCTGGGTTAACATATATTGGCCATCCAGAATGAACTGCCAGATATAAACGTGCTTTATGGATGTGCTAATATGAGTACTAATAAATCAGATTTACAACATGGGTATAAAATATTGTAATACTTCCCAAGGTCATTGAGGGCACACAATTTCAGAAGGAGTATGTGAGACTCTGCTGGTCTTGCCCTTTAAATACTGTATGACCCTTTAATTACAAAGGCTCAGTGGTGCAAAAGCACTAAATTTTGCTGGAAAGACCTCTAATTTGGTTTTTCTAGAGCAAATATAGTACCTCTTCATATACCAGAATTGATTCCGAAGCACAGTCAGAGGTGATCCCAGATGTAACCATCTCCTTCCTTAGTGGACTTTTAGTCAGTATCAGCAGAAAGAGTTTGGCAAGTGCTCAACTGGTCAAAGTAAGAGAGACAAAAAATAAGAGAAAGAGAAATGTGTGGCTGATGAGAACTTTTGCATGATATTATGAAGGGACAAGCTGCCCCATCTGTTAGAGGAGGGCTGAACAATGTAGATACAGAAAGGCAGCATAGATTTCTTCCATCAATCCATTCATTATCCAACCCGCTATATCCTAACAATTTCTTTTTTTCTGTTATTTTCGTATTCTGTATATTTTGTGTTCTTCCCTATCTTTACATTCGATTGTGTTTAGCAAATACTAGAGATTAGTAAAATGATATGCATGAAATTGAATTCAGTGCAAAATTCACTTTCCCAAAAAAAAATAATAAATTAAATTGTGTTTCATGTCTAGTGAAATGTATGCCATTCACAAAAGAAGAAACTGGTTTGGGTCCTGTTTGAAAGTGTTTTCATGTATTGATTTACATGTATCTGCTTATGTTTTAATATTTAAAAATAAGATCTTTAATGAAAGGAAAACATAATTGTGCATATCCTCAGCTAGGATAAGGTGGGTGCTAAGTAATGGTTTTGGAAGTTGGCAGCAGTGACTTTTCATGTATTGAGATTTTCCTGTCGAGAAAACACAGTAATGTTCACAATGGCATGTTTTAGTGTGTGTTCATGTAAGAAATTTGCAGCATATCATATTTTTAAAAATGAGCTGCGTTCCTCTGCAATGGTAAAAATGAGAGGCATAAACCAAACTGATTTTACCAGTGCGGTATGGATTACATGTTTTACACAGCTGCAGAAAAGATTTGTACTGTCAATTTCACAAAATTGTATGCAATTGAAACTTGCCTTATCATTTTTGTTATTTTGATACTCTCCCATACAGTGATTAGTGAATTTAACAATCTTATCTTGTCTTTCGTAACTGGGAAATCTCAGAACACACTTGTCAAACTGCACTTAGAATTTTCTTAATTATAATTATTGCGCATATATCATTTCCTACTGGGTGGTTAGGTTAGTTTAAATTAAAGTAAATAAATATATACAGTGTATCCATTAAAAAATAATGAAATATACAATCAATGCAAAACTTCATATTTAAGTTAAGTTATTTAAACAGTTTAACTTTAGTTAGTGGCTTGTTAATGGTTAACAAGGAACACAAATTTTTTATTGCGTATCTTTCAGTAGTACGGCATGGATAGCAAATGTTAGAAGAAATCTAATTGGAAATTAGAGCAGAACCATCTTGCTGAATGCAATGCTCACACATTAAAAGGAAAAAATGCTAATCTGAAATGAACCCTTCAGGGCCGAGATCCCAAACATCTGTGTGGGCATACCTTGGTATTTTAGACTCTAAAGTTGCCATTTATACAGCTTGAAACTGCCATGGATTGATGTCCAGTGCACTTACTGGCTGTTCTGGATTTTAAACAATGCTCTTGATTGCTGTGGTGGGTTAGTAATTTGGCCTCTGATTGGCTAGAATTATTTAAAATATATCCTTTGACAAGCAAAGATTGCAACAATATACAGTACATAGTAGTGGTCTGTTACAATCTGTTGACCAAGGCAATAGGATAGACAATCTAAATATGCAGATATTAATGGGAGGCCAATACCGCATAGAGAAGTAATATATACAGTATCATTGGAAAGCCCCCGTTCTTTGTTTTCATGTGGAAGAAGTGTCTTGATATCTCAAATCAATCTTTAATAAATAATGCTTAAAAAGTGTATTGCAAATATCATGGTTTCAATATATTTGGGCTCATAGGGTTTGAAAATAGATGGATGCATGGATTATATATTACACAGTAAAATAACATGTATGTTTTTTCTGACATTATGATTTGCCATCTACACTGTAGTGAAGGGATGTACTATTGTATCAAGAAATGCTTCACTTATATACAGTATTAATTTCCATCAAGGGGATTCTAGCTATTCTCCTAGATTGTGGAATTATCCCAGATGTTATAGTTTTGGTACTGGAAATGTAAACCGGTCATCCTAACAGAAGCAAGTATAGGACTGGTAGTGCATTGTGCATTTTCATCTTGGTTAACACTACTGTTATCGTTTTCACACCCACCTCAGCATCTTTATTTGAATTAGTTGAAGATAGAACAAATATTGAAACCTTCCCCAGGAGATTCACTGCCTTCAGAGCCTTTGGTGGAAATGTAACCATTTTTAGCTGATAAATCTCATCACAATCCTGGTTTTTCATATTTGCATACAAACATCAGGACTTGGGGATTGTACATTTTAATAGAGTGGCTGTTTCATCGTAATGACTGTGGATGTTGTAAATCAACAGTCATTAAAAATTCCGACACAAGGGCATCTTAAACTTAATGATTTGCCAGGTGATAGTTGACTAAGGGACCTACAGTAATATTCCATCATATCATTGAAAGGACAAACGTTGCATGTCCTACAATGGTCCAGTCAGAGCCCTAGCCTGAAACCAAGTGCAAACTTGTAGATCTGTTTGAAGACTGTGGTGCGTGAGCATCATCTGACAAATCTGCACAAACCTGCCAGGAACAATGGGTCAAAATCACTGCTGAATAATGTGCAAACTTGCTGTATATTTACCCCAAAAGACTGTTATGGCTGAAAAAATTGACCCTACAAAGTAATAAAATGTGAGAATTGAATTATTATTAAAAAACTTTTTTTCATGTTTCATTGCTTAGAATAAAAAATATCAAAGAGAACAAAATTTTAGTGTAGGATGTGTTATTGGGTAAAATTAGAAAATATATATCAAAGATCTAAATACTTTTCCAAGGCAGTGTGTATGTCAGACAAGAACAATGTAGGAGGCAGGAAACAAGATCAAAATATATGTTCAAGACGTTCTATAAGAAAAAAGACTACAACACTGCCACATTCATGATGTTCTCCCACCATTCCTAGGTGGTAACAAAATATGATGTAATTTGGGGTTTAACCGCACCTTCCTTTTCGTATTTCCATTAAGAAGGCACTAATTCTAACATACTTGCACACAGCCCAATTTGTCCTCTATGATGGTCTTTTACTCTTTCAGAAGGATAAACCCTAAATAAATAAATAAAATTATAAGAATTGTCAGTTGCTAGTATGTAAATACTGTATTATTTTAAGGTAAATGCAGTAGGTTGCCAAGTAGTTCTTCAGTTATCTCAGAGCAATGATCAAAGGAGATGACTTCTGGGGCCCTGAAGAGTGGTGTGTATGGAACAAAGATCTGCCATTTTTAAAATTTCAAATATTGCATTGCATGTTATCTGCAAACTCTCCCATCAGCAATGCTAACACCATCAGATGCCTTTTTGGCCATGTGATTGGTGCCTGTATAGACTTGTGCATGAGATAGAAATGATCTGTTATGCAGTTTATTATTTATTGTGAGTGGCACAGATTATGTTTGGTAGGCAAAATCAGAAACAGTAAAATAACATAACATTCTTAAACTTAAGTCTGATTCAGGTTTGGTAGAGTGCCTAAGTCTACCCCAGAAAAGATTATCATGACACAAAGGTAGATGGTGGGCCATTTCATCACTGGGCCCACTGATGCACACACCCATATAAGCGCCACTTTGAAATGACCAATTAATTTATCATTCATGTCTTTGGAGATGAGGGAAGAAAACTCTTAAGTCTACACCGAGGGGTTTAGCTACAGGAATACTGCGATCCAGTACTATGAGGATACTATGAGATATAGTAGTAATTCACACATTTTACTTTTCAAGACTAAAAACTGGACTCTTCTAGATGTCTGCTTAACTTGCCTATTAAGTCTTTAATGCATAATGGTGTAAAAAAATTGCTTTCCAAATGATGTCAACTATTTTCTCAGAGCCTCTTACTGAGTTTGGTGGCAATACATAAAGAGTTCATTTTGCAGTTTTTCAATGTCTCTTTGTTTTTTGGGCCCTTTTCATATTTAGTAATTGAATTAATTTTTGTATGCATTTCATATATACTATGTCTTTATGGAAGACTAGTGTCAAAATGTTGTACTTCATCTATTCTTTTCTTTTTTTCTTTTTCCTTTTTAATTTTTGGCTATTATAGCAAATAACTAGAACTATAATATAAAATTGTACTTAAGTCAGTTTAGTCCAGTATGTGTGTCTATGGTTTTATATATTTATATTAGGGTCAGGTACATCAAGAAATTTCCACTCAAAAGATTTTTTTTAATATTACAAAACATGGCTTTAGCACAATGTAACAATTTGTGTCTCTGTTTATTGTCCTGTCAAGCCACATAAACTTTACCTGTGTACTGCTCAGAGATACACTTGGGGCTATGCTCAGAATCCTCTTGTTTTCCTTTAAAATTCTCTAACCCAGTATTTCATTCTAAAAGTTAGTTGTTGCCCCATGCATTGGCAACATTGGTTGCTCCTCTTTGTGTTTGTCCATCATGCAAATGCCCACATTCAAACCCATCTGCACCAGATTTTGCGCACAATCCTCATACCCACACCAAACATCAAAGGCTGTGTTTCATTCTAAACTTTATTTGGTGTCCACAACCTGGGCAGATTGGAAGCCCTGCTAATGTTTTAAACTTATTGCATACTACATTTAAAGCATTCTGGCAAGGATCATAAATTTTGTGAATTTCCCATTGGGATTAATAAAGTATCTATCTATCTATCTATCTATCTATCTATCTATCTATCTATCTATCTATCTATCTATCTATCTATCTATCTATCTATCTATCTATCTATCTATCTATCTATCTATCTATCTATCTATCTATCATAGTTCAAGGGTTGCTTTGGAGAGGATGTCTTTCTGACAGCTTTCTCAAACTTCAACAAACTCCCTTTAGTAAATGTTATACAGTATGTTTACATCAAGTTTAGTATTTTGTCAGTGTCTATTTAAATGTTTATTTTGTTATTTCCTTTGCCCATGAATATGTAACAGTAAATAGCTTATAAATTATAGGGCTAAATTATAGGTTTATAACTTTGTAGAAAAAATATTGTGACGTATGCAGTGTTATTGCATTGCCTTGAAAAATTCAGTGCCTATAAAAAGTAATCACCCCCTTGGAAGTTTTCACATTTAATTGTTACACAACCGTGAATCACAATGGATTTAATTGGGCTTTTTTGGCACTGATCAACAGAAAAAGGGAATTTAATGTCAGATTGAAAACAGATAATTGCAATGTGGTGTAAATTAACTAGGGTTTCACTTGACTGTATTATAAATGCACCTTATCTGAAAGGTCCAACTTGTACTGAGCCAGTAAGGTGGACTAACCTACACAATGAAGACAAAAGAGCACACCAAGCAACTCCCTGAATGAAAAGCACAAGTCATGAGATGGATACATGAAAATATTCAAGTCACTAAATATCCCATGGAGTCCATTTAAGCAATCATTAAGAAACAGAAAGAGTACAGCTGTAAATCTGCCGAGAGCAGACTGCGCACAAAATCTGAGTGATCATGCAAGAAGTCTAGTGAAGGAGGACACCAAGAAATTTATGAGAACTCTAAAGAAGTTACAAGCTACAGTGGTGGAGACTGGAGTAACCAGGCAGACAATGACTGGTGCTTCACAAGTCACAGCTTTATGACAGAGTGGCAAAGAGAAAACAAAAAAGAAAAAGCTACAGTTTGCTAAAAGGAATATGACAGACTCTGAAGTCAGTTGGAAGAAGGTTCTATGTTTTGACGAAACTACTGTAAAATTGAGTTTTTTAGATATTAGACTAAACGCAATGATGTTATGAAAAACACACCATTCCCACTGTAAAGCATGGCAATTGCAACATCATGTTGTAGGGATGCTTCTCTCCAGCTGGTCCTGAAAGGCTTGTAAGGGTAGAGTAAAATGAATGCAGCAAATTTTCAGGGCTTTCCTGGAGAATAAAAATGATGCAGTCTGCAAAAAACCTTCTCCTTGGGAGCTACACAGAAATTACTTAAAAATGACTGTTAATGTTAATGTTCTAGAGTGGCCAAATCAGTGCCCACAATTTCAGTTTCAATTGAGAATGTGTGGCTGGACATGAAAAGAGCTGTTGAATCATGATCCCCAAGCAGCCTGACTGGGCTTGAGCAGTTTATCAAAGAAGAAATAGGGAAAAATGGCATTGTCCAGATGTGGAAAGACTTGTGCACACAGACTCAAGGCTGTCATAACTTCAACTATTAAATACTGACTTAAAGGAATCGAATACTTATGTGAACAATTATTTTGCATTTTATATTTATGATTATTTTAGTTTACGTTGCAGGAATCTGTTTTCACTTTGACAATGACGAGTCTTTTTCTGATGACAGGTGTCAAAAAGCCACATGAAATCTACTGTGATTCAATGTTGTATGACAAAAGTGTGAAAACACCCAATGGGGTGAATACACTTGAACTTAGAAGGCTATGACTGAGACCATTAAGACACAGAAAAAAACACAAAAGAGATAAAAGCCACAAATCCATTTAGAAGTATAACCCATAGTGTAAATAGTGTCCCAGCAACATCATCTAGACACTAAATAGTAATTATTGGTACCTCTTAGAGTATATATTTGCAGTATTTCAAAGTTTGCATGTTTTTTATTTATACTGTACTAGGGGGTTACCCTCTGCTTGCTTTGCTTGCCAACCCCCGTGGCCTGAACTACGCACCATGGAGGCCCAGACGCTCCTCCGAAACCCCCTCTTAAACGGTGATACAATGGGAAATAAATACAGTTGTTCTTTTACCTCTTCTTTGCTCGATCAGCTACTGGATTGCTGCAACTGCCGTGCCGTGTGATCTGCATCTCGTGCAGCACTTCGAACATTTACAAGCCTGTACTGCAGCTGTTGTACTCTTTGTCTTTTATTTCCGGTTAAATCTCTTGGCACAAATTCTCATCTCACGAGATGTGAGGTCTTGATATTTTTTAGTTTATAATTTAAAAATGGAATAAGAATCTGAAAATCTAACAACATCACAATAAAGTTTGATAAATTCTGAAAAGAATGATACCAAACATATATATGTAGGTTTTAAAATAAGCCTGATTTAAAGCATGACAAAAAACGTGACATAAAAAGTCACATAAAATAGTTGCACAAAATTGTTGCACTTTTAGGCTTAGGATTTTATATATATACAGTATATAGAGTAGATATCATAGTGTTCCAAAAAATGTAAAATGTTCTATTATTTGTCTGTTGTTTTTATTACAATTCTATGACTAGTCTGAAAGAGACATGTTATAAAGAATCTCTTTGCACCATGTGTACACAAAAATAAACCTGAACTTGAGTCTGTCACTGTCAGTTAAGATCTGCAGTTCTGAGGCAAATTTAAAGGAGATGCATATGTGTGTGTTTTAATTCAACTGTTTCTGATTTTAAATAATTTAAATAATCAAGGAAATAAAATAAGAACATTGAAATGCATTGAAATACACATGTGTGCTATTTAAATCATTTTAATTACATGAAAAGCCTTCACATTGTTAAACTCTCTTAGCTGGTGGCATTGAGCCTTTTTAAACTTATTGGAAACAAACTGTTCTTGTTCTTTGCTCTTATTCATGTTTTTTCATTTCAATTTTTTTACACAAGTGGACCCTTTTGAAATATGAATCATTTTCTGGATGTACCACTGCAGGATGCATGTTTGCACTGTATTCTAATTTGACAGAAAAATTTAGATGCCTTCCAAAATACAGCCTTATTATTTATACCAGCTACATTCAAAGGTTTAAGGGAATAAAATATTACTTCAAGTCATTTCTGAAAGTTCTCAGCTCAAGTAAATAACGACTTATCTGTATCCTGTATAAACACAGTTTTTCCTCATCAGTATACAATAATACAGTATGTACCCCACTGCAAAATCTTTATAAGCTCCCACTTTTTGGTTGAAAAATGTTGCTGCACCCTGTTTATATTCACTGCCAACCTTCTATTCAATATCAGAATTACACCAAAGAGTATTTCTGTACCAAGAATATCCCACAAAAAAGACAAAGCATTGTTAACATGGACTAAACAGTAGAAATAGTGGATAGTCAATAGAAAGTGATTAACTTTTGATTCCATGGGGGACTAGTGTAATATTAATATCTTATTTAAGTTATGGGATTGACACGTTATTCCTGTATGCACTACATATTATTGTTTAAATATCCATTACTAAAATCTAAAAAGAAAAATACTAGTGGTAAGAAATTTATTAGTGATTGATTGCAAGAGAAAAAAAATTAAATGATGTAGTAAAATCCAAAATCATTTAATACTAACTATTTTAAAATTGCTAAAAGTATTTTACTTTAGTTTGCCCTGCTGAGGAAACAAAGCTGAGCCCTCGCTGTCTCTGGGTGCTGCACAGTATGCCAGCTCTCTCTCGCTGAAAGCAGGGGAATGAGAAAAAGATGTGTGCTTGTATTCCAGAGAGATGAATGTGTGGTATAAATCACACATGCACTTATTAATCAAACAGCAGGGTATACTGCTTCACATCAGCATGTCACAGTGGGGACTTTTTCCACCCATAGTCAAATGACTCTTTGCTTGCAAGTGCTGAATCTCATCTGCATTTTATAAGCAAAGAACATTTGTTAAAATAGTTCAAATCATCTGTGGAGGAAAGATGATTTGAAAAATGTTTAAAAGGTATCTATCTATCTATCTATCTATCTATCTATCTATCTATCTATCTATCTATCTATCTATAGAGATGGAGAGATAATGTGCAGGCTTCACATATACGTATACTGTATATACATATATATACAGTATATATATATATATATATATATATATATATATATATATATATATATATATATATATATATATATATATATATATACACACTGTATATTATAGGACAAACCATAAGAGTATTCATTAATATAATATACTGGATACTGTATATTAGTAGGGGTACCCAATACCACTTCCCTGGGTTCAATAAAGTTCAGGTTCAGGTGCTAAAACAAATTCCTCAGGGGAAATATTTTGTACCTTAACCAAAATTTCACAGACTAATCCATTTTGATGGACCAACTTTGCATGCCTCTACCAAATTCCAAAAATGCTTCCTAGGGGCACTTTCTTAATAAAGCACAGATGTTGTCAAATTTTGACATGAAACATAGCCTGTGCTCTTTCTCTGTATACATAGGGAATCTGTGCAAAATTTGGCAGAGACAGGTTTAACAGTGTGGATTTTCATATTGGACAAACAAGCACACAGACATTCCGTGTTATATCTTAGATATACACAATATATGCAGTGCATACATTAATACCATTCAAATTAAACAATACCTACCCACACAAACAAATGGTGTGGTGGAACATTAATCACTGTCAATTCACTGTCATTGAAACCCAAAATCAATTCAGTCTTTGGCTTTCATGTAATTTCCTCACGATGGTTTAGATTTCTGTTTACCATGGTGTCCTGTTCAAGGCTAATGTTAAGTTTATTGAAAACAAGAACAGTAAAAGTAAATATTAATACAACAAAGCTGCATAGACAGGTGAATTATAAATAAGAGATAAAGTTTTACTAGATAGATAGATAGATAGATAGATAGATAGATAGATAGATAGATAGATAGATAGATAGATAGATAGATAGACGGACGGATGATTTGCCCGACAAACAATAAAAATGCAACATGTGAAATCATTCTAAATCAAAGTGTTGCATTACTACTGTAATTGCATATACAGTATGGCTGACTTAATATATCATGTAGGTTAAGAGAGTCATGCTGGGAGATACAGGTAGGAATTGACCTGGCATCTCTGTATTTTAAAGTCCGATGCCTTAACCAATAGAATGCCAGAATTAGTGAGTGGGTTATTTTCTCATTGATTCATTTTCCAAACCTATACAGGGTAGCAAAATTTAGTCATGGACTAGGGACAGGTATTTCACAAAGCACACTCAAAACCCAACCTCTGCATCATTAATGTGGCGCAGTGGCAGTGCTGCTGCTTTGCAGTAAGGAAACTGTGGAAGATTGTGGGTTCGCTTCCCATTTCCTCCCTGTGTGGATAGCGCTTTGAGTACTGAGAAAAGTGCTATATAAATGTAATGAATTATTATTAAGATATAGGAGGAAACCAGAAAAACTGGAGAAAACTTACATGGCCATGGTAATATTAACGAGACAGTATCCTATATAGATATCTTAATCACTATATACTCTAAGAGCTAGATAACATCAAGAAAGAGCTCAATGTTACAAATCATGTTAAAATAGCTAACTTTTTTGTTATGATTGTTTAATCACTAATAATGATTATTCTTTAAATATAGTATTATAGTTAAAAGCATGATCAGTTAGAATAATTGCTTTTTTACCTACTTAGTTTCAGACTGCTTCATAAAAATGGTCAGTGTTAAATTGTTAAAATCATAAAGTAGAACAACTCCATAAATGGTAATGTTTATCAGGCAATGTCTTCTGGGTGGTAATGAGAAACTAAAGTTCAGCACTATTTGTCTCCGAGTGCCTGCCAGTATAGCTTGTGGCCTACACAAAGATAAAAGCATCAAGGCCTATGAAGTGGAGGTGGAGGCCAATGTTCTGCAGATGCATAGACCCTGAAAAATTCAGGCAGGAGTTATTAGTGAATGAGATTTAGTAGCTTTGGCTCTTAATAAAAAGATTCTACAGAAGAGAAGAAGCAAGATGAGAATTTACTGTGTACCACATTGTTTTATCATGAACACTGATATGAATCAGAACTCTATCACCAGCATTTCCTAATCTGTACTTCCTGGTGTCCTTTTCTCTTCTTTATGTATTTTACTTTTTATGCATGAAGCTGCTCCTTTTTTATCACCTAAGTGGGTTTGTCCCTGTATTTGAGTTATTTGGTTGTCAACAATAGAGTATAAAAAATATACATTTTGTTTCACATTTTTGTTATTTCTCCATTTTAATGTTTGGTATTTTTCAGGTCTGTTATTTCTTCACAATCATGGTACAGTATATATTCATTTGTCATATGAAACTGTTTTCTGAAGTGAAGCATTTTTTTTTATAAATTTTAAAAAATACCTAGCCAGTACTTGCATTCTAAAACAAGGGTGTTGAGGCTGGAGTCCAACTGTAAGAAAAAAATTCTTAAAACTTACCAAATATGTCAATTTTTCACCTAACGGTTTTATCAAGTATTGACCTATATCTCGAGATTGCTCACCAATTGTCTAACAGGTTATTAATGTCTTCTAAAAAAAGGAAAATATTTTTGTGAGATTTTGAAAGGGACCAGTTTTGCATTTCAGCTTTCTGATTGTCTACCTCAGCAGCAACCTTTCAGCCGCAGGGGATTGGTTTCACTTTGAATAGTTGTCTTTTAGTGCTGTTTTTGACGTTTTTGCCTACATGTGAATGACTGCCTCTGTGTTGTAGACAACCAGGTAATAATCACTAAAAGAAAATCACACTTATGATCACTCATAGTCTTTTCACTACCCGTGATAAACATAATTGAAAGTTTATTACACAACTCACAATTACAGTATCTCATCATAGCAAGGAGTATCAGTCTACCAGGAATAAGCAGTGAAACGTACTAATTACGTCTACTCACGCAAACACACTGTCCTCTTTTATTACCATATCGTCAGCAACAGTGACACAGCATGCACTATAAAATTCTATACAGTAATTGGTTTAAGAAGCTTCATTCTGTTTAATTGTGGCTTGACTATATAACACAATCTGCCTTTTTCATTTTCTCAGTATGTTTCTTATTGTGCATGCACACAACACACCACAGAAAGTAGGTAATGCTGATTTTAAATTGACATCACAAACAGAACCAAAACCTATAGTTTTTTGTACAAATTGAATGCAGTGTTATCTGGTCAGTTCCGATTGATTGTTATATGTAAAAAGTACAGTGAAACACACATCACCAGGCCACATGAAGTAATCATGCTCTGCCAGCTATGTGCAACAACACAGAATGTAATAGGCAAAAAGCAGGCACTGTTTAGGGAAATATATATATATATTTCAGAGAGTATCTGCCGTTATGTGATAGAGAATGTATGCGAGCATTGCCTATAAAAGAGTAATGTGACTTGAGTACATATGGCATTAGAAAGTAGTATGATTTGAGAATACATGTGCCACCAGTGCTGACGCACGTTGTGAATCATGGTAGATGTGTACTGAAATCAGAATACTTCAAAGCATACTGACAGATCTGCTGATTTATCAGACACTCAACGCATCTTCTGTACAGAGCATCATTTTGCAGTGGCAATGGCAGAATATAATCGTTAAAGTAACAAAACTGCAGAGCAAAAAGTAAGATAATGTGCACCCTGGAGCTACAGAAATTTGGCAAAAATGGGTGGGGGGGGGGTGCCCAAGATAAACGTCAAAACTCTACACATAACGTCAACTGCAATCAGACAAGCAAGCTGAAAACATAACATTACCATAATAAAATATAACCCAAGAATCTGTGATTACTTCCATTACTTCCAGTTGACTACTGTTGTCACAAATAAGCCACAGAAACACAGAAGACACATTTTCTTAAATCAAATCTGTTTCAAGGTGAATATATTTGGTAAGTTTTAAAGCCTTTCTTTTTATGTTTGGACCCTGTTACTTCCATTTTAAAACAGAAGAACAAGCTAGGTATTTTTTTATAATTTAGAACAATTGTTTCACTTTAGAACAGAATTTTATTGGCAAATTAATATATACTGTGACTTTGAAGAAATAACTTAGATTTTAAAAATACCAAACTTATATTGTAATGTAAGTAACATATTTGAAGTAATCCATAAGACCGTGAAGAAGGTCATTGTTGAACTCTAAAGCAATATACTTGGCAAGTAGTAATTTTCTGTATTGTGATTTATTTTAAATCAATATAAAATACACACCATATACCTAAATTAATATCTGAACTGTTTTTGTGATTCATACAGTGAAATGATGTTATGAGAGGATCAGCCATTGTAATTAATACAGTGGTACTTCTAGACATTTTATGCTCACCTTGACTGATGTCCAACTGGGGTTGGTTTCTGGGGTTGGTATCATTACTTGCAAATTTGTAAAAGAAAGAAGTGTGTTATCAAAATAAATGAATGAACAAATAGTAAATCTGAAAATGCATCCTTTACATTAATTGTTCCATCAGTGATCACCACAGAACCAGACACTAGAAGTGGGAACAAGTCAGGATGTATTCCTGGATGGTTAAGCAATATGCTGTAGATCAAACAGACAGTGTCAGGAAAAACACAGTGGCAAAAATCAGCAACAGCAATTAATCTGACAGCATATCTGTAGAGAAAAACCCAGAGGATTTTACACACAGGACATTCCAACTTGCATTTAAACATGAGACCAAAGCATTACAAGGATGTTACACTATCAACTCGCTAACATTGTGCTGTACTTATCATTATTATTATTATTAGTAGTAGTAGTATAATTCTTATTATTGTTAATGTTTAACCTTTGAGAAAAAAAACTCTGCTGGTGCGTCACCTTCTTCACAGGTGCAGGACAAGGACAGAGATCTTGTCTTTGTCACCGTCTGTGTGGAGTTTGAAATTTGTATAAGCATTCTAAATTCACCTCGCTGGCTTTCATTTTGTTTGAATTGGTGACTTTAAATTACCCTAATGTTAGTTAGTGTATAAGTAAAGGTACCTCAATGGCATGACATCCTAGATATGCCTAATTTCTAGCTCATCCCCAAGGCTGGCAGAATAGGCCTTAGTTTCTTGCAGCTACAATGGAAAATATAGGTTCTGAAAAATGATCAATGAATAGATGAAACCCATAAAGGTAAAAATGAATTTAGTGCTATCAGGGCAAATGTGGTAAAGTAAGGTATAGCAAACTACTGCCCCATTATTAGCATTCTCAGTCAATAGCTAATGAGAACTAAAAAGACCATGTATTTCCAAAATGTGTTTTTAATTTGAAGTATTACTCCAGCTTTTCCAACAAAACAATATCAAAAAGTACCAACAGATGCACTCACCATAATCCATAGGCATATCTTGACTATCTAAATATACTTTATGTGTTTGGCTAAACTCACTTTTCTTTCCCTCATTGACATGCTGCTTGAAAAGTGTGTCCAATCAAAAGTGAGTTACCTGTACTGCCCAACCATTTTAAATTGAATTCACACCATGCTGTTTAGTAATTGAAGTACTGAACATCTTAACATATTAAAAGCGTGTACACAATTATTGTTAAAATTTGTGTGTTGAATTCCAGTTCAAATCTCAAAAAGCAGGAGATGTGCTGCAACCCCAGATGACAAAATTAACACTCTGTTGTCAAAGAATTAACAGTAAGTAGTACATTATACTCCATCCTGTATCACAAACGTAGTAAAGATTTTAACAAGTCATTTTCAGGGGGAGGAGGGTGGTGGTGCTATATTCTAGAATTCTCTATTGATGACCCGGTGAATCTGTCACTCCAATCACTCAGCAGCTGAGGAAGCTAAAGAACACTTCTTTAATGTGATGTTTTGTCTTTAGGATCTGGAGAAAAAGTGATTATGAATCAGCTTCTGTTACACATAGCAATAGTGTTTGTGTTACCTGTCTAATATTATATCCTTCTGTTTTGTTTATGCACAACCAAACATATAAACATTGTGAAATTATTAAACTATGTCCTACTTTGTATATTTTGTGAATTTTTTTATTCCAAGTTAAAGAAAACATAAGATTTACAACTCAGTTTTATGTGGGTGGCATCTGCTTATCTGTGGAAAATAGGATGACTAACATTACTCAGGGGAGCAAATACAGTAAATTTTAAATACAAATGAACTCAAAAACAGATACCTGTGAGATTTCTCCAGTTCGTACACATTTCAACAAATTAATTCTGTTCGTTTTTGCCTTTTGTCAGACAGTCGATAGTTTATTGACATAAAACTGCTTTTTAAATCTGCATCAATTGAATAACGGTATCAGAAGTAGGGTATATCACAAGCAGCTCATAAATGCATGAGGACTTAATGTCTGCTAATAAGCCATTTGTTATTCAGACTTGACTAAAGGAAAATAGATTTAAGACCAAGGGTCATTCCAAAACCAGAGAGACATTTTTCTAAAGGCTGGTCAGAAAAATTAAATACAACAGCAGTGGTCAAGAGAGAACAAAAAGCCAAATGACCTAAACATGTTTTTCAACAAGATCAAGCTGAAAAAATGAAAAGCTGTTATGGAGTAATTCAGTGCGTAACACTGGCAAAACAGAGCTGACTGTCTGAAAAATAAAAAGCACCGAGGATGCTGTAAGATTACTAATGCTCTAGGTTTGATGCTGGAAGTCACAGGGTCTGCCCACATTCACAACACATAGTTTGATTTTGAGATATTAAACAAATCTAATTTCTAACCCACTTCTCCCATTTGGGGTCACAGGGAGCCACAAACAGAAGAGAACACGGCATACTACCACAATCATTCTTACGTAACACAGATTAGTCAACTCAAGTCAAGTGGCTTTATTGTCATACCACCCATACACAGTATTAAGGCATACAGTGGCACAAAATAATATTCCCTAGGACCGCGGTGCAACATATACATAAACACAGGACAAGTACAAGAAAGGTAAAGAACTATGCTATACTATAAATTGATAAATAGGTACAGTAAGTGAATAGTTAATAATAATTTGAAAAAGATAGTAATAACTAAATAAAGAACAGCAACTAATAATAAAAAACAACAGTAGTAACAAGTGTAACAAACGTACTGCATATAAATAAGTAACTAGGAGCAGATCTGAGGACAGAGGGGCAGCACAGATTTCAGAGTTGAGACAGCCAAGGAGCAGAAGCTGCCACAGAACCTGGCTTTCTGCCACATGAAAATAGGGCAAACAGCCCATGCAGGGGTGGGAGCAGTTCTTTATAATCCTATAGGCTTTGTGAATGCAACTCTTTATAAAGATGTCTTTAATGGAGGATAGAGAGATCATAGTGATCTTTTCTGTTGCGTGCACTATCCATTGTAAGACCTTACGGATGGAGACCTTGCAGTTTCCAAAGCAGACAGTGATGCAGCTGGTCAGAACACTCTCAATGGTGCCCCCATGGAATGTGGTGATAATGGGGGGAGGTAGGCTTGCCTTCTTTAGCTGTCAAAGGAAGTGAAGACACTGCTGAACCTTCTCAGCTATGAAGGTGGATGTCATTGATTAAATAAGGTCAGCTGCCAGGTGCACACCAAAGAATGTGGTGCTCCTGGCTAATTCCACCACAGAGCTCTCGATGTGCAGTGGGGTCAGCAATCATCTCTTCTGTCCTGTCTGCATTTAAAGACAGACTGTTGCAATTGCACCAGCCTTCCATTCATTGTTTCTCCATTCTGTAAGCTAACTTGTCCCCATTGTTGCTGACACCCACCATCAATGTGCTATTTGCAAGCTTTGGAAAGAATATGCAAAGTCCATGTAGGCAGTGACTAACTTGATATTCAAAACCAGGACACAGGAGATGAGAGGCAGCAGCACCAACCTCTGCAATGTAGTGGTTAAGAGTTTGGACCATAAACCCTGAGTGACCTGAGCAAGACACTTGACCTGCCTGTGCTCCAATTGGGAAAAACAAAAAGAAATATAACCAATTGTATCATAAATGTTGTAAGTTGCCTTGGATAAAGGCATCAGCCAAATAAATAAATGTAAATAAATAAACAAAAATGAATATGTCTCCAATATTCATATAAAGACCTTTGAGATGGTGTTCATTATATAAGGTTCACCCATTTATTAATTCCTGATAACTACCTTCTCTATTGCAGAGTCACAGGAAGGTCATTATTAGACTGTAAGGCACAATCATGTACTTTGAAAAAAATTAAAGTCGCAAATTAGAGAAACATACTTGTCTTTGGAATGTAATAAAAAACCTGAGAACCTCTTCAGAAGCCTGGCTGACATTTGGTTCTCATCCTTAGAGCAGTAAGCCAGCAGAGTTAACCACTGTGATCCCTAGTATGAAAGGTGCTGTACAAAAAAAAAACCTTTCTTGTTGAGTTATTCACTCATTTTAAATCAACTCCTGTGTCCCTGTACTGCTAATGCCGCCCCTTTAATACAACTAGAATGGAATCATTTGATCAAAGCCAAGGATCATTAAAACAATTTTGTTTTGGTATTATTGCTATCATTCACAAGATACCGAACTGTATAAAAGCAATTGTATTTTTTCTTTAACAAATGTGTCTCTTTATATCAGGGGAACCAAGGTGAAGATCTAGAAGGTATGGCTTGTTAGCAGTGTTTTTTTATAGCAAAACAGTTCAGAGTGTCACTTGGAATGCAGCTATAGATCTCATTTTATTTAGCACAAGCAGAATGAAATCTGGTGGAAAGTCTGAGCTTAACAGCAGTAGCCACAAACTAAGCTGCATTCATTCATTTCAAATGACATAACCCATAAGAGACGCAGCATTAGCTGAAAGAAAAAGGAATAATCAAGCCTAAAAGAACAGCCCTGTGATCTGTAATTCCTGCTCAAGTACCTGCAGATCAGAGGCAGGCGCAGTGCTGATGATAATTAAGTCTAATAGGTGCCCCGGTGAAACTCTGCAGCATTATACAAGCTGAAGAGAATCAAACCAATAGACTCCCGAAGCTGTCAGCAAACAGCACTCACCGTGACTAGCTGGACTGCAGCGGAAATCTGGACAATGGGGAAGAAAAGATCAGGGCAGTCAAAAGTTAGAGCTCTGCTAGGCTGCTAAAGGATCACAATGCTTCATGATGGAAAATACCTGTTTTATAATGCGAAGCAACTGAAAATCATAAGCCACAAATCACCAACCACATGCATGGGCGGCACTGTCAGCAGGGGAATTGCACACAGGAAAAGATGGCACCGGGTAGGGATTGGTCCCAACAAAGCCCTGCATAAGAAAGAGAAGCATGCACATGAAGGGCAATGCATGTCACACCATTAGTGCTATGGCCTGAACACCCTGAAGTACAGTATAGTAGTAGTAGTATTGTCACTTTAAATAAATACAGCAAAAATCTTACTGTACCTGAATGCCTGACCAATATGCAGCACATCAGCATACTCTGGGGTGGTGTGACAAAAAAGAGGTGGAACTTCGGATCCAGATGTAAGTTAGAGAGGCACACACATATCTGTAATTTTTTCCAATTTAATTAATTACATTTAAGCACTATAAATGTAATTTCTGGTTTCTGAAGTATAGCTGGGCAGGGTAATTTAATCTTTAGCATGCAGCTTTCTTCCTTTGTAAAAGAAGGGGACAATGCATGAATGCCTAATGATGGATGTATGTAAGACAGGGGCACTCATCATCTACATGGTGGGATGCGGTGTGGACAAAGAAATATAATGTTTCTACCATCTGCCAGTAATGCTTGACCATCCTTCTAGAGGCACAAAGAAAGCTATGTGGGACTGGGAGAAGATCAGAACCCTTCAGCCTACTAGTGGGCAGCACAGGGTCCCAGGCTGGAACTGGATTGATCCGTTAACTGGTGACACAAAGAGAGATGTGACACTTTGAAAGAGTTATTATTATGTTTCAGTCAGGATTCCTTCCATGGCTGGGGTTCAGTTCTTTGTTTTATGTAATTTTTGTTCATTTTTGTGTCATGTTACTTTTAATGCCACTTTTGTTAATTATCTGCTTTGTTTTCTGTTCCCGTGTTTTGCGTTTTGTGTCTTATGGGTGGTTCCATAAGAGGTGGGGCTACCTGCTCATCACTGCCAGTGATTGCCCTCAGTCCTCTAACGACGAGGGTTTCCCACATTTCTGGGCAGTTCATCTTGAATGCCCAAAGGAGTAGTGAGTGTTCTCCTACTGTGCTTTTGGGATTTTTGGGATTTTCTTGACCTTTTGCTCCTTATTTGACCATGCCCTGGATTTCTGTATTGGGATTTGGTTGCTTTTGGAATTGCCTTTTGCAGGCACTATGTTTACTTGACATTGTTTTCCTTTCCCCACTCTAAATGTCTTACTGGCTGCCTCGGCAGATAGTATAGAAGGTATCTGATGATTTAGTGGTGCAGGGAGAACAGAGCTGAGCTGATGAACTCCTATTTTGGCTTGCACTGTAGCTAGAGTAGTCTTGTTCTTAACACCACCAAAAGCTAACTGATTGTAAAGCTGGGAGGTGAGTTAGGACACAGGTTTGACTGGTGGTGGGGATGAAGTAAGTTATATTAAGGATGAAGAGACAGATGGAATGTGAGTTTTGCTGTGTTATGTGGTTGTTTGAGGATTGCAGATGGACAGGTTACTCTAGATGAGAGACAGAGAGTAAACACCTGTCAAGAGCTTCAAATAAAAAAAAGTTGTTTATTAATCAGTCCAGCATACCAAGAGAATCCCATTATCTCGTACATATAATTGAAAAGTTGCTCGGTTGCATTTGTTGTTTAGCTCTTTTTCCTAAATATTGTAATTTTTCAAAAATGAAGACCTGTTCTATTGAGAAGTTACTGAGAGACTGTTCTAGAGAGATTACCAGGATTGCTGGGTAAGTGGGAGAGTACTAAAGGTTTGCGTGCCTCATGTCTTCCATGCCTCGAGAGATTCATATGATGATTGACACAGAAAAGATGCTCCACCCTACACCTTAATTTCCATTTCCCGAGGCACTGATCTTTCAGACTGTCATGTCTGCTGAATCATCAGTGCAACAGAGACTGCCTGGAGCTGGAAGTGGTGCCAGTGGCCTCTTCATAAGACAATCTAATGAACTGTCAAAAACTGAAACAAATGTGAATGTGATTTAACTACTGTTTAGAATTACATAGAACATATATTTGGCTTTCCTCCTTCTAAGAATTCAACTTTTACTGAAATATTGAGTATACCATTTTATATGAGTATGCATATTCTTTTGGGAATCTACTAATTACTATATTATTTAATTCATATTTGTTTAGATTTAAACATTTAGTATAGACTCTGTAAGTAATCCTCAGCCTCAACTATGTAAGCCCATCCTCCCTTCACTGCTTAAATTCCTCTGGTCTCTTCACTGACTCTTAAATGTGGACAATGTCAGGAAGGAGTTTAAGGCTAGACTGGGAATGATAACCAAAGACTACTGGCAATTGTTTGAAACTGTCTTGGCCAGTGGGGATAGTACTTGGTCAGGATAAGCAGGGCCATATTGCCCTTTTGAAGAAGTCTGGCAAGATACTAAGGGAACGGACTGCAGCATGTTTAGGGTTATCATATAATTCCCCAGATGTAATGAGAGGGCCTGTGTTGCCTTTTTAGAGCTGTGCTTCTGAACTGCTTGACACACATGTCCCTTCCAAGGTTACAGAAGGACATGAGAAACCATTAAGGCAATTTCTAAACCATGAGCTGAGAAAAATGATTTGTTTGGGACAGAGTGGGAGGTGGGATGACAGACAAGATAGAGAGTCCATTGTGATGCTTGAAAGGTGGGTTTGCGTTTGAAATGACTGCTTGATGCTGCTGAAAGGCAGTGGAGAAAGTGGTGTCGAGGTGATGTGTGAGTGAATAGAGAATCAGAGAAAATCAGTCAAGCAGCTGCATTCTGGAGAAGCGTTTGCTGGGAGCTCTGCCAGGATGAAGTGGCTCTATTCCAGTAAAGAGAGAGCAAGAGCATGAATGAGTGCGTGGGCGTGAGTGTGGGTGTACCCAGTGAGCAACTTCCACTCCATGTAGAGTTGTTTCCTTCCTCATGCCTGATGTTGCTGAGATGGTCTTTTTGTGATGGTAAAGGCAGATTCAGTAAATTATAGGGTCATTATTGTCACATGGGCAGAGTACAGTGAAATTCTAACTTGTAGATGCTCATCAACACGCAACACGTTGTCACTTTCTGGTGCCATGATTAATGAGTATAACTACTTTACCTTGACATTTCCTATTTCCTTTATTGAAAAATCTCGTAACACAGTTTGCAGTATTATAGTATATACCATTATGAGACATGTTAAGCAGGGCCGTCTTAACAGCAATATAAGGCCCCCTGGCAAAGCAGTGCACTCGGGCCCCTACCTACACAACCACTCAGCAAGTCACAACATACATAGATTAGCATCAGACCCCAATATTTGTGGGGCCCCCAGGCAACTGCCCAGTGTGTCCATGTGTTAAGACGGCCCTGATATTAAGTTTCATTTAAATGCTGGTAACTCTATATATAAACTGCTCAAAAAAATTAAAGGAACACTTTTTAATGAGAGTATAGCATCAAGTCAATGAAACTTCTGGGATGTTGATCTGGTCAGTTAAGTAGCAGAGAGGGTTGTTAATCAGTTTCAGCTGCTTTGGTGTTAATGAAATTAACAACAGGTGCACTAGAGGAGCAACAATGAGACGACACCCAAAACAGGAATGGTTTAACAGGTGGAGGCCACTGACATTTTTCCCTCCTCAACTTTTCGGACTGTTTTTTCACTAGTTTTGCATTTGGCTATGGTCAGTGTCACTACTGGTAGCATGAGACGATACCTGAACCCTACAGAGGTTGCACAGGTAGTCCAACATCTCCAAGATGACACATCACTATGTGCCATTGCCAGAAGGTTTGCTGTGTCTCCCAGCAGTCTCAAGGGCATGGAGGAAATTCCAGGAGACAGACAGTTACTCTAGGGGACCTGTTCAGGGCCGTAGAAGGTCCTTAACCCATCGGCAGGACCGGTATCTGTTCCTTTGGGTAAGGAGGAACAGGATGAGCACTGCCAGAGCCCTACAAAATGACCTCCAGCCTGCCACTGGTGTGAATGTCTCTGATCAAGCAATCAAACAAACAAACTTCATGAGGGTGGCCTGAGGGCCTGACGTCCTTAGTGGGCCCTGTGCTCACTGCCCGGCACAGTGGAGCTTGATTGGCATTTGCCATAGAATACCAGAATTGGCAGGTCCACCATTGGTGCCCTGTGCTTTTCACAAATGAGAGCAGATTCACCCTGAGCACATGTGACAGACGTGAAAGGGTCTGGAGAAGCTGTGGAGAATGTTATGCTGCCTGTAACATCGTTCCGCAAGACCGGTTTGGTGGTGGGTCAATGATGGTCTGGGGAGGCATATCTGTGGAGGGTCACAGACCTCTACAGGCTAGACAACGGCACCTTGACTGCCATTAGGTATCGGGATGAAATCCTTGGACCCATTGTCAGACCCCATGTTGGTGCAGTGGGTCCTGGTTCCTCCTGGTGCACGACAATGCCCAGCCTCATGTGGCGAGAGTATGCAGGCAGTTCCTGGAGGAAGAAGGAATTGATACCATTGACTGGCCCCCTCGCTCACCTGACCTAAATCCAGCAGAACACCTCTGGGTCATTATGTTTGGTCCATCCGACATCGCCAGGTTGCACTTCAGACTGTCCAGGAGCTCAGTGATGCCCTGGTCCAGATCTGGGAGAAGATCCCCCAGGACACCATCCGTCTTCTCATTAGTTGTCATGCATATAAGCAGGTGGAGGTCCTACTAACTACTGAGTATGATTTTGAGTTGCTGCAATGAAATTTGAGCAAAATGGACTAGCCTATTGCACCATTTTTTAATTTTGATTTTCGGGGTGTCTTTGAATTCAGCCCTCTGTAGGTTGACAATTTTCATTTCCATCAAATGATGTGGCATCCTTTCATTCCTAACACATTACCAAGTCCATATCAGTAGAGATATCCAGCAGAATTTTTTTTTCCCATTGAGATCTGAAGTGTTTTCAAAGTGTTACTTTAATTTTTTTGAGCAATATATAAGCATATATAGATAAAAATGGACAATAGTAAAATGTGTACTGATATTATATGATAATAAATATTATAAGACATCTATACATTAAGTTACATTGCAGAGTAACTGAAAGGCATTATAACCAGAGGCAAAAGTAGTTTATGCAATTGGTAAAATACCTTTCCTCTACTTCTTACATCTTACTTATTTGCACATTATTTTTTAATTGGGAAAGTTACTTCACATTCTATCACATGTTCATTCATTCTTCAATGTTTCTGCTTTTCATTGTACTGTAAAGTAGAAAGATAAATTGAATTGAGACATCATTTTCCAATCTGCTCAATGCAGATTGATTATTATTATTATTATTATTATTATTATTATTATTATTATTATTATTATTATATGAGGTAATTAGACATGAAAAGTGTAATGTATTGTCTAAGAAAATGAAGTTTAAATCTCAAAGTTGCTGTGTGACTCAAGTCACTTAATCTCCCAGTATTCCAAATGTAGCAATAAGAAAAAATGCAAGCAGTTTCAGTAAATCTCTGTACTTGTTGTTGGTCCTTAGATTCAAGAAGACAGTACAGTCCATCAGGCTCAGGGGCTTTCTCCACTGATTTAAAAGTTTAATTAGGCTGTGACATTGATTTTTTTATATTGATTATTTTTTTAATACACTAGGCATTTAAGGGTATTCATCTCGCATTAATAACATTGTACAGTAGCCTTGATAAAGTGTCTGTTTGCTGGTGATTTTTTCAACTTTTATAATCTTCAATTACCAATTAACTAGAGCTAGTCGTTAGCAGCCTTGGCTTGGCATGAGTGAGATGCAAAATGATAATGTGTGCTTTTCTCAAGAAAGCCAAAGCAATGCAATGGAATCCACCTCCTTATGTCTAAAGAATAAAAAAATATTAGAAGTAAGGTCAAACAATATAGAGTGTTAATCTTGTGCTATGTTAAATATATTTATAGTATTTGTCAAAACATTTATCAAGATTAGAAACATTTTAAAAAGGGTAAGTAGCTCTAAATGGTCAATGAATTAAATTTATTTACAATAAATGATTAAAAGAGCAAATTACACCAAAATATTGCTACCATAGTTTAAGTTGTTTAAAAATAACTTTATCATCATAATAAATGTTGTGATAATTACAATAATGTATATAGAACCTGTTGCACATGCCTCACAAAGTGATATATAATAAACAATAGGTACAACTAGCATAAAATTAAATAAAACTATAAAATAACAACCATTCAAATATTAACAAATTAAACAAATTATACCAAAATTACATAAGAAAATGTACAGTAAATTCAAAGAAAAGGCTATCTATAAATGTGTATAACAACACTAAAAGTAGGTGAGTTTCTTGTTGTGATAATGAGGTAAGGAATTCCACAGTTTAGGAGGACTGAAGATGAAGGATACCTCTACCCAATGTTTAAAATTACTCAAAAATATGTGTGTGTGTGTTTTTTTTCTCATGCACAGACACAAAGCTGGCTTTTCCTTTCTAATTTTCTCTAAATGGTGCACCTCATTTGAGGAACAGTATGTCCAGCTTGTAAGCCGATGGAGTTATGACACCACTGACATACTGACTCCATCCTTCAAGTCCCTAAAAATAAAGCAATGACGCCTTATAATGATTTAGGCTTGATGCCTCACAACATATCAGACTGTAATTCAGCTACTTTTAATAACAATTAAAGTGAATTATCCTTTTGGAAAAAGGAATCATCTTTCTCTATTCAAACAAAGCAGAATATCACATTGATGGCAGCCATGTGCCATATGAAGCCCCAAATTAGATCCTAGTCATTTGGGAACATCTCATTGCAGGGAAGGATGCAGGAGGAAAACAGATCTTCTAATGTTCTGTCATTGATCACTGATACACTTCATCAGAAAAGTGCTTTTTACGTTTCAGCATGCAGCAGACTCAGAGATTGATTCAATTCAATTTGCCATTAAATCAAAAGCAGCACTGCTGGGGGTGGCTGAATATGTGGTTCTTTCTTTATTTCTAGCATTTCACACTATTAAGACGTTAACTTAAAATTTGCAGTATATTGTGACTTCTATATTCACATATTATGTTTGCATGCATAATTTAAGCAGATAATGCAGAAAAGTCCTGCTTTTCTTCAAGAAAGAAAAAATAATGTCACAAAATATAGTGCCAATGGAATCATTATTTTTGAGTGGCAGTCTTTATCAGTTTTAAAGATATTATTGGCTGTTTTAAAGCACATGGTACTGAGATTGTTCACCTCTATTTAATCCATGAAAACATCTGCTTGGAAAACATTTATATGTGTTTTAAAATGTAGTCATTTGCAGGTATGGTAATTGATATAATACGTTTATTAGTTATCCTTACTTAAAATAAATATGTAAGAGTACTTTTAAATATTCAATTATTTTATTTGTTTCTACTGTATAAAATTCAGAAAGACTTTAAATAAAATTGTGAATAAAATGAATGTTGTAATTACATAATAATACTACTCCCTTGTACAACATGAAAATATTATTCAGGTCTGCACTCTTTCAAATGGAAGTAGCCCAGTTTAGTATGATAAAGCAATATTATGATAATGCCTTAAAGTAAAGACATCTTTTTAGGTTAACAGTAGTCTTTAAAACTCTAGAAATTAATTAATATATAGCAGTAGTGTGCAGCTATTTTAAAATATTGAGATGCAAGAGGCAGTTCGTATTGCACTGTAAAATGTAAACTTCCTCATTGTACATTTGTTAATTCTGGGCACACATGCTTAAACAAACACTGCAACAATGGGGAAAGGATGCCAGAAGTATGCTAAAAAATGTTTACCTCCTTATATGCAGTATATATGTCAAATTATTACAACACCCCCATTTTTTCCAGGTTTTATTGACATGTAAGTAGTTCAAGACCAGTGAATAATCTGAAATAGTGCAATGGCAAGAGGTAAACTCCCATAGGTTACAAAAAAGGTTTAGGATACCACAAATATTTACACAAACTGTTAACTCTCAGAAACGGGCCTTCTGATTCTGTTGAGGTCATGGATCTACCAGACCTGTTCCTGTCAGAGTTTGCTCCAGTTTCTAAGTTCCTTTTGATAGTGTAGAAAACTGTACTCACTGAGAGCTTGGCTTTCTTTGCAATTTTACTAAAGGAAAGATCTACACTTTTAAGGGTTATGGACTTCTTTGTTAGCATTATACAGTGAAATATTGTCCAAATAATATTTCAGATGGTGCAGCAATACAGTTTGGTCCAACACTTAATTTATCCAGACAGAGATTTTATAGGTATTCAAAAAAAGTTGGGACACTTGTAGAAATTGTTTACATCAATGTTCAAGACTTAATTAACTTCCTTTCATGCGAAAAGCTATAAATTGTTACCCCATTCGTTTTTTCATGAAAAAGGCCAATTTGGATAACCCTGAAAATAACATTATTTCTCAGTTTTTGGAAACCTAAACATTTTTTGTACATCTGCCAGTTTACAGCTTACATTTGTATCATACACTGAACCTGAGCTGCTTAAATTTCAATAAAACCTGAAAAAGGGGGTGTTCTAAAAAAATGTGTCTGGTAATATACAGGGTGAGCCAAAATTATGTTAACATTTGAATGGAGGAAACAACTTATTCACAAAACATACTTCATATGTGCAAGATGATTTACAGGAATATCTCAACCTGTTTGCCATCATGTTCAACAAATGTACCATATGTGGCACATAAATTGTCCACAGAAATTGTATATAAGTATATACACAGCAGTACCATTAGTGTTAATATAATTTTGACTCACCCTGTATATGTAATATTATGTATATATATATTTGCTGTATATATTTACTGTATATATATATATATATATATATATATATATATATATATATATATATATATATATATATATATATATACTCTATATATAAAATATATATATATATGAATGGAAGAGAAGGTCTGTGATACGGTTTGCATATTTGCAGTTGGAGATCCACGAAGGGAGAAAAAACGAATCACGTATCATAAAATAGTTTTATTCCTGAGCTTTCAACCCCTATCAGGGGTCTTCATCAGAGGATAATGCTTAGACTTACAAGAATCAAAGGCAATATATAGCAACACATTTGGGGGTTGGGTTTGGGTGGGTGGAGGTGACTAAGTCAGTATGATCGGGGGGGGGGGGGGGGGGGGAATTGTACAGTTTAATTATTGTGTACATGTCCTTCTTAAGTTGGCATATGCTGGATTTATGTCCAAGTGTCTGTTGATGGCGTTTTCATCTGATAGCCAAGACTCGACCAACTCTCTGGCACTTTTTGTACTGGCCTTAAATTTTACTTTTACATTGTCCCAGTTGAATGTGTGTCCTGTCGATTTAGTATGTGCATATATCAAAGATAGTGCGTCCTTTCTTCTGACGGCATTGCGATGTTCCTGTACACGTGTTGAAATTCTTTTTGACGTTTGTCCTATGTATACCGCTGAGCAAAAATTGCATGGAATACTATAAACTGCGTTTCGTGTTTCGGCTGTCGATTTCTTGTTTTTAGCATTAAACAGGACCATGCGCAGATTGTTCGTGGGTTTATGTGCTATTCTGATGCCCCATTTGGTTAGGGTGCGTGCCTTGCCTTCTGACACATTATGGTGATACGGGAGTGAATGCCGGGTGGGGGTTCTGATTTACGTCGATTGTATGCTGATTCCTTTGTCGTCTGCTGTGTAGACTCCGATTAATGAATGTTTTTGAGTATCCGTTCGAGGTGAAAAGTTGGACGAGATAGCGTCTCTCATTAATTTTTGTTTCCTTGGTATTACAATGCGTGTGGACTCGTTTAAATAGGGTTTTCACACAGCTCCGTTTATGAGATACCGGGTGGTTGCTGGCGAAGTGTAGAATCTTGTCTGCGTAGCATTGTTTGCGGTAAACACTTGTGGTCAGGGTGGTGTCACTATTTCTTTTGATGTAAATGTCCAGGAAGTTGATGTGTCGATTGATTTCTTTTTCCATTGTGAAATGGATTGCAGGGAATATTGTGTTAATATGATTGTAGAACTCATTCAGCTGGTTCTTTCTTAATATGACGAATGTGTCGTCTACATAGCGTATCCAAATTTTGGGTGTAATCTGATGATTCTTGTAAGTCTAAGCATTATCCTCTGATGAAGACCCCTGATAGGGGTTGAAAGCTCAGGAAAAAAACTATTTTATGATACGTGATTCGTTTTTTCTCCCTTCGTGGATCTCCAACTGCAAATATATATATATATATATATATATATATATATATATATATATACATAACCCAAGTTCCAAAATCGTTGGGATGCTGTGTAAAATGTAAATACGATGCAATGATTTGCAAATCTCATAAACCTATATTTTATTCACAATAGAAGATAGAAAACATATCAAATATTTAAAATGAGAAAATGTACCATTTTTAAAAAAGAATAAGGTCATTTTAAATTTCATGGCAGCAACACATCTCAAAAAAGTTGGGACAGGGTCATCCCCTCTTCTTTTAACAGCAGTCTGTAAACATCAAAGAACCAAGGAGGCCAGTTGTTAGACTTTTGGGCAGGGAATGTTGTCCCATTCTTCTCTAAAATATGATTCTTGCTACTCAACAGTCCTGGGTCATCTTTGTTGTCTTTTTTGTTTCATGATGCCCCAAATGTTTTCAATTGGTAAAAGGTCAGGTTCAGCACCCAAACTCTTCTACTAAGAGGCCATGCTGTTTTAATAGATGCAGGATATGGTTTAGCATTGTTGTGGTGAAATATGCAAGACCTTCCCTGAAAAAGATGTCATCAGGATGGGAGCACATGTTGCTCTAAAACCTGTGTATCCCGTTTCAGCATTCATGGTGCCTTTCCAGATGTGCAGGCTGCCAATTCCATAGGCACTAATGCTCCCCGATACCATCGGAGATGCAGACTTTTGAACTGAGTGCTGATAACAAGCCAGGTGGTTCCTGTCTTCTTTAGTCCGGAAGAAACTAAACTAACATCCATGTTTTCCAAAAAAAATTTTCAAATTTCGATTCGTCTAACCACAGAAGAGTTTTCCACTTTCCCTAAGGCCATTTTAAATAAGCTTTGACCCAGAGAAGTCAGTGGCATTTCTGGATCATGTTAACATATGGCTTCTTTTTTGCATGATAGTGCTTTAACCTGTACTTGTGGATGACACGGTGAACTGTGCTCACAGAAAGTGATTTCTGGAAGTGTTCCTGTGCCCATACAGTGATTTATATGAATATATTTAATTTAGTGCCACCCATGGGCCCAAAGATCATGGGCATCCAATATTGATTTTTGGCCTTGTCCTGTGCATACAAAGTTTTTTCCAGATTCCTGGAATCTTTTGTTGATATTATGTACTGTAGATGAAGAAATATTCAAAGTCTTCACAGGTTTGTGTTGAGGAACATTATTCTGAAATTGTTCCACAATTTGTAGATGCAGTTTTTTGCAGATTCGTGAACCACTGCCCATCTTTACTTCTGAGAGACTCTGCCTCTCTAAGAATGCTCTTTTTATACCTAATCATGTTACTGACCTACTGCCAATTAATCCTAATTAGTTGCAAAATGTTTCTCCAGCAGCTGTTTCTTTTTACTACCACTCATTTTTTCAGCCTTTTGTTGCCCTTGTTCCAACTTTTTTGAGAAATGTTGCTGCCATCAAATTCAAAAAGAGCTAATACTTTCATGAAATACAAAAATGTCTCACTTTCAACATTTGATATGTTTTCTATGTTTTATTGTAAATAAAATATTGGTTTACGAGATTTGCTAATCACTGCATTCTGTTATTAATTATATTTTACACAGAATCCAAACTTTTTTTGGAATTGCGGTTGTTTTGTATATATACATAGTATATGCATGTGTGTGTTATTGTATACACAACAGAGGACTGTAACCCTTCAATACAGTACCCAGAGGTCTGGATCAGTTTTCTGACTCTGATCGTTAATATCATGACTTCATTTTAAAACTCAGGGCCCTATAATCCTGGTTCTGGATCAGAGTGTAAGAAGAGTAACACTATCTCAAGAAGTGCAATATATTATAATTATTTCACAATTGAAGATAGGTTCATGAATGAAGCAAGTTGTTAACTAAGCTATACAATGGTTGTTGAAAACCTTTTGTGGCACACTGGGTGTGCATTTGCTGATGGAGCAGAGATGTAAAAATGCTATCCAAGTCTAAGTGCATTGTCTTTGGCCTATAGCACCCAGCAGATACCATTGGTAAAACATCGAGCACTGTGTGACCACCAAGACCAGCTGGACCTGGTGTATAACGAGACCTGACTTCGGAATGGTTTAATACGGATCCAGGATAGCAGCCTTTCAACTCAGGACAGCTAAGGCATGTTCAGGAACAGGCAGGGTTCTGTACACAAAACAGGTAAGTATATACTGTATGCACAGGTGTGATGACAAATTGTGACAGAAAGTCAGGCAAAATATTTCGAAAAGTAAGTAGCTTTAATGGATACAAAGGGAACACTGTGAAGTGAAGCATTTAGAAAGACAAGATACATTTGTAGTGAAGGAATTTGATTAAAAATTGTTTAAGACTGAACCTATTCATATTGTGCAGCATCCTTTTCTAGTGTGCATTTACAAGCAATGGAAGTCAAGAGATCAGTCAGTTGAAAAACTCATTGCCTAGCAACAGATAAAGCCTTCTATAAAACAGTAAAAGAGCATGGTGCCCACTGGCAATACACAGTAGCAAAGCTGTTTAGATGGGGAAAAGATCTCAACCCTTATGGTTACTAGTGTTCTAATAGTTTACTTAGGGTAGAGCCTCAGGATTATGTTTACTTTTTGATTCTGTGTATTCTGTTTTGGGATTTGCTAGGCTTTCCTATTTTTTCTATTCCTTCACCATACATTCCAAATACTAAGACTCTGATTTATCGAAAGTACATACATATTCAAATTTAGTGTGCATAGTATTTTGCATTATTTTGAATATGTATATGCAAAAGTAAAACAAGGTTCACATAATAATTGTCAATGAATGCCACATTCTCTTAAAGTACAGCTTTGTCCGCAGTAATTACTATTTTAACATGTCTCTGAAAAAACCCATACAATACTGAGGATATTATACTTTGAGGATTTTGTATTATGAGAAATGCTGTATCAAACACATAAGAAAGGCTCTGAAACACTGAATAAGGGATATAATTTTTCTGACATGAAAATTAATTATTGGTGTGCTATTAAAACAAACAGAAAGGGTTATTATGAAACAGGAGGCTCTGGAGTAACAAGCTGGAAGGAATGTTGTTGCCTGGCAACCAATTACTTTGACAAACAGAATGCGGAGCGCATGTGCATACTCTTAAATAAGCGCCTCACAAGTGTGTCAGTCCACTATGCAGTTTAAAGCAGGCTGATACCTTAATGAGCTTAAAAATACTAGTTTACTGTAATCGTCAGGACTATTGAATGATTGAAAATACTCGAAAAATATTCAAGGCTTGTTGATCACGCAAAAGAATGACTTGCACTAAGTGAACAGTTAAATAAATAGTTGTCTATATGCTCCTGAGCGTTCAATTGACCTTGAACCTATTGCATGATAAGCTATGTGCATGAGAATACTGCATTGATCTTCTTGTAACAGGAACATTGTAATGAGCTTCACAGTCTCTTAAACTCCTTGCACCCTGAATATATCGGGTGTGTGAATAACTTCATCTTTTGCAGTGAGGGGCAGATGGTGAGTCTGCCTCTTTCGATTATTCTGGAGTTGGTAGTGTAGTTGCCATGTTCTCTGTATGGTATTGTCCTTCACAATTGGACCTTGCATTAGTGTGTCTTATGTTGTTCTTGTTTAGTGTTGTGCTAATGCCAACAGTTTCTGTTCTGTTTTCTTTCGGCTGCACACACAATTCAATCAATCTGTGCCAACTGAGTGAATACATAGTTTGTTTCCAGCAGTCATACATCTGAATTCTGAGCTGTAATAGACCTTTGGCTCTTTAAGAGTTGTTTCCTCAGTGTCCTCTTTGCATGTCCTTCTCAATAGCTAAAGATTTGTGGTTGAAGCTAATGGTTCAGACTTAAGAAGACTAAGTAGCTCAAGAACAGTTGTACTGGAAAACTGAAACTGTCCACTGGAGTGTTGTGGTGTACTACATTAAAAACGCTAATGTAATTGGTGTTCTACATTCCCATTGATTGTAAAAAGAGCCAAATTCTTTATGCATGTTTGTGGCCATTGTCTGAAATGACTGCCTCCTGTATGCCAACTCAAATGAAGTCTACTGTATGTATTACGGTTTTAAGATTTAGTGCTGTAAACTCTGTTGAGGTTAAAATATCTGCTGCTTTATTTCATAATGGAAAAAAAATGCTAAAATTTATGTCTGTATTCTTATGGCTTATTTCCAGACCTTATATTGTTGAGGTGTGAAGACAAGTCGAAATGTTTCTGATCCCAACCTCAGTTACAGGCGTAAACATAACATCATGAGGTCTCTTTCACTTTTGCATATCCAGATGACTAGCAGGAATATATGACAACATATATAACTGTGATGGGATTAAAAAGTTCTCTCACCTGGAAACATAAAGTACTTCTTTGGGAACACAACATATGTAATATACATGTGGTACGGTCTTAGTATGACCATATTCTCATTTTCACAATCTTTACTATATGAATCTGAACAGAATGTGCCATAATTGTACTATACTGTAGTCATTGTTTGTTTACTCTTACCACTGGGTCACTATGAGGGTTGACTGCTACTATGGCTAAATATGTTCTCCTTTCTTTTATATCTTGGACTAGACAGAATACCAAAACAAGCAGTAAAATCAGAAGTCCAAACTATTACATAAAAGTAAGCACTTTACCTTAAAGGTTAACTTATGAGTCCTAAATATGCCAACAAAAAAGCAAATGAGTGCAATAACATAATACCAGTACAACCTGGATAAGTAGCAGTTCATCTTGTTAGAAGTTTTAACTTTCAGTTGACTACCAAGTGGCTCTTTGTGTTAAAACCTGATCCGACATGGTCTCTGATTGGACGGAATGACAGATTCTCCAGGTTTCTGATCTGGTACGTCCTATGAATGAATGAATGGCAGGATCACTGGGCTTCTTTGTTAGCCTGAATTTATACTGGTCTTGTGCTCCCTTGTTGCACCTTTTGTTCCAATGGGATTGTAGTATATTTACTACTGACTCAGCTTTTTCACTTTAGCTTCTGGTTAAAACAAATCTGTTTTTTAAGAATTATTTCCTAAGATTTTATCTATACTAGTTCTGGCCTAGTGTAGGTATAAGAATTGATTCCTAAAAGTATTATTTTTTTCTAAGTACAGTACATATTTTTATCATAATACCAATTACACCATCCTCATGACAGTGTATATTGTGTGTATAGTTCTAGACCTTACATTTATGTAATAGTTTGGACTTTTGGTTTTACTGCTTTTCACTACTTTTTCAACTGTATGTCTGACATGGCTGCTGGAGCAAGTGACATTCCCAACAGGAGTCAATAAAGCATTGAAGTCACAAAGGGTTCCATATATATACAGTATATGTGTGTTTGTGTGTGTGTTTGTATTTATTTATTCAATAGAGCTATTAAAGAGCAGCAAGTGAACTCTCCATTCTAGTGTTTCAACTATAACTAGACAAAAAGATGCTTAGACTTGTACAGACATACTTAAAGAAGATAGCTAACAAGTAGCAAATCTTCCGTTAGACTGTGGAAAGTTAGTAGGAAAGTTACAAACTAAAAGTATGCAATTTATTATATTATTGAAGCCGCACCACATTTTAGGTGATGGTAAAAAGAAATCCTTTATTCTATAATAGCAATTTATATGATAATGCATAAGTATATGTGACAACTAGGGAGCGTTTTCAGTACAACCAGTCCCCAGACACAGCTGCCTAGACACAAGTCCTGAGTTTAAATTAAAGGTTTATTAACACAAATACCTTACAAAAAGGATTTGAAAGTGACCCAAGTATTCCTCTCCTTTTCTCTTCTCCCTTTCCTTCCAATCCTCCAGGTGAGCTTTGTCTGTCTTCCACTCGACTCCAACTCCCCAGATAATGTTGAGCAGATTCTTTTATCTTAGACCTGGGAGCACTTCCAGGTCAAACTGAAGACCCACAAAGTAGGGATCACATATCCATGCAGCACCCACGAAACCCAATAAGTTTGACCTTTGCAACTACAGTTCCCAGTATGCCTTACAAGTGTCTGTAGAGGTAATGTCATCCCAGAACGCTGCCACCTAGGGTGTTTGAGGAGCATGTAGCCCTGCCAGATTGGCTTTCTTGCTGGGTAAGGAATTAGAACCCATACTGACAGGGAAGGCAGCCCATGGGTGCCATCCATCATAGTATAAAACTGTTTATATATTATTACTACTGACAGTCTATTCAGTTGAATTTAATTCATTTTCTTATGACATTCTTCACAGAGCACAGACTTGTAGAGCTTACACAGATTTACAAATATAACAGTAAAGTACATAACGTGCTAACATTTGCATATAGTATATAAATACACATACTAAAGTAAACAATAACACAGAAATCATTCTCACTAGCTAAATGTAAACAAGGCCATGCTCATATAAATTCCTTTGAGATTTTCAGTTCCTGAACCTGCCACTGCATTTGTGAAGACAGTCTATCATGTCTGTGTTGCTTTTTTTTTTTTTTGCATGCTCTGGTTTCCTCCCATGTTTAAAAGATGCCTGTTAAGTAAATTGGAAACTCTAAATTTGCCCTTTGTGTCAAAATGTAAGTTGTCTCATTATTTGCCCCCAGGGATACTGTGATAGGCTCTGAATTTCTATACCTTATCACTTTCAGACAATTGACAGGTGAATATGAAAAGTCATATTTAATTAATACATTCTCACGATGTCTTACATGGACTGGACAGCTACAAAACAGCTATTGATAAGGTCACATAGCGGTGGAGCAGGGGATAGCATTGCTTCCTGGAGTCAAATCCTGGCTCTCTGTGTTTGCACATTCTCCCAGTGTCTGTTCTTTCTTACTTTGCTTGCAACCAACATCCCACAGATGTGCAGTTTAGATGTGGTCAACACTTAAGCGTCCTATATAAGTGGATGTGAGAGTTTGCATTGCTATACTCTGTGACGTAGTGGTGTAACCTCCAAGGCTATTTTCTGCCTTGTTTGCTAGGATGCTGGTAGTGTGGTGTTGTGGGTAAGGCACTGGACTTTAATCCTACGGTTACAGGTTTAGTTTCCTCTTTTAACTAATTATATGACATTAAGCTTTGAAAGAAATGATTACCTGTAAATATCTGTACTGTATGTAAGCTGTCTTGAGTAAAGACATAATATAAAGAAAAACTAATATGCTTCAGGCCCCAGTAACGTTCAGACAATGAAAAGTGGAGCCACAAATTAATTATGAAGTATTTGCATCAACATATTTTATTATATTTTTTTTAGAATTATTTAGAATCTGTTACTTTTTTTATATATTTTAATTTTATTGAATTTTTAAAAATCAAATAACACTCCATACACATAACTCGAGTTTTACAAAAAGAAAAAGGTTTGAAACAAATCAACAACCACTCCTACTCCTGAGAAAGAGAGCTAGGCCAGCAGTGTAAAACTTTATGCTAGTAAAGATAAATAAATAGATAAAATAATAAATGAATAGAGATGAATGGAGTAAAAGGGGGGAGAGAACCTGCTTCCTCAATATAAATGCTTATTCCAAAATGTTATTTATCAGATCCTGCCAGGTTCTGAAAAAGTTTTGTACAAATCCTCTAAGTGAGAATTTGATTTTTTCCAATTTCAAATAGTATATAACATCAGTTACCCACTGACTTAGAATAGGTGAGTTAGGATTCTTCCAATTGAGCGAGATAAGTCTACGTGCTAATAGTGAAGTAAAGGCAATTACAGTTTGTTTGTCCTTCTCCACTTTAAACCCATCTGGAAGTATTAACAGCTGTTAATGGATAAGGAGGGATTGTGACTCCAAGGCTGTCTTAAAGGCATTTAAAGATATTGGCCCAAAATTATGTTAATTTGGTACATGCCCAAAACATGTGACCCAGTTTTGACTTGACTGCAGCGTTCGCAGGTTGGATCTTGCCCTGGAAACATTTTGGACAATTTTAAATGAGTGAGATGCGCTCGATATATAATTTTAAGTTGAATAATTTGATGCTTTGTGCATATGTAGCTCGAATGAATTCTGTGCATTGCTACTTTACTCTCCTTTTCTGAAATATTGAGTAAGAGATCCTTTTCCCACTTTTCTCTTGGATCTTTGAGAGGGAGGGTCTGTAAAATAGTTTTCTATATTACAGAAATGCTGTCTGAGTTCTTGAGACTGAGCAATATTTTTTCCAGTATAGAGGTAGATGGGAGGTGAAGAAAATTGGACAGGTTCTGTTTAACAAATTTAAATGAATTTGACAGTAGTGAAAGAAATGGGTTGCTGGTAAGTTAAATTTGGAGTGCAATTGTTCATAGGATGCAAAAAGTTGTCTATGTACAGATCTCGAAGTGATTTAATACCAGATGTTTTCAAGGTATTAAAAACTGTGTACGTTTGAGAAGGTGGAAAAAGATGGTTCTCATGCAGAGGTGCCACAGATAACAGCTTACAGTGCATCCAGAAAGTTTTCACAGCGCATCACTTTTTCCACATTTTGTTCTGTTACAGCCTTATTCCAAAATGGATTAAATTCGTTTTTTTCCTCAGAATTCTACACACAACACCGCATAATGACAACGTGAAAAAAGTTTACTTGAGATTTTTGCAAATTTATTAAAAATAAAAACATTGAGAAAGCACATGTACATAAATATTCACAGCCTTTGCCATGAAGCTCAAAATTGAACTTGGGTGCATCCTGTTTCCCCTGATCATCCTTGAGATGTTTCTGCAGTTTAATTGGAGTCCACCTTGTGGTAAATTCAGTTGATTGGACATAATTTGGAAAGGCACACACCTGTCTATATAAGGTCCCACAGTTGACAGTTCATGTCAGAGCACAAACCAAGCATGAAGTCAAAGGAATTGTCTGTAGACGTCCGAGACAGGAGTGTCTCGAGGCACAAATCTGGGGAAGGTTACAGAAAAATTTCTGCTGCTTTGAAGGTCCCAATGAGCACAGTGACCTCCATCATCCGTAAGTGGAAGAAGTTCGAAACCACCAGGACTCTTCCTAGAGCTGGCCGGCCATCTGAACTGAGCAATCGGGGGAGAAGGGCCTTAGTCAGGGAGGTGACCAAGAACCCAATGATCACTCTGTCAGAGCTCCAGAGGTCCTCTGTGGAGAGAGGAGAACCTTCCAGAAGGACAACCATCTCTGCAGCAATCCACCAATCAGGCCTGTATAGTAGAGTGGCCAGACGGAAGCCACTCCTTAGTAAAAAACACATGGCAGCCCGCCTGGAGTTTGCCAAAAGGCACCTGAAGGACTCTCAGACCATGAGACAAAGATTGAACTCTTTGGTGTGAATGCCAGGCGTCACGTTTGGAGGAAACCTGGCACCATCCCTACAGTGAAGCATGGTGGTGGCAGCATCATGCTGTGGGGATGTTTTTCAGCGGCAGGAACTGGGAGACTAGTCAGGATAATGGGAAAGATGACTGCAGCAATGTACAGAGACATCCTGGATGAAAACCTGCTCCAGAGCACTCTTGACCTCAGACTGGGGCAACGGTTGGTCTTTCAGCAGGACAACGACCCTAAGCACACAGCCAAGATATCAAAGGAGTGGCTTCAAGACAACTCTGTGAATGTCCTTGAGTGGCCCAGCCAGAGCCCAGACTTGAATCCGATTGAACATCTCTGGAGAGATCTTAAAATGGCTATGCACCGGCACTTCCCATCCAACCTGATGGAGCTTGAGAGGTGCTGCAAAGAGGAATGGGCGAAACTGGCCAAGGATAGGTGTGCCAAGCTTGTGGCATCATATTCAAAAAGACTTGAGGCTGTAATTGCTGCCAAAGGTGCATCGACAAAGTATTGAGCAAAGGCTGTGAATACTTATGTACATGTGATTTCTCAGTTTTTTATTTTTAATAAATTTGCAAAAACCTCAAGTAAACTTTTTTCACGTTGTCATTATGGGGTGTTGTGTGTAGAATTCGGAGGAAAAAAATGAATTTAATCCATTTTGGAATAAGGCTGTAACATAACAAAATGTGGAAAAAGTGATGTGCTGTGAATACTTTCCGGATGCACTGTATCTATCTTAAAATACTTCCTACATTGGTTCCATATTCTGATTGAGTGAAGCACAATTGGGTTGTTAGTATATTGGTGATAACTTGTATTTATAGGAGTACAAAGCAAGGAATATAAAGAAGTACTGCAGGATTTTATTTCTATTGCAGACCAAGCCTGCGTATGTTTGTCTATTTGTGTCCATGTCCAGCTTTTTATAGTTTGTATGTTTGCTGCCCAGTAATAAAATTGAAAGTTAGGTAGAGCAATGCCACCTTCCACCTTAGCACTTTGTAGGGTCACCCTTTGGATACTTGGATGTTTTTCAATTCCAAATAAATGAGGTTATGGTTGAGTCTAATTTCTTAAAAAATGATCTACTGAAGAATCTGTTACTTTTGAGGTGAACTTCGGACCAACCACATGACGAACCACCCAGATTGGGACTGAAGTGCAGCCATGCAAACGGTGACACCTCAGCACCACACTGGAATAGTGTGAGGTTTTTTTACAGTGGTTGGAGTGCCAGTCCTATTTGTAATTTTGTATTGTAAGAATTTTGTAGGATTTCTAATGGAGAAATTACAATAAACAATCAAGAACATGAAATAGAAGCTCAAAAAAAAGGCCTTAGTTCTTATACTTGAACCATTGAGTCAAATACCACAGGGGCACTATTAATTAACTGATTGAAACAAAACAATTAAGTGGCTTTAATTTATAGACAGCTAACACAAATTATTTTGCATATGGCCTTTAAAAATTCAGCTCCTTTCATTGTTTGCTGTGACATATATGCATATTAGTGTAGCTTTTATTGAGTACATTTTAAAATCAAAGCTAAAGTATAGTGGTTTTGATTCTGTCTGAAATTATATCATTCACAAAGTAGCTGAAACCAATTCCGTATAACTCAACATTTTTCTGATTACTGTTGGTTGGATTTAAATCAGGTGAACTGATCTGAATAAAATGTTTACAATTATAATACTTTGCATTTCTCTGTAACACCAAAAAAACAGGTTTCTACTACTTAAAGACTCAAATTCACAGGCTAAACTGTATTGATATCTATATATTTTATATCTTGCTAAAAAAAACAAAAAGGATTTAATCCAATGAGTCTGTATACCCTCAAGCTCCAGAACAAAATGTGTAATCTATTGTATTAATGTTGTCATTAAGAGAAAACCTTTTTAACAAAGGTCTCCAAAAACTACCCACACATTAGAAAAGACGGCACAACGCCAAGCTTTGAATCTGATGGGGGCTTTGGAATATTTCGAAATGCCTAGGGTCAGGCTAATAGTGCTTTTGTAGGTGTAATTTGAATCAGAGGCTTTGAAAACTAAAGAAAAATGCAGTTTCCAGTACTGTGAAGCCCACAGCATGCCACTGGAGAAAAATGACAAAGAAATGGATGTAAATGTGTTAACACAGCAATACTAATTGTGAGAGTAAAATTAAACAGCCATAAACCAAATGGCATTCAGTTAAATATCTTCATTCATTTTTTTCAATGTGCTGTCCAACATAAACATGTTCCAGTTTTGTTTATATGCTATGGCACCTGGCATTGATTGTATATTTGACTGGATTTTGTTTTATAGATTTTAGTGATTTTTGATGATTTTCATAACATGGTGTTTCTAATTGCTTGGTTATATTATAATATATATATAGTTTGAAACTAATCAGATACCTCAATGCTTAGCACTGCTGTCCTGTAGAATTCAGACATTGGGGTTCAGTTCCTGTCTTGGTTGCTCTCTGTATGGAGTTTTTAAGATCCCCTTGTCAATGTGTCTGGTTTCCTTCCACTTTACAATTATTGTAAAGAGTCCTACTACAGACAAGTGTTGATGTGCAGTGTGAGTCTGTCCTGTCAAGTACTGACATCCCATCCACAGTGAGCTCCTGACTAGTGTCAGATGATACTGAGTTTGCAGCTCCTGGATACCCAATAATCAATAAAGTTACATCTGAATATGAATAGATGCATAAAAAGACAAAAAATAATACTTAACAGAAATGAAATGCTAATTATAAGCAGCATCTCTCTTGCATAAAGAACTAGTTATTTCTTGATACTTATTTTTTTTTACCTCACAGGCACCATTTGAGTTTGGCTCAATCACAATCGGCACAAGGCAGGAAACAATCCCGGGCAGGGTGCCAACCCACCACAGTTGGCACCCTGCCCGGGATTGTTTCCTGCCTTGTGCCCTGTGTTGGCTGGGATTGGCTCCAGCAGACCCCTGTGACCCTGTGTTCGGATTCAGCGGGTTGGAAAATGGATGGATGGATCAATCACAATCTTTACAAACAACTGATATATGTAGCATCTCAGTTATACAGTGGTACCGGACACACTTACAATATTGATACTATTAAACTGTTGAGTAAAGAAGCAGATAGTTCACCATTACTGACTGGAACTTGTTAGGGAAGTAATTGTAATTTTGCTCTGTTTTAGATGGAATAAAACATATTTTCCCATTTGAGTCCCTACTGACAGTAATGGGAATGGATTTGTGTTAGGATATTGGATTTATTAAGAATGCACGTTTATCTAAAACAAGTTGTAAATCAAGTTCAGGAGCATACATACAGCAAAGTCCCTAAAATATAGGCTGAGTGCTTTAATAGTTCAGTAAATTTTAGATCTGACACGTTAAGTCTGATAAAGCATACATGCATCCAGTATTGAACCTGTTTAAGATTTGTGGGATGATTATGGGTGAGGACTATCTCATCAGTCAAGTGCTTAAAGAAGGAACCAGAATGGGATGGTGTGCCAGTTAATCATGGGGCACACTCTTGATCCCAACTGCACTCTCTCATAATGGATCAATTTAGTGTCAATATTACCATTAGCACATACTGTATATATGTCTGTGGGAAGAAAATTCATACTAACACAAGGCAAATTTTCAAATGTGACCAGTGGTGTGTGCAGCCTTGTAATAAGCAGTCAGACTGGCAGCTGATCAGTTAGCAGAGTAGTAGAATCTTCTGCTTGTACTTGAATTTGCAATGTCATAAGTATAGTAATGCAATCCCAGCACTGCCATCTCAGAGGGCTGGAACAACATCTCAAGTAATTCCTCACTAGAAATAGCACATGTCTCACAATTGTCAGTTAGTGGTGGATGTTATGTCAGTATTAGTCTTTTTCCAGATCCATGGCGTCTTGTATCATTCTCAAAAACTGTAGGATGATTAAGCATAAGGTCAACACGTGGTTCAAAGTCTTAGTTTGAATTATTTTCATTTTGAGATTTAAAGTATATCAATATTGTTTTACTACCTTTTTAATTTATAAATCTGAAACATTTTTCTGTAAAATAAGTAATAAAGCATTGTGCATTTTTACCAATATCCCATTAACATACACACATTCAGCGCAAGTTGCAACTTAAATACAAAATCATAGTAGAAATACTTCCTTTTATTATGAAAACCTTTTGAAAAGAAAGGTGTTCAATGGATCAGGAGAGCAAGAAATGACCAGGAGATAGAAGAAGCAGGCAAAATCATAATCTAATAGCAGGCAGGGGTCAGAATACCAAAAAAGATAGAAACAGGCAATCAAAGCCAGAAACACCAAACCAAAATCAAAACACTGTAGAAAAATGGTTCTTGTACTCTCTTGATCTAATTGCATCTAACTGTCACTAATGAATATGTTTGTTTTAGCTACGTATCCAAATGCTTGAATGCCAGAAGCTGTGCATCGCCATCTTTTATAGCAGGCAGAATAACATAATATTTTCAAAAGTTACACAAACTGAATATGAGGCTGCCAAAATGCAAATTCATTACACATAAAATGAATTGTGTTTGCAGAGACTAACACTTAGAATTGAGCTGTGTCTCGGCTTCTCAATTTGCACACTTGCTTTTGCTTCATAGGCTTAGCTTCTGCTTTCCCACTGTATTTCTAATGCACAATCACCCGTCCTTATTCCTGTTTCTTAAAGCTTTTATGCTTGACATTCAACGACAACACACTCCCTGTGGTGGAAGACATTTCTGTTTTTTCAGTTTCGGTTTTCAGTTATACTGCATATGATTACTATGTAGTCTACCTACCTCACAATTACATGACTCTAACTTGCTAACAAGTGAGTCCTCAGGATATAATTATTACATGTTGGAGTCCATCTGACAAATATGGAAGTCTCATACCCCAAAAATGACAACAAAATTGTTTTAAAAATTTTGAATTTTAAAAATTCTGAGCAAGCTCTAAAATTGCCTTTACTGATAGCTGTTGTTATGCCTAACTTGCATATCAATAACTAAAGGGTAAGAAGCTCTTACATATTCATTTCTGCTTGTAGAACAATCTATTTGCTCTAAAAGAAATATGCAGGATTGTTTGAGTGTGTAATGTATAACACTTGAAATCATATCTATACACAAACCAAAGCTCATAGTCATAAATCCATTTTGTAAAAACTGGATTGAGTTAATCCAATAATCTTTCCTGGCAGAGAGCCCAAGTATACAAGAGACTCTTGTCGCTGAATCCTCCTTCAGGGTGCCAGATCAGCAGCCCTCAAGTAGCTGAGCCATTGGCAGCCTGCTTGCAGCTTGGCCCCTGTGGCATTTGGCAAGGTTGGTACATTTTTCCTTGTCTTTATGTCTCTATTCATCCATTCATTCATCTCCTCAACCAAACTGAGGCCCATGTGAGAATATGGTCTATTCCCAATAGCAATGAGGGCAAGACAAGAACCAACTTTTAAATTAATACTACATCTTAAACTTAAACTTAGAGCACATAGCGTCCATTTTAACATTATGGCTTACTTCTTGAGAAAATTCTTAATGAATTCATTTATTTTTACTGTTGATATAACCATTTTACTTCTTTTTGTTATGACATACAGTATAAGAAAAATAGAAATATATATAGCCAATTCATGAATTACACAAAGGTTCATGAAATGTTTGTGTGAAAAACCTGCATGTTCACAATTGTAATAAAGTTATTTAAAGCACATATTCAGTAAACTTGTGTTAGTTTTATAAAGATGCCATTTAAAAAAGTGTTTTTAAAGACCAAAAGAAAAGAATGAGTCCTGCTTGCCATGGAGTTATGACCTCATCCAAAGGAAATACAAACGTTCACTCCCGGTACCATCCAGTTATTTCCTAAAATGGAAACGATTTAAAACATAACGGCACTTTATCAAAACTGTAAAAATCAGGCTTGAGTAACTGAGGCAAATCCTTTACATCTACTGTAGCTTAAATAAATCTCAATAAACAATCCCAATATGACATATCTGTTTGTCAAATTCTTAGTCAGCAATATTGTTATTCTCTCTGTACTGGCACTTGTGCCAATATACACACAACATTTGCTGTTGGATTTGTCGTTCTAGTGTAACATAAGAGAACATCACATTCTTCAGCCCACTTAATCCATTTCAGGGCTTTAGGATTGGGATGTTAATACTAGTGCTAGCCTGATCTATTTAAATGTACTGTAACCTGAAATTTTAAAGATTTTAACACATTGCCATGGCCATCACAATGAAGATCTCGTTATTCTTGAGGGATGTCGAGAATTCTCAGCTCTGCAAGTGTGACTCCAACTGCAACAGGCCCTGTTTAAGTGCTAAGTATAGTTATACATGAGCGGGCAAACAGCACTAAAAGGCTATGAAATATTTATGACATCTAGGAAAGAATAGAGATGAAGACAGAGAGGAAGAACTGTAATGGTTTTCTTTTCTTCCGTGCCAATGGTGGGGGTGTTTTTTTACTATCATGCAGACAAGCTAGACCTAACTCAACCTGACAGTTAAATTCACAGTATCACCTCTTTCGCCAACAAATCTAAAGTGTTGAAGTCAGCTCTTAAGTAACTTAACTGCAATTTAACATCAAAATATTTGGTGATTTTTTTTTATTATTATTTTAATTTATGGTCCGTTTATGTCTGTTGAAAATAATTAAGAAAAATGGCCAAAAATGTTCCCAAATTAGATCATTTTGACCCATAAAACACAAGGGCAGGGTCAAAAAATGCCCCCAAAATTATTTATAATATTAGTAATATTTGTAAAGGAATTACAGTCACAGTCAATACAAAACTAGGCATTGTCATTCCAATTTTATATAATGTTATACCTTTTTTTTTTACTACTTCTACCTCTTCCACCTCTGTGTGCTGCTCATATAAGCACTCTACGTTTGTAAAATGCTCTGCTTCATTATAAGCCTAGCTATCAACTATTAATCTGGCCAATCTACCAATTACCGAATCCTGGATGTAACAATGGCTTGAATCAGAAATGCATGTTAATAAAATACCTCAAATGTACTGCAAGCCTTTCCAAATTTCCCTGACGTTGGCTCAACTGGTGTTGGTGATTTTGTGAAGGGTGTTGAAAACTTAAAAAAAATACTTACTCACATACAGTGAGTAACAGTTCATCTTTCTGATGATTATAGTTTATGAATTGATTAATTTAGGTACTTAATAGGCTGGTTAATCCTAGCTAAAACATTAATTCACCAAACCATACTGGAAGCTTATATTAATGGATTTCAAAGTGTGGCTCAATATGTGTGGGCACATAGAGACGATTCACTATGAACCAACAGAATTAATAAACAAATGAGAACTTTATTAATGAACAAACAGAAAACAGTGTACATGTCCCCTTCAGGTGCTAGCACTTACACTCAACGTCATTCCTTCCTTTTAGTAAGCTGTACACTGCTATGTTACTGATAATACAGTGTATACATATGTAGCAGCATATGCTGCAGAATGGGTCCTAAAGTTTGGTCTTGGAGGGCCACAGTGGCTTCAGGTTTTTGTTTTTTTTTTAATTTGAAGCCAATTACTGCTGCTCAAGCAATTATGGTTCAAGAAACATTTTGGTGCTTCATTTTAGTTAAGATTCCCAAACATTAATAGTTTCTATTAGTTTTAAACAGCTTTATTCAGTTTTTTAATTGCCTCGTGTTTTCTTCGCCATCTGTCAACTATTAGTGTAATGCAAATGACAAAGAAACCAGCAGGTCATCATCTATCTCAATGGTTCTCAAGTTCAGTGGTGAAAGGATTTTGTTCCCAACCGCCCTCTTGCTTTTCATCAGAGTGCCACCTTAATTAAACTGTAAGCTGTTATTTCCAGTTTGCATATTTTGGGATCAAATCTCAAATTGCAAAGCTGGGTTTGGTTATTATTTATTGGAATGTACCAAATGCTTATCTATACTACTTCTAGTGTTTTCTTATCTTACCTGATGAGATTTTCAATATCATCATCATCATAATTCTCATTCCACTTTACCATTGCTTTGGTTATTTTGGCTTTTATTTAGTTGGAGTCTTTAAGTGTCCCCTCTGCTCATCTTTATTACCATTGCTAGAGTACAATTAAGTGAGCAAATACAGAAAAAAGATGAAGTGGTTAAACATTTAACACTTTCACAAAAATACAAATATTTCCAAACATATTACAAATATAAATCACTTACTACTATACTTTTCTGAATGAAGACCAAGAGAAGAAGAAAAAGGACCAGCTAGTTAAACAATAAGATCAATGACATGTAAAATGAGTCATTAAAAGTGGTTGGAACAAAAATCTGCCAGCCACATGTGGAAATTGGAAGGTGGACAACAAGTGACAGTTAGCTGTAGGTGTTCTGCTATATCTGTGACTTTAACAAATCTGTCCTTGTTCTGAAATACTTTAAATACCACTGACTTATATGAGACATCTTTTCTTTCAATATATTGCTTACTGTATATGTTTTGAAAATTTTTATTAACAATGACAGAAACTTGTACTGATTAATGTGTCAGTTCTTCTGCTATTGGTAGGACTAAATAGTTACTTTCACTACTCTGGAAAATGTTATTGTATATATTTTGCAAAATGCCCTTATTTTTAAGAATAAAATATAATTAAAATTTTTTTTCTGATACCATTTTGTTTTGCTATAGGCAATGCTATTTTCAGCATATTTTTTAGCATAGTATAGTATCGTTGTGAAACACCCAAAATGTGTGACACATTATATCACCATCCTGATGGCATGAAGGTCAGTGTCATACACTTCTTTGTTATCCAAGATTGCAGATTCCTCAAATGACTTTGTCATTGTGTTTCTTTGTGTCAGTTTTTCCTTTTGACTTTTAAGATTCTGGTTTAGTGTTTTGGCTCCTGGTTTTCAGCCTTGGCCTGTTATTACGACTACATTTTACCGTCTGGTTTGAAAACAAATTCTTTCTAATCACTCCAGTCAGTATACCTTTTTGTTAATAAAATGCTTCTGGATTTCAGTCGATGCGGCACCTTCAAAGAAAATGAATTCCTAAACTGGTTCATGTGCAATGTTTCATATGTTTTTTTTTTAACTGTTGCTACTCATTAGTTTTAAACATTTGTAGGGAAAAAAAGCATGATTCTGAGGTGATCAACATATTTAGGTGAAATTAACACTGAAGTGAAGGAAAGGTATGCATTATTACATATTGTGTTGCAAAATTGCATATATTACACATTGCTTAAGACAATTAATTCAATTAGCCCAGAGTATGTTATACTTGATAAACAGGCAAATACATATGATTATACTTGTCAAAAAGTAGAACTGAATGGCTAACCAGTATATATCCATCCATCCATTTTCTAACCCGCTGAATCCAAACACAGGGTCACGGGGGTCTGCTGGAGCCAATCCCAGCCAACACAGGGCACAAGGTAGGAAACAATCCTGGGCAGGGTGCCAACCCACCGCAGACCAGTATATACATATATATATATATATATATATATATATATATATATATATATATATATATATATATATATATATATATATATATATATATATATATATATATATATATACCGGTATATATATATATATATATATATATATACTGTATCACTCTCCCTCTATATATATACAGTATATATATATATATATATATATATATATATATATACTGTATATATGCTAGGGGGCTCAGCCTCCTGCTCGCTTCGCTCACCCACCCCTGGGTTTGGTTAACCTGATATACAATTTAAAGAGAATGTTATTTTCATTTAATTCATTTTCATTCATCTTTTATTGTACTGAATGAGATATTCCCCCTCCCCCCCGGGGTGCACTACGTGCCAGCCACTTCACGTCTCTGCCTCTCGCGTTGTAAAGATGGGGGCTGAATGCACGCTAAGGAGATGCAGTCGCTTCTTCGAAACCCCCTCTTAAAATGTAATACAATAGGAAACAATTTTTTTTTTTTACCTCCTCTTTGCTCAATCAGCTGCTGGCTTGCTGCTGCTGCCGTGCTGCGTGATCTGCATCTTGCGCAGCACATCGAACATTTAAAAGCCTATACAGCAGCTGTCATTTTGTCTTACTGCCTTGTCTTGCAGAACATTAAAGTGTTTCTGAGAAAATCACGTCTGGACCCAAGATTTTTTTATTATAATATACTAGCTGATTACCCAGTGGCTTAGCTCACTGAGTGCAAGGGAAAAAAATAAAATGTAGTCTATAAGTTATTAAACAGTAAAACATTAACATTTAAGAAGTAAAGATACCTTGAGCATTACTGGAGTGGTTTCGGGTAAACTACATTTTAAAGGCACTATAACACAACAGGTAAGTAGTAGATCCCTTGTGAAAGGCGCTACACGACCGCTGTGGTATAGAAATTACATTTTCTATGTGATCGTTCAAATTTCTGCCTGGCAACCTTGCACTACTGTATGTGCCTGTGATTTACTTGTTAAAATAATTCATCACAAAAGCAGCCTTGAATGTTGCAGGGTTTTAGTGACCCGAACTCACCTTAAGGGACAGTAAGTAGCTGTGCAAGGCAATTTACAAACAGAGTCCTGCTTCAATGGCACGGATTACACTCATTCACAAAGATTTCCACTCTTCCAAGAGCCGACAGGACACAAACAGTGCAAGAAGAGAGGACGCTGCCCGAAACTGTGAAGCTCTCGACTCGGCGGAGCAGCCCGACATTCCGCGCCTCCCAGCGTCCACTTTGTTCTCACGACCCCTCACCGCTGAAGGCGGTCTCGTCTTCACATTGTTTACAGCTCGGCACAGTTAAAAAGTAGAAAGACGCAAAGCTGTTTTCCTCATCTCTTCTACTATCAAGTACTGCCAACTAAAAAAATAGTTACAATGTGGTAGTTTCCGCGACAGTCACGTGAACGAATAAATAAAACTTCTCTGTCAGAACGCACCTAGCGGCGGACGGCTCAGCGCTATTAGTTCCTGTATTATAATATGTTCTGTGGTCATACGTAATTTTCATATCACGTGGTCATACGTAGTTTCCGTTTCAAACGCGAAAAGAATTTTATATATATACTGCAGATATACAGTATATATATACAGTACTGTGCAAAAGTTTTTGGCAGGTTTGAAAAAATGCTGTAAACAAAGAATGCTTTCAGAAATATAAATAATGATTGTTTATTGTTATCAATTTACAAAATGCAAAGTGGGCGAACAAAAGAAAAATCTAAATCAAATCAATATTTGGTGTTACTACCTTTTGCCTTCAAACCAGCATCAATTCTTATAGGTACATTTGCACAAAGTCAGGGATTTTGTAGGATTATATTCAGGTGTATGATCAACCAATTATACCAAACAGGTGCTAATGATCATCAATGTCACACGTAGGTTGAAGACAGTCATTAACTGAAACAGAAACAGCTGTGTAGGAGGCTTAAAATTGGGTGAGGAACAACCATAATCTGCTACCAAGGTGAGGTTGTGGAAGACAGTTTCATGTCATGGCAAGACTGAGCACAGCAACAAGACACAAGGTAGTTCTACTGCATCAGCAAGGTCTATCCCAGACAAAGATTTCAAAGCAGACTGGGGTTTCAAGATGTGCTGCTCAAGCTCTTTTGAAGAAGCACAAAGAAACGGGCAACGTTGAGGATTGTAGACACAGTGGTCGGCCAAGGAAACTTAGTGCAGCAGATGAAAGACACATCAAGCTTATTACCCTTCGAAATCAGAAGATGTCCAGTAGTGCCATCAGCTCAGAACTGGCAGAAACCAGTGGGACCCAGATACACCCATCTACTGTCGGGAGAAGTCTGTCCAGAAGTGGTCTTCATGGAAGAGTTGCAGCCAAAAAGCCATACCTCCAACGTGGAAACAAGGCCAAGCGACTCAAGTAAGAAAACATAGGAACTGGGGTGCAGAAAAATGGCAGCAGGTGCTCTGGACTGATGAGTCAAAATTTGAAATATTTGGCTGTAGCAGAAGGCAGTTTGTTCGTCGAAGGGCTGGAGAGCTGTACAATAATGAGTGTCTGCAGGCAACAGTGAAGCATGGTGATGGCTCCTTGAATGTTTGGGACTGCATTTCTGCAAATGGAGTTGGAGATTTGGTCAGGATTAATGGTGTTCTTAATGCTGAGAAATACAGGCAGATACTTATCCATCATGCAATACCATCAGGGAGGCGTATGATTGGCCCCAAATTTATTCCGCAGCAGGACAACGGCCCCAAACATACAGCCAAAGTCATTTAGAACTATCTTCAGCGTAAAGAAGAACAAGAAGCCCTGGAAGTGATGGTATGGCCCCCACAGAGCCCTGATCTCAACATCATCAAGTGTGTCTGGGATTACATGAAGAGACAGAAGGATGTGAGGAAGCCTACATCCACAGAAGATCTGTGGTTAGTTCTCCAAGATGTTTGGAACAACCTACCAGCCGAGTTCCTTCAAAAACTGTGTGGAAGTGTACCTAGAAGAATTGATGCTGTTTTGAAGGCAAAGGGTGGTCACACCAAATATTTATTTGATTTAGATTTCTCTTTTGTTCATTCACTGCATTTTGTTGAGTGATGAAAATAAATGATTAACACTTCCATTTTTGAAAGCATTCTTTGTTTACAGCATTTTTTCACACCTGCCTAAAACATTTTCACAGTACTGTATATATATACTTTATCACTCTCTCTCTCTCTCTCTCTCTCTCTCTCTCTATATATATATATATATATATATATATATATATATATATATATATATATATATATATATATATATATATATATATATATATTGTAATAAGACAAAAGAACAAGTCATAAAGTTTTGGGGTATCCGTCCCCGTATACTGTAAGGAATTTTGGTCAGTCAGAACAGTACATAGAACACATCAATACAATACAATACAATACAGTTTATTTTTGTATAGCCCAAAATCACACAGGAAGTGCCGCAATGGGCTTTAACAGGCCCTGCCTCTTGACAGCCCCCCAGCCTTGACTCTCTAAGAAGACAAGGAAAAACTCCCAAAAAAACCTAGTAGGGAAAAATGGAAGAAACCTTGGGAAAGGCAGTTCAGAGAGAGACCCCTTTCCAGGTAGATTGGGCGTGCAGTGGGTGTCAAAAGAAGGGGGTCAATACAATACAGTACAGTACACAGAACAATTTCTCAATATAGTAAGAAATAAAAAAAAAAAAAAATGTATAAATTTTAGAAGTACAGAGCAGAATTTAACAGTAGATGATATATCCCATAATAAGATTTGTATTTGTATAGAGTCCTGGAGACCTCATCCTTCAAGCTGCCTCCCCCATTTGGCCATTCCACAGCTGAAACAGTGCTGGGCCAGCCAATCCGATGAAAGGACCCCTCTCTCCCACGATTCCTGCGATCCTCCATCTGGGATGACTTTTCCTTAGGCAGGCAACATCAGACAACATCACAATGACAGGCGGACAAATTATGGGGTAGAGACAGAAGTAGACAGATGGAATGCTGGGAATTAACCGTGGTGGTAGATGGTAGTAATGATGTCATCAGGACAGGACCAGAAGGAAGGAAGGAACCCGGAAGTGGCTTGTTTCTCTATCGAGTCCGGGTGAATTCATGGCGGTGTTGCTTTGTTTTTTCTGAGGGAACAAAGAAAGAAAGATTAGTACCCTGTCGTTGTCCCCTGGCATGATATGTCACAGTGCCCATCGGGTCTTTAAGTGGCTCCCTATGCGCTCGTGCGTGCCATGTAGCCCAGACTCATCGGGTCTTGCGGCCCGAACCAATAGGTCATGAACCCGAGAGAGAGTGTCAGCGTTAGCCTGGAAGTTACCTCAAGGATAAGTGACTGTGAACTTATATGGCTGCAGGTCCAAAACCACCTGGTGACTCGAGGGTTTGACTCCTTATGAACAGCCATCCACTGGAGGGCGGCATGGTCCATCACCAGGGTGACCTCCCAACCCAACAGGTAGTACTGCAGGTGAGTTACCGCCCACTTAATTGCCAAAGCTTCCCGTTCTACCGCTGCATTCCTTGTCTGGCAGTCCAACAGTTTCTGGCTTAGGTAAATCACGGGGTGTTCGACACCATCGATGCTTTGGCTCAGCACAGCGCCTAGACCTGTGTCCGAAGCATCAGTCTGGAGAAGAAAAGGAAGAGAAAAGTCAGGAGTTCTCAAAACAGGTGCCGTTCTGAGGGCCATTTTAAGTCACTGAATGCCCGTTCCGTCAAATTATCCCACACCACATGAAAAGGGGCCCTTTTCTTTGTCAGATTTGGCAAGGGAGCGGCTCTCTCTGAAAACCGAGGTACAAACCAGAGGTAGTAACTCACCAATCCTAAGAAAGCTTGCACTTGCCTCTTGGTTATCGGACGGGGCCATTCAAGGATGTCTTTGACTTTTGAACACTGTGGTTTCACCAGTCCTCCTCCCACCAGGTAGCCTAAATACTTGGCCTCATTCAATCCAAAAAAACACTTCCGGGGATTGATACTTAGCCCAGCTTTCGGTAGCATCAAGAGGACGGCGTAAACCTGCAGCACATGCTCCTTCCAGGTGCCGGAAAAAATTACCACATCATCGAGGTAGGCGGCACAGTAGGACTGGTAGATGCTGAAAGGTCGCCGACGCCCCGTGCAATCCAAATTGGAGAACCTTGTATTGCCAGTGTCCGCTAGGGGTGCCGAATGCTGTTTTTTCTCTTGCGGATGCCGTTAAGGGAATTTGCCAGTATCCCTTAGTCATGTCAAGAGTAGTCAAATAATGTGCTGTCCCCAGCCGCTTAAGGAGTTCATCCACGCGGGGCATGGGGTAAGCATCGAATTTGGAGACTTGATACATAATCTCCATGAGCCATCAGGCTTAGAAACAAGAACGATGGGGCTAGACCATGGGCTGTGACTCTGCTCAATGATATCCATGTCCAACATCAGTTGAAATTCTAGCTCTACCTCTGCACGTTTTTCCTCCAGGAGGTGATAGGGCAGTTCCCTGACTACCACCCCAGGGTCTGTCACTATGTTGTGCTGAATAAGTCGACGTGCGTCTGGGTGCCTCACTGACCACTTCCGGGACAGACAGGATTGCACTTTCCAGCTCCTGTTGCTGGTTGGGACTCAGATTGTGTCCAAGGTTAAGGTCTGATTTTTTTGAGAAAAGAGAGAGGGTTGGGCCGGTGAGAGGACGGTCTTCCCTGTCCCTCAATGGCTTCAGTAAGTTAATGTGATATACCCGCTCGGTTGGTCGACGATTCGGTTGTTTCACCAAATAATTGACGAGCCCTTTTCTCTCTTTAACCTCGTAAGGGCCCTGCCAATGAGCCAGCAATTTCAAATGGGAAGTGGGCACAAGCACCATCACTCGGTCTCCCAGCTGGAACACTCTCAGGGAGGTATTTCTATTATAGTTCCGCGCCTGTGCTGCTTGAGCCTTCGACATGTGCTTCTTTAGCAGAGGTTGGATTTTAGCCAATCTATTGCGTAATTGCACAATATATTCCAAGATATTGGTGGAGGGAAGTCCCAGTTCCTATTGTCCGTGCTGACTACCTTGCGGAACATCTGTTTAAGGGTTTGGGTGAACCTTTCCACTAACCCATCTGTCTGAGGATGATAAACAGACATTTTAAGATGCTTAATATGGAGTAACTTGGCAACCTCCTTGAACATATCCGATGAAAGGGGTGTACCCTGGTCCATACGGACTTCTTTGGGTATACCCACTCGGGAAAAAGTCCTACCAATTCTACCGATATATTCCTTGTAGTAGCGATTTGCAGGGGAACCGCCTCTGGGTATCGAGTTGCGTAATCGACCATAACTAATATGTAATTATGGCCTCGCATCGAAGGCTCCAAGGGGCCTACAAGATCAACACTGATCCTCTCAAAGGGTACATTGATGAGGGGAATTGGGACTAGAGGAGCACGGTCCCTCCTGTCTGACGTAGCTGACATTCCGGGCAGGACTGACAGAAACGTTGGACTTCCTTGTTGATTCCGGGCCAATAGAAATGGAGTTTCACTCTCTCAAGGGTTTTCTCAGCCCCTAGATGGGCACCTAAATGGTGGGTTGTTTTCTAAAACAAAGTAAGATTCCGGTGGCAGAGAATCTTCCAACGAGGGGCCGTCGACGGAAACGATGGCATTCCTGGCAAACTTCAGGGAAACATAATTCCACTGTTCTCTTTTAAAAGAAGCCGGCGTAGATCGAAACTGGAAGTCTATGCCGGCGAGTGGATCTTGTGGGAGGACCGGGTTAGTGGCTATCTGGCCCAGTTCCTCACCTGTTTGTACTTCAGGGTCAAGGTCCATCGTCAGAGAGTCTTCCCCCCGGTTGTCCACGTCATCAATAATTGCCGAAGAGCACGGCGTGGGAGCAGCTGGAATGGTCCCTTACCCATCCATAATCAGACCCAACCTAGATTTAGGAGTGGTTTCTGGGCTACCGCCTTTACTTTCCGACCAGTCTTGTCCTAATATAACTGGAAAGGGGCGCTTGGGCAATACAGTGACGAGTAGTTGTTTCGGGTCACCCCTCCAGGTTATAAAGCATTTCACGGACCTATATAATCTGGTCTCCTCATGTGCACAGGTCACGCTCATTCTTTGAGCCACCCACGCGGTAGAACATAATGGTGAGCAACAATGGTGATGTTACTCCTGGAGTCAAATAACGCCACAACCAAGTGCCCATTCACCAACACCACTCCCGTGTTTGGAACAGCCAGGGGATTTGACAGAGCACAGTACCTCTCTCCTTTGGTGCAATCCATCAGCTCGATGTTCAACGGGCAAGTGGTGAGGATATGTCCCACCTCCCCACACTTGAAACAGTGCAGCGGGGCGGGCACCTTTTCTTTAGGCTTGACCAGAGCCTCCACTGCGCAACGGGTGGGCTCAGGGGTAGCAACACGTCACTGTCGGACCCCGCGAGCATACCTCTCCGACCCCCCAACTCAGTTCACCGCCAGCTGGTGCTCCAAAACCTCCAGAAGGCCATTAATGTCTATAGGGATGTCTGTGGACCTGCTGGGCGAGGTACTCAGGCATAGCGCTCACTAACCCCTCACACGCCACCTGGCACGCCTGGTTGATATCTGGCCTTAGCCAGCGTCCCAGCTTGCCCCAGAACTCGAACGCCTGGGCCCTGGCCAAGCGATTGGGGTCAAATTTCCAGTGACGCCATTCCCTCACCAGCTGGCCCAAGGTTATGCCATAGCAGTTTAATATTTTGGCCCTCAGAAGGTCATAATTGGTGACTTACTCCTCGGGGAGGTCATGATAAGCCTGCTGCGTAACGCCCTTCAAGTACGGCGCCAGTATGGACACTCATTCCCCCCTTGGCCGTTGATTCTGAGAGGCAATCCTCTCGAATATCTTTAAATAGGATTCAATATCGTCTGACTCGGCGAGCAGGACAATTGGAGGAGGCGGAGACCATGTGGGATCTGGCTTTACCGCTTCCGCTGCCGCCAGCTGTGTTTTGGTCTCTGCCAGCTCCGCCATGCGTGGCTGCCTGCTCCAGTTTAATGGACTGGAGCTCATTCATCATCGTCATTAGCACGGTGTTCAAGTCCTGCCATTCTGCCATTCTTCAGGCTTTATCCTGCCAACTACACCACTGTAATAAGACAAAAGAACAAGTCATAAAGTTTTGGGGTATCCGTCCCTGTATACCGTAAGAAATTTTGGTCAGTCAGTTCGTACATAGAACACATCAGACAACATTGCAATGACAGGCTTAATTTATGGGGTGGAGACGGAAGTATACAGATGGAATGCTGGGAAGGAACCGTGGTGGTTGATTGTAGTAATGACGTCATCAGGAGGGGACCAGAGGGAAGGAAGGAACCCGGAAGTGGCTTGTTCTTCTTTCGAGTCCGGGTGAATTCACAGCGGTGTTGCTTTGTTTTTTCTGAGGGAACAAAGAAAGGTTAGTACTCCATCGTTGTCCCCAGCCACGATATGTTGCGGTGCCCGTCGGGTCTTTAAGCGGCTCCCTATGCGCTCATGCGTAACTATATATATATAATGCAGTAGTTTTTTTTTCTGAAACTATAAATTGCATTGTTAACGTAACCCCATTTACCATTTTGGAATCCATAACTGTAAGCAATGGCAAATCCTTTTTTTTTTTTCTAATGACGTTAAGAATGCAAATCTAACTAATTGCTTTTTCCATCTGTTCATTTAGGAGCTCATCTTATATCAAAGCTGACAATGACAAACGTTAAAAACACCCCAGAGAGCACCAATTTTCTATTACTGCATCTAGATGGGCTCTTTGTCCTAAACTTGGTTTCTCCTCTGCTTCCCTTGAGATATCCCATTGCAGCAGTATGAATTATGTGTTAAATAAATCTGGTAGCAAACTGAATGACTACTAACCATGAATTTTTTATTAGTGTGATAAGGGAAGATAATATTTTCTGACTAATGCAATGTCAATAAATTTTTGCAAGATACTGTAATGAAACTTTATAAATACTGTATAAATATATCATGTAATGTACAGTATATAGACAGGCACTATTAACTAGTGGATAAGGCATCGGATTTGATGTAGTGTGTCAACTGGGAGGATATATACTATAGGGAATCACGCTATCAAGCCTTTGTTTTGTCTGTAGTATTAATAGTGGATTAATAGTACTGTGCAAATAGGCAAAAAGGTCCTCATAGTAACTATTTTTTTGCCTCTAACGACACAAAGTGTTGCTGCACTTTTCAGCCAGAAGCAGGGCCTAGCAATAATAAACAATATGAGTGTGACATCCACAAAATGGTGGGAACCATCCAACAAACAAAACAGAAACTGATGATGACAGAGTAACAATTACTTTCATAAGCAACCCATAAAATACATCAAAAAATGTAATAAAGCAGACAAAATATAGAGAGTCCAAACTCAGAAAAGACACCAACAAAAATTGTCTAGAAATTGTGATAGTTTCAGATAATAGAATAAATTTAGAAATATTTGATGTCTCTTGCCGTACATGTATCTTCAGCACCTTCCCTCAGTATCCAGGTGTATTTCAGCCTCTCATGCCCAGCAATCCCTCTTTTGAGTATGTGCCCATTAAAGTCTGATTCTCTGACTCTGTCATTTTGAGACACTTTGCTTGCTTCCTGTCTGCTTTTATGTTTCCAGTCTTGGAAATGACTCTCAGCATGCCTCCTACGCCTTTACTTTTCCTTGTGTGTCTCACACTTGCACTTCTCCTTTCAATTGCATCACAAAAATCAAAATGACGAGACACAGCAAAGCCAAACTGACCGTTTGTATTGCTCGTATTGACTAGACTCACATACTGATCTTTCAATGTTATTAGAATGCCATTATAGTAGACGTTCCTATCCCTAATAATTTCAAAATGCCCTTTCTGAAGAAAGTAATTTAAGAGAAGAGGACAAAGGGACCAAAAACATGGATTTGCAATATATGGTTTTACAGTTAAGTAAGTGTTTTTATAATGTCACTTATTTTGCTTTTTTAATGTTTACATTTTCAAAGTTATTTTATATAAGATGCAAATCATCTGTTAGTAATAATCGATTATTTTTTTTTTTTTCCAGTTACCCTGATTTCCTTCGCAAAGGACACGTGTTAGGCTAACTGGTGACTGAATATTGCTGAAAATATGTTTGTGTGTGAGTGTGCAATCCAATAGGCATACAAAGGAATCCAAACCACCCACTCCCACACCCTCCCACCCAGTCTGAGACAATGGGTGGAAAAAAAATAGTCAAGGAAGTACAAGTCAAGATTTACACAATTCAGCCTTGGTAGACCAGGATTCAATTACTCGCTACTTCGCGGTTCACTTTTCGCGGATTCACGACTTCGCTGATTTTATATGTAAGCATATCTAAATATATAACGTGGATTTTTCACTGCTTCGCGGGTTTCTGCGGACAATGGGTCTTTTTACTTCTGGTACTTGCTTCCTCAGTTGGTTTGCCCAATTGATTTCATACAAGAGATGCTATTGGCAGATAGCTGAGAAGCTACCCAATCAGAGCACGCAGTTAAGTTCCTGTGTGCTGCTGATTGGCTCAGCAACGGAGTGTTGCATTAACCAGGAAGTCTCATCTCACTCATTCAGCATTAATGTGCTACTGCTTCAGGAGCACTGCAGCAGAAGATGCAAATGATTGCAGAAAAGGTAAAAGTTTTGGATATGTTGAAGGAAGGGAACAGCTACACCGCTGCAGACACCATTACAGCATCAATGAGTCTACAATTCTTTTTATTTAAAAAGGAGGAAAAGCATATAAGATCTACGGCCGCAGTGTCCTTTAACCAGGGCGCAAAACGAGTTGCAAGTGGACGTGATAAGGCAGTAGTCTGGATGGAATCTGCTTTAGGAATCTTTGCAACAAGGTCTACGTCGTCATGACCGCCTACAAGCTGCTACGTGTACTTCGCTGTACAGTAAGTGTAAACTTATCTACCGATTTCATATTGCTTAGCAGTTGTCCCTGTTATTAATAGAGTAAAGGGTGGGTTGTAAACAATACAGGGAGGGTTTAGAAATGTCCAAATACACGTTAAATAATTAAATAAATATGGTGTCCCTACTTTGCGGAAATTCAGTTATTGCGGTCGGCCTTGGAACCTATCTCCCGCGATAAGTGAGGGGAATACTGTACTGGAAACACCATTAATCTGAGCTGCAGACAACTCCAAATCTATTGTTGTGCAGATTGTTTGTTCTTTTTTCCATCAAGAAGAAAAAAACACCTTGTAAATAGTAATGTCTTTTGTTATTATTATTATTTCACAGGCTCTCCTGTGTTTTCTGACAAAGAGAGAAGGATAGCGCCTTTAAGGCTTGTTTTGACTCTTAGCAGAGGCACATGGCTAATTATGCATTCATAACTAGCCATGCAGCACTGCACTGCAAGTGTGCAGAGATTAGTGTTATATACCCAGTAGCAGTATTCATAATATTCTCTTTATGTTCAGCTAATGTAGCCCTCAAATGAAAATACTGCAAGTTTTTTTTTGGTTTTTTTTTAAACACATTTGGGAAGGAAATCCAGCTAGAGTACAAATTAGGTCCTGACATCTTGCATCCGCAAAGCAGTTTGGCAATGTTCTAAAAGTACACATGCATGAAAGTTCTGAGCATGGCTGGTATAGTTCTATGATGTCACACTAGCCTTGCAAAGCATTATGGAGTGCTAGAAAAAAATGTTCATCTAAGCTGGCTGCACAGCGATTTTTCAGGAATATTTTTGACAAGGTCATTAGCAAGCACGACATATTTACTTTGTGAAACATTTTGGCAAATTTTGCTGATCAGCGCTACTGAAAAATAACCCGGTAATAAGTGGTGATGATGACACAGAGTTGTGGGTATAAAGGTCACGATGAATACTTCCTCAGTACCTGATGTTGGGAGATGTACACTTAAATGTGTGCATTAGAAAACTTTACTTATGTCTCCTGGTTTTCAGATTCTAGCTTCTGGTGTTGATCTTTGAGTTCTGGTTTGTGATTTCAGTTATAACTTTCTAATCTTTTTGACTTCTGGCTATGACCTTGGCTTGATGTGACTATGTTCATCTTCCAGTCATTTCCATTAAAACTGTAGTGTCTCACCCTGAGATAGAAAATGTGCTTTGAGCCTGCCCTCAGTAAAGAGTGCTAAATATGAATGAACTGAACTGAATTAAAAAAGAGATTACAAGAGACTGCGATGGGCTGGCGCCCTGCCTGGGGTTTGTTTCCTGCCTTGCACCCTGTGTTGGCTAGGTTTGGCTCCAGTAGACCCCCGTGACCCTGTAGTTATTATATAGCGGGTTGGATAATGAATGGATGGATGGATGGATGGATTACAAGAGAAGAGAATACAATATTGCCTAACATTAGGAGAAGCTTGAAGAGAGAGGGACAGAAAGGGACAGAAAATATTGCACTCTAGAAACAAAGGGGCTGATTAAAACTAGAGAATATGTAACCAGTGGCCTTTCTGTGTTAATAGTCTGTTAGGCCCACTTGGGGGTGTGTGTTAGTGATGGGGCTTGAAGGCTTCAGCACAAGCCACCTTTATCTGTTTGTAATTTTACCTTTGCAATTTCAGTTCAAACATTTTTCTGGCTATGCAGCGTAATCGATACTCTTTGCAATCTTTTAAAGTTAACAACTTTAATATGAAAAAAAAATTCAAATAGTAAAATCAGGACTGCATCAAGTAAAGAACATTATTGATGGGACTGAGGGACATTCTGAGCTTCTTTAACCTTTCAAGAAGACCACCAAGGACACTTTATATGTTCTTCTTCCACTGTATGGAAAAGAAGTCAGCAGTTTGATGGCCCTATTTTAAAAAAGCACAAAGTTCTGGCAGTTCTCACTTACAATACTTTTTCATGGATTTGAGTGTGAAAATATGTGCATAAAAAGGAGAATGTGTACTACAAAAAATAATTTATATGTAATTTATCATTTTTAAGTTACAATCACCTTGTAGATATGTGTGCATGAACTTGCCTTGAATGATGACTCGAAATGTCCATATATGAAGCATGCTGATTAACCCCATACATATGCAGTCACAATGCTGCAGAACTTCATTGGCTGGTAAAGCATCTTCTCCCTCCTGACGCGTTAAGACCTCACCACCTGCACTCAAGATTATCTGGCCATTCTCCGCAATTGAGAATGTGTGGCATTAAAGTGCCTCTCTTCTGCACTCTAGGGATCTGGTAAGGTAAGGCACCATCACCTGAGTAGGTAGCCAGTATTAAGTGGCACATGATTGCTGTTACAATGAATACGACTGGCCATGTGAAACATCAAGAGTTCAGCCAGTTATCTAATCAACAAGTCAGCTATCACATCCGTCAAAGCTATTTTGCCTCAAAATAAATGAATCACAGGTTTGACCCACCTCATCGAGACACAATGTTTGCCAGTCTCATCTTGGTATGAATTGTGCATTAATCAAATGTAACTTCTTACGGTTAGCAAAAGTAGCTTCATTCTCGCTAGATGCAATATTACAATTTAAGTGCTGTAAAGAGTTCCGATTATGTTTGGAGAACCAGACAGTGCTGCAAATTGACTTTTTACTGTATATTGGCAAACTTTTTTTTTTTTTGTATGTTCACCCACGCCATATGAAACCTGGATGGTATGATGGAGTGTAACTTGGCAGAGATATTCGTGAGCTGTCAGCCAGTTTCCTGAGAAGTGACAACAAATATTCAATATACAGTGGAACCTCGGGTCACGACCATAGTTCGTTCCAAAACTCTGGTCACAATCCGATTTTGTCGTGACCCGAAGTAATCTCCCCCATAGGACTGTATATAAATAACAACAACAACAACATTTATTTATATAGCACATTTTCATACAAAAAGTAGCTCAAAGTGCTTTACATAATGAAGAAAAGAAAAATAAAAGACAAAATAAGAAATTAAAATAAGGCAACATTAGTTAACATAGAAAAGGAGTAAGGTCCGATGGCCAGGGTGGACAGAAAAAACAAAAAAAAACTCCAGAAAGCTGGAGAAAAAAATAAAATCTGCAGGGGTTCCAGGCCACGAGACTGCCCAGTCCCCTCTGGGCATTCTACCTAACATAAATGAAATAGTCCTCTTTGTAGTTAGGGTTCTCACGGAGTCACTTGATGCTGATGGTCATACAGACTTCTGTCTTTTAATCCATCCATCATTTTTGGAACATCATGGTACTTAGAGTAGATGGTGGTGGCGTAAGCCACCACCAAAAGGACACTGGAAAAGGAAACAGAAGAGAGAGTAGGGGTTAGTACAGATTTTAGAGCCACCATGAATGGTTATTATAATGAATTGGATATACAGAGTATCAGGATTAAATTACAGTGAAGTTATGAGAAGGCCATGTTAAAGTAATGTGTTTTCAGCAGTTTTTTAAAGTGCTCCACTGTATTAGCCTGGCGAATTCCTACTGGCAGGCTATTCCAGATTTTAGGTGCATAACAGCAGAAAGCCGCCTCACATTAAATACAAATACAATTAATAAATAATAATAATAATAACAATAATAAATACAATTAATCCGTTCCGGACCGTACGACCTTTATGTAAATATATATTTTTTTAAAGATTTTTAAGCACAAAAATAGTTAATTATACCATAGAATTCACAGTGTAATAGTAAACTAAATGTAAAAACATTGAATAACACTGAGAAAACCTTGAACAGAGAAAACTAACATTGCAAGAGTTCACGCTACAGCCTTACGAACCGCTTGCTGTAAACACTTTTTTTTAATGAGTTTTAAGCACAAGGAAAAAAATGAACATTTGAAGAATCCATAATTTATACAAAAACTAACCGTAAACAACCAAGAAAACTAACCTTGCATGAGTCAAATTCTGACATGAAGGAAGTGAGGAGGAACTGGGTGGAGAGGAGATTACAGTTTTGAGGTAAAGTCCCTCTGCGCGATGCACGTCTGACCGAGAACAATGTACTGTACAGGGAGTGACTGAACACGTGTGTAAATCACCGGCACGTACAAACCGGAAGGGAAACGAAATAGAGCACAAAGAGTTCACAGCGAATACACAGGGAGAGACTGAACACGTGCAGAAATCATCGGCGCGTACGAACCGGAAGGGAAACTGGCTTGTTCATCACCCGAGTGTGTGGTCGTGAACAGATCCAAAAGTTTGGCAAACTTTTTGGTCGTAACCCGATTTGTATGTGTTCCGAGACGTTTCTGACCCGAGGTTCCACTGTAGACTGATGAAAAAGCAATCAATTTCTTCAGTGCAAATACATAGCATTAGGCCTGTTAAAAGGGAATTAAAATAGAGTCTATACATCATGTTCATCAAGTTTGAGATGTAATCTATTTGTTATATCAACACACATTCATAATAATGGCTCAGTGGTATGGATTATTATGCTAATATCATCTTTATTTAGCTGATCTGCCTGCATTTACCTACTTGATCAAGCATGTTGTAATTTCTCAGTTTCTCTGAAATGAGTACACATGGGTCAGAGTTGCCGTAAACATACGCAAGCTTTCGTGTCAAATTTTCTTTTATAAATCCTGATGTTTGCATGGTAAGTTCTGTACACACATTTCAGGCCTCTTTTTGTGTATACACAATTTTTATAAATGAGGCCCCTGGTACAGAAATAAGAGGCTGTTAGAAAATAATTTTTTAGTTGTTTACAAACCTCCCACTGTTTAGGAAACACTTGACCTCACAGTAGTGAATGCTGCTATTGGAGAGCCCCAGAGTCTTGTCTTTGAGTTGCATAGTGCATGTAGTTGTGATTAGATGCCAGTTGAGACAGACCACATACCAGATGTATTTTGTGGTGTGAAAAATGAGTGGACTTTCAATTTTGTTAGACACTAGCAAAAAAAAGGGGCAGAAGTTATTAGGTAAGTTAATGTTAATGTTAGAGAAGTCTGTACACACGAAGGATAATTTTGATATAGCCCCACCAGACTTTTCATGCTAAAATGGATGTAACACTTAAAAACCACAATCATTTGAAAACTGATACAGCCTTCCAGAATCCTACAGAACGCAAACCTTAAAATTAAAGAACAATCATAAGCTGTTTTTAGTGGATCTTTTAGATATTGTAAAGACTGGTGTCAGGAAATCTTACCTTTATCACATGCTTATACATGGTAGGCAATACAGCTATCTATTGTGGAAAGTGGGTCTTGACAGCTTGTTTGATGATTCTGTAGCTGACAGGAAGTCAGTGGAGGTGAAATGTGATGTGTGCATTTTGTGTGAATCAGGACATCAGGACTCTACCATCCTGCATTTTGAGCATTTACTCTGCTGATACCTATTGAGGAAAAACTGTTAAAGACAGAAATATAGAAATGCAAAAATGAAAAAAGCTTTGCAAGATGACACTAATAACGAATGGGCTCTGTTGAAATTATGCAAGTGGTAGAGTGAAGTTCTAAAGCTTGTCTGAATCAATGGCCTGCATGTGTGCAAACACTAGACTAATTCAATCACACATCATGTCTATCTGTATCAGCTTCACAACTGGTTGTGATGTTCGGATAAAGCTGACGGACCACAGTCCATACATGGAGCACTAATTCATGTTGAAGGATGTGTCACCTCAGTGAACGTATGTAAATAATGAAGGGCAGAAGTTCAAGCACAGAGCAATGAAAGCTGAAACTAAACACCACAAGCAGTGGTGAGTGGTGAACATGTGGACAACAAAAGACATCTGTTGCAGGGCTATACTGTATATTGAACCAGCCATCCCCCGCGGCCAATTGTATCCGGCTGCAGGTCTCAGACTCAGCCTTCCATGCCCCCAGTATTCGCATCCGTCTTCTGTCACATCACTTTCGTTGAAAAACTAGTAACGTTAATTTACCCTGTAACCCTAAAAGACGATATTAATATGACTTCCTCCAATCACGTGACAAGAATCCGTGTTTCTCTTTATGGTATTACTGTCGTATTTACTTTTAGAAACAAAAAAACAGTTTTATAATTTATGAGTCAGGATTCGATAGTTAAAAAAAAGAGGACATAACATATTTTCAGATTAAGGAAACACCATACTAAATATGAATGTGGTTGCTCTGACTGCTATTATTATGAATTCTATAATTCAAAATATTTGAAATTATTTTTACGGTACTTGTGTACTAAACGGCATGTCTGACATTATTTCTGGAACCTTATTCAATAAAGGAAAATTCCGTTAATGACATTAATTTTTTATGTTACAAAATAAACGATGATCAATAACACAACATAACAATCAACAGGCATGAAAATGAAGGTCTAAACTTACGAGTTGTCAGTAAAAGAAACTTTTAAAATTGTTTATATTGAACACTTTTTCAAATGATCCAGCTTATACAGTTCATGGGTACCTCCATTTCCATTGTCTGTCTTGAATTGTGTTTTCTTAATTTTGTTCTACACTGCTGCAATAATATTGATAAATTTCAAGTGGAGTTATTAAACTTTCAAACGTTTTCCTGGTTTTTAATTTTAATGCATAATTGTTCTCCCTGGGACCCTAACTTATAAGTATGTACTTATCAAAAAAAGTGAAGCAAATCTCTTAAATTGCTTAATAGATATTATATTGTTTGTTTTTCTAAAGAAATGTAAAAATTTGCATTATTGAAAGTTGCAGTTCCATAAACTGTCTTTTTTATTTATTTTGGAACTGAACTAAAAGATTTTAAACTTAACTTTAAAAATGTTTTGTTTGGGTAGATGCAATAATTACAAATCAGTTTTTTAGTGATTTTAAATCCTTTAATTGTAATATACAATTTCATGTATTAGGAATTTGTCATTTGTCGCAAACCCCAACTTACTCTCCAAACGGACATATCATTTTTTTGTAAATAAGATTACCGTTATTAGGTCATCGGTCACACTGCTTGCTCAGGATTCACCTCGTCCCATAGTGTGTTCAGCTGTCTTTGACCACTTTGAGCCTGCATGTGTCATCGTCTCTGTTGTCTGATTTGGTGCAACGCCTGAATCTTACAAACTGCCCCCTGGACAGTGTCCCCTATCAATTAGTTAAGGGGTTTTTTGATTCTGTAACACCAAGTATTGTTTCCTTAATAGATGCTAGCTTGTTTTCTGGTTGTGTTCCTGCTGCCTTGAAACACGCTGTGGGGCAGAAATGTATTAAAAAACAAAATAAGGACCCTCTAATGTGTAAAATTTCAAGCCAATTTCTAAACTGCCTTCTTTATCTAAAGTCTTAGAAAAAGTTGTCCTAACTCAAACAGTTCTGGATGAAAATAGTATTCTGGAAAAATTCCAATCCAGATACAGATGTTCTTACAGCACTGAAACATCTTTGTTAAAGGTTTACAATGACCTCTTGATACTAATGCTGGAGACTCTGCCATTCTTGTACTGCTAGATCTTACCTCAGCTTTTGATATTGTGGATCTTACAATTCTTAAATCCTGCCTTGAACAGTATGTAGGCATCCAAGGTAATGCCCTGAAATGGTTTAAATCTTATCTAAGAATTAGGAGCTTTTCTATTCATTTGGGTGAGTTCTCATCCTCTATATCTCCTCTTACTTGCAGGGTTCCATCCTTGGAACAGCTATCTTTTTGATATGCATGTTACCTTTAGGCTCCATTGTTAACAAGTATGGCTTTTCTGTGCTGATGACACTCAATATATTTGCCACTAAAATCAAAGCGATAAAATACAGACCCTTCATGTGTGCTTGAATGATATTAAAACCTGGATGGCAATGCATCTTCTTAAACTAAATGATAATAAAACTGTGATCATGGTGTCCAAAAGTTAAGAACCTTTGAATGTCTCTGATGTTGCTCTTGGACCCCTTGCCATATACTTATCATAAAGCTTCAGTTAGGAGCCCAGGCATGATCTGTGACAGTTCATTCGAACTCAACAAACAGATAAATTGTGAGGTTAAATGAAACTTTTTCCAGCTGAGATTTTAAAGTAAAGGCTTTTCTTTCTTTCAGTGATCTTGAAAAGACCATCCAAACTTTTATAACATTTAATTTGGACTATTGCAGTTCTTTGTATGTAGGTGTTGGTCAGGCCCTGTTACGACACCTACAACTATTTCACAACTTTGCTGTTCACTTATTGAATGGCTCTCGTAATTGTGGTCATATTTCACCAATACTGACCTTGCGTCATTGGTTTCTGGTCCATTTCAGAATTGATTTTAAAATTCTATTTCTTGTTTTCAAATGTTTGAATGGATCAGCCCCATCTTGCCTCTTGGGACCTCTTCACTTGTATGTGCCAACAAGAGCCCTGCGGTCCACTAGCCTGATGCTCTTAGTTGTGCCGAGGTCAAGGCTGAAGCAAAGGAGGAATCAGGCGTTTGTGGTGGCTGCTCCTTTTCTCTGAAATGGCTCACCATATTACATTAGGTCTACTCCAGCACAGGCCATTTTTAAGTCATCATTAAAGTCTTATTTCTTCTTGCTGCCATTTGATCCTGCAAGAGGTTGACATTGTTTGTATATGTTGGTTCATGTACATTTCGGATTATAAATATGTATGTATGTACAGGTGTGGGTATTTTAAGTTTATCTTTTATGTAATGGTTGGTTATGCTTGCAGTTTTGTGCTGTGTACATACGGTATATTTGAACTGCTTCTTTTACCCTTTCTTGTACAGCACTTTGGTTCAGTTCTAGCAGCTGTTGTAAATGTGCTTTAAAAAAAATTTCCTTGCCCTGCTTTATAAAACATTATTTTAATACATAACACTAAGAAGTGCAGATCTGAGACAATGGACTGCAAAGAAGTTGGTTTGCAACATTTATTACAAAAAAATTAGAATATATAAAATATAGAACAAGAATTGTAGGTTGTAACTGAACAATGAGGACCATGTACGTTTATGTTACATTTTCTCACAAAACACAGTCATTTTCCTTTTTCCTCTCACGTTATCTAAAAACAGATTCATGTCTTCCATATGTGAAAAAAGGACAATGAAGGGTCTAAGGACATATTCCCTCTCCTCTTCTTCTGGAAATTCAGATAGCAAATCAAATTTCTGAAGGGCCTCCTCAATGTTGTCTTTGTCCATTGACAGTAATGATGGGAGTGAGATGTGCCCCCTGAAAACAGAAATGTTCTCAGCACACTACTTCTCTGCCTCAGTAAAATGCTGAAGGATTCTGTGTTGCTGTATTATGTTTTATTAAAAAAAAATTCTTTAAATGGTCATCATAAAGTGTATAGCCTTTTCGTCTACATTTACAAGGAATGTAAGAAAAGGAAAGTAAAAAAATAATGTACAGTATATTCTGAATTTGTTATACATTATTAACATTACTGCTTTCAATCACAGATTCTACAAGTCTTCAATGTTTCTTAACATACACTATTATTAACACAGCACACAATGCATTTCAAATGTTTTAAGGTCTTTAAGAGTTGTACTAGCACTACAGTTTGTCAGAAGATGTAAAACAGGCTTTTAGTCTTTTGGGCTTTGACTCCTACTGGTTAACGATTAACAGAATGCATCTAAGACAAGCATTAAGTCTTTTTATACATTTTATTCACTATACCATAAGCATTGTAAGCCAGCATCAACAAAATGTAATTCATCTTTCTTATGGAAGTTTATAAAATGATGTGTCTGTACCTGCTCATCACAGTGCCCTGTGCTGGATGTTGGAGAAGGGAGGCTGACGTTTCTTCTAAAACAAAAGAACTGAAACTTGCAAAACGCAGCGCTATGGTATAGAATAGCAAGACATTTGTTCACTTCAGAGCTAATGCAAGTCTTTACTCAACTTCTGTCTTTTCATTAATAGCTCAATAAAATCTAATCCTGAGAATAGAGAAATAATATTTACCTAAGGAAATGTTAAAAAGAACCAAAAGAATAAACACAAAAATTACCCTGTTCTGGCTGTCCATTATTTCTGTACCTTCGAATTTATTGTTTGGTTCTTGGCCTTCATTTAGAAGGGTGTTTGCTCACTCAGTCCAAGGTGAGCAGTTACTTCAGTGATTTCAATAAAGAAGCACTAAGTTTATAATGGTAAACATTTTTACTATTTGTCTTTGATTTACAATATGGCTAAGTATATCTGCCATATTACCGCAGAACTAAATTAAAGTTATTAAAGGAAATTTAAATTTCATTTACCCCTTGGGGCTGGAGTACTCAAGCAATATATATATATATATATATATATATATATATATATATATATATATATTGCGGAGTATGGCCCAGACACAGACAGGCACACATCGTATAATCACCCACCACATGTTTATTATACATTACTAATATTTACACAAGTGCACACAACCCCCAAAACTCCCCCAAAGTCCAGACCTCACAATGCCTCTCTTTCTCTGGTCCGCCATCCACTCCTCTCCTCCAAGACTTCGTCTCTCGTCCTCCCAACTCCAGCCATCGAACGGAGGGAGGCAGCCCCTTTTATAATCACCCAAATGTGCTCCAGGTTCCTCCCAACAATCTTCCGTCGGCACTCCCCAGTGTGGCGGAAGTACCGGCTGTGCACCCAGAAGCACTCCGGGTGTCCTTGGTCGTCTTCCCCCCCAGCACTTCTGGGTGTGGCAGAAGTGCTGAGGACCAGGGCTCTTCAGGCATCGGGGCGCCCCCTGGCGGTGACCATGGGCCTCTATAGGGTTGAACTTCCAAGCTCAGTTCCCGTGGTCCCCAAAGCCACCAGGACGGTCGCCCCCTCGTGGTCTGGAGGAGGCATAATCCCTTCTCCGGTCCTTCCGGGCATCCCAGCTGGGTGCCACCCCCAGCCGCTTGCCACTATTTACATATAGTAGTTCGTAGTAGTTTAGATATAGCGGGTTGGATAATGGATGGATGAATATATATATATATATATATATATATATATATATATATATATATATATATATATATATATATATATACAGTGATCCCTTGCTATATCGCGCTTCGCCTTTCGCGGCTTCACTCTATCGCGGATTTTATATGTAAGCATATTTAAATATATATCGCGGATTTTTTGCTGGTTCGCGGATTTCTGCGGACAATGGGTCTTTTAATTTCTGGTACATGCTTCCTCAGTTGGTTTGCCCAGTTGATTTCATACAAGGGACGCTATTGGCAGATGGCTGAGAAGAAACCCAACTTACTTTTCTTTCTCTCTCTCTTGCGCTGACTATCTGTGATCCTGACGTAGGGGGTGTGAGCAGGGGGGCTGTTCGCACACCTAGACGATACGGACGCTCGTCTAAAAATGCTGAAAGATTATCTTCACGTTGCTACCTTCTGTGCAGCTGCTTCCTGAAGCAACATGCTGCACGGTGCTTCGCATACTTAAAAGCTCAAAGGGCACGTATTGATTTTTGACTGTTTGTTTTTCTCTGTCTCTCTCTCTCTCCCTGCTCCTGACGAAGGGGGTGTGAGCTGCCGCCTTCAACAGCTTTGTGCCGCAGTGCTTCGCATACTTAAAAGCCAAACAGCCCTATTGATTTGTTTGCTTTCCTCTGTCTTTCTGACATTCTGTGCTCCTGACGCGCACTCCTTTGAAGAGGAAGATATGTTTGCATTCTTTTAATTGTGAGATGGAACTGTCATCTCTGTCTTGTCATGGAGCACAGTTTAAACTTTTGAAAAAGAGACAAATGTTTGTTTGCAGTGTTTGAATAACGTTCCTGTCTCTCTACAACCTCCTGTGTTTCTGTGCAAATCTGTGACCCAAGCATGACAATATAAAAATAACCATATAAACATATGGTTTCTACTTCGCGGATTTTCTTATTTCGCGGGTGGCTCTGGAACGCAACCCCCGCGATGGAGGAGGGATTACTGTATATATATATATATATATATATATATATATATATATATATATATACACCAGCACTTCCTCAAAGCCAGCATGTCATTCTAAAGAGGAGTGAGCAGAGTCACATTGTTAAAAGGAGTTTCATGTTACAAAAATATTTATGCAAACCATTATAAACATACATTTATAATATCTGGATTTTGAAAGGTAGGCGTGTCTGGAACATCACAACCACTAGGGACTGTATGGTAAAATAAAAAAAAATACAAATATAATAAAATAAAATAAACATAACACAAATATCCAACACAAATTGTAGAAGGTGACAAAAATGGGAACCAACAACCAGAAACAGTATAATCCTCCCTCTACAAATGCTACAATGAATGAAGAGAGTACTAAAGCTGAGACACACCTCGTTAAAATTGAAGGGGGCCTCAAGCATGAAATACAGAGAAACCACAAAATGGTCATTTGGAAACTTGGACACAACATTAAATACAGATATACACAAAAAGATAGTTACAATCTGAAATGGTCATACCATCAACATGAAAATTCCACAGTCATGGTTATTCATCTGACTTGGAAGGCCCTAATACAAGGGGTAAAAAAATGAATCAAAGACAAATATTAAATACTGACATACAGTAAACTGTTGACAATGACTTTTAAACAAAAAACAACAATGGAAATGGCCACTTGTTACACACCCTGTGTTACATCTGTAAATAGTAAAACCTGCCCAACAACAGAAAATGCAGGATTAGCTCAGCTTTTTAAACTGTATTTAAAAAAGTTCCAGTTCAGAAATCTAAACGTCAGTATTTTTTGCAAGCACACACTACTGGTATAATCACCTGCATACTTGACAATGTGGGCTTCAGGGCTGTGAAGGCGAGGCAGCAGAATGCTGTAGTCTTTTTGCTTTTTTACAAGGAGGGCAATTGGACTTATTTTGATATTTAATCAATGTAATCAAAGTTGGTTTTATATTCTCTGCCTTTATGGAGAAATGTGACTGTGGAACTCAAGACAAATATAATATGTAATACTAATTTGGCAGAAAGTACTATCGTGCTTTTATAAATAGCTAACTTAACTACAGAAAAATCAAGTTAAATAAGATATTTAACAAACGTTAATGACGACGATAAACATAAATACCTTTCATATTGTACACTAACTTTGCAGATTCTCTACATAACATCTCATAAATAAGTGAAAAAGTTAATATTGATGAAATATAGCAAATATTAAAAAGAAATAATTCAAGAGGTAAAAAATAATTAAAATGATATGCTTAAAAATAGAATATGTCAGTAATGATGATAAACAGAGAACACTTGGATTCGCTATACAGTATATAATCATACATCTCATTAGTTTTGTTTAATGGATCTAAAGTTTCTTTAAATATACTGAGCTTTTTAATCTATGAGTCTATTCCTGGTTCTGTTGTGCCATTGTTCTGTGTCAGAAAACATTTTCAGCTCCTTTTCTTTTTCGAATTGGAAAAACTGTACAGCTGCTCTTCTCCTTCTCTCTCTACGGACTGCGGGAGGTCGTGGGGCGGACTGTGGAAGGCCGAGTGTTCGACCTGCATCCGGACCCTTCTCCCCGCGGCTTCACCCTCGGAGTAGTGAAACAGGACAGTAAGGAGGGCCCCACCCAACTCTCTACTCCTGATGTTACTCTTCCCCCTCCCCTCGGCCCGCAACCTCTGTCTTGGATTAGCGTGAATATATCGCTCCTGTAAGCAAACTATGATTCTTAGTGCAATGAGATACGTCGCAAAATCAACCGCAATGTTCAAGCAAATTATAGAAAAAAAATGATCTAAATTTGTTAGGTAGTTCTCTCGAGTTAAGGTTACTCTCCGAGCCAGGCGCATGAGTGAGGAGGGCCCTGCCCCCTTCCCTGCAGCCCAATGAGTCTCTCTTGGATTCACGCTAATAAATTGGTACCGCAAGTGAACTATGAAACTTAGCGCGATGAGAAAATCGTAGAATCAACGGAATGTTCAAGCAAATTATAGAACAAAAACCTGATCTAAATCCGTTAAGTAGTTCTCTCGTGAAAAGCAGACAGACATACAAACGGGTCTAAAAAACTATAAGAAATTTTACACTTGGACCACAAAATTTTTAAAACCATTTCTTAGCAAGTCCCTATGGGCCAAGGGTAACGTACATTCCAAATTTCAAGTCCCAAGTTCTCATGGATCGGGAGATTTCGTGATGTCAGTGGTATTTGGCTTTTATATATATAGATTTAGTATAGCAGGCAGACATTATTGAAAAAACTGAGATTTGTTGTTCAGATTTGTTGAGTTCACGTTAACTAACACACACCCTGTGAAGTGGTCATCTGCTCACAGCTTTCTCAATGTTTCCCTCTCAAGACAGGCTCTGTATCATATGGTAAAGTGGTGATGCAATTCGGGAGGCACATACCCATGGAGTTTTCTGTTCTTGCCTATTCAAGTTTTAAACACCTTTAATTTTGCTTTGCTTATTTGGATTTTAAATAGCACAGGCTGTCAAAGCACAATGTTAGAATTCTAATTATGACTAGTGTAATCTTTCCACTGTCCCTTCTACTAAATGACAGCTGTATGATTAGTGCCACCAGACTAACTCAATTAAAAGTGCAAGGTTAGAAGTGAGCGACAAGAAAAAGGCAAAATCAAAAATGGTTGTGGAAAAGTTCAAAGCTGTCAAAGTGAACAGTAAATCCCTTATCAGAAATTTTCTGTGTCATTTCTGGGTTTAACTTCTTGGAAGAAGTAAAACAGTTTAGTTTTGTGCCATTCATATTTATGAGTGTTTATTTTTCTGCAACCCACATTACAATTTCTCGACTTTTGTAGGGATTGATATTAAGAGCGAGAATGCTACATCTGAAAAAGTGTCATCTTTTTAAAGTGTTGTCAGTGATATTACAAACTTTCACAGCTACTCATTATTAACTGTTCTTCATGTACGGCATATGTTGAAGAGTTCATAGTGCTTTCTTCAATGTAACATCAAGCAATTTCTAATGTACCAAGTAAGTGTTTCAAGTCCTTCACTGACCTTTATATCATATGGCACGGTTGCTTGAAATAAGACAGGCAGAAAAAAATTGGCTGTTATGTGTGAAACATTTCTTTTTTGTGTCACCTCAGACTTAAAAACATCTGATCTGAGGTCAAAAAAAGATTTTTTAGAATATTAAGTGTTTCAAGAAGCAGCTGGAGACCATCGCATTGAAATTATAAAGTGCCAGGGCTCTTCCTGTCAGCCTATCAGCAGATTCTTGTCTCTAGGGATTCTGCTTTCTTATTTCTGCTTTATTTATTTATTTTTTTCTCTTTAAACTGTAATCCACTTAGCTATCCAAAGGAACCACTTGAAAAGGACATTTGGTTAACTGGTAATATATAAATCTTGTTGGTTTTTTAGAAGGATTAGAAATAATGATTACTATGGATGATGCTATAGAGTAAACAATATGTGTTTACTGAATATAACATTTTATGTGCATTTATGTTAATAATTTCATGGTTTATGTCAAAATATTAAACTTGCATAACTACAAATTCTCACATACATTTACCTTAAAAATATGTTATTAATAACATTAGTACATTTTTAATTGTTGTTATCAAAAATGTACAATGATAAAATTTAAATGTGTTCATTAAACCACACAAAATAATATATGAGTTGGCATAGATTTTTTATAATTAGTAATAAAAAAGGTCCTGGTATGTAGGAATTTGTCACTGCATTATATCTCCAAAAAAATAATATTACCACAAATGAATTGTGATCTAGTGCAGATAGATTTGCAGACGATGAAGCTGTCTGTGCTGCTTAATTCAACAAGAGGACCCTCACAAGAGCAGCAAAAAGAACTTTAATATAACATGGATTACTCAGCCATTGGAATGTGAAAAGTGAACAAGCATGCATCTTCTGTTATGCTATGGAAAACTGAGAATATATTTTGCTATAATTAAACACTATTTAGGTGTTAAAACTGACCAAAGTTGGATTTCTTTTCAAAAGCAAAGTTGTACTATTTGGTCTGATTTATCTCTTATGAAAAAATGTCCATGCATGTATCTTCTGACCCTGTTTATTTCAGTAAGCAGTCATTTGGTGCTGAATTATTCTATTAGGCCTATGCACCAACCATGAGTCTGTCTTGAGACACACACATTGTCACGCTTGGGTCACAAAGTTGCACAGGTTCACTCAGGGTTTTCAAGAGACAGAAACTTTATTCAAATACAGGCGAAACAAACACAAGTCTCTTTCAGGAGCAATCCAAGCACACCGTCAAACTGGTTGTCACAGCTCCGCCTCTTGATCAAAAGAACACAAAATCCTCCCCCTCAAAGGGGTGCAGTGGCTCGGGAGCCCCAACCAGAGCAGAGAGAGTCTGGGGGAAGAGAGACAAGGCAGTGAGACACTAAGACAGCCGCTGTGCGTTCTTTTAAATGTTCAAAGCCCCGCATTAGATACAGATCACGCAGCCCGGCAGCAAGCAGCAGGCCAGCAGCTGATCCCGCAAAGAGGAGATGAAAAGCTGTGTTTGTTTCCCATTGTATCACTGTTTAAGAGGGTCCCCTTAATGCACTTATTTAGACTGAGCAATTTACCAAACATTGGATATCCTAGCAGATTACCAATACAAAATTGAAGAGAATATTATGTTATGGGCATTGATCAAAATTGAGGAAAATATTATGTTATGGGCATTGGTCTGTCTCCATGAGGTGAGGAACTCTACAAAACTCATGGAAATATTATTACCAGGTATAAAAAAATATTTAACCGATAAAATCTATCCATATGTTTTATACTTGCCCTGTTATGTCCTAGTAGAGTGGATTTTAAAGTGAAGGGTTGACAAAGGAGAGGATTAAACCATTGGTTGAGGTTTCCATTCCTGCTTTCTTTCTTTCCTGATACAAGTGAAGGCTTATGGTGGTGAGTCAACCTAACAAAGGTGACTTGTATAGAAACCAAAACAAGTGGTTTGCATTTTGGATATTTTCTTGCCAGTAAATAAAATGAATGCAATTGGAGTGGATACAACAATTTAATTTTGGTGGAAAAAGGCAAGATAATTATAGTTTTTGCAAACTGGTGTCACTTTTCCATTTTTACATATACCAAATATTTAAGTGTTTAATGTGTTTCTTTTCTTTTCTTAAATGAAAAGTCACACATTTTATTTCAGTTTTATATGTCAACAGCCAGAAAGAAGTAATTGGAATTGTTAAAATCTAATCAGCTCTTGATATGAGGTTTCGAAATGGTCTGGTCAAAGTAGATACTGTATGAGTTCTTGAGGAGATTGACAGATGTGATCTTTTTGGTTTGTTTTTAGAGAAGTCATTATGAGGATGTTCCAAAACATCAATAAATTAATAAAAAAATGACTATGGGCAAAATATTTGACTTGATTTTGTGCTTTCAGGTCTTTGGCATAGGCAGTGCAGTGGGTTTCACTGCTGCCTCACACATTCAGAGTAATAAGTTTGCATATTCTTTCCATGTCTTCTTAGATTTTCTTCCTAAGTCCCCAAAGACATGGTTAATTGCTGATTCCAAATTATCCCAACATGTGTGTTACTATGCATTGTGATTTCCAGAGCTGTTCCCTTTTTTATGCCCAATGGTTTTGGCAATGGCACCGATCTGAATTGTGTGGGTTTGAGAATGTTATGTTCCATATTTTATAACTCTATAGCAAAATGTCAGTCTCAAAAATAATGCGAGGAGTTGCCTATTTTATTTAAGATACTTAATAATTTAACAGAGCTGCACAAAGTTTTAGGCAAGTGTTGGTGCTTCACGACTCCAGGAGACATGACTGTAGTAGTAGGATGTTATACCATGTTAGCCATTATGGATGCAATGACAAGTCAAATAAAATGACACCTTTTATTGACTAACTAAACAGATTACAGTACGCAAAGCTTTCAAGGCAGCTCAGGGCCCTTTTTCAGACAAGTTGTCTGAAATTCTGACGTTTTAACATATACCCCCAAGTTGTATTTTCCAGGTGTTTATTCAGTTCAATTCAATTTACTTTTATGTAGTTATCTTCAGTGAGTGCAGGCACAGACTGCCTGGTAAAATGCAATCACAAACTTAGTTTGCTACTTATAATGATTACATAAAGACACAAAGTAGTTTGAAACTGATTAACATAAATTGAGCCCAACCTGACTTGCACATTAAATAATTCTTGAACTATGGCCAATGGACATCAGCAGGGGAGAAAAATAAAAACTAAGTAGCATTCATTGAGAAAATAAATCACTGGAGGGTCAAAGATCAGTTATAACAGAAAAAAGTTTAAGACAAAGCCAAACACATTCACAGTCCTGGAGACCTACACCAAATGCCCACCCACTCCCTCCTTGGCATTGTATAGCAGTCTGTGCTGGGAGGACTAATTTTATGACTGAATCTTTCTATCTATAAATTCCAAGGCTTCCAGTATCCTCAGGTGACTTTTCCATGGTCAGGAGAACAGGTTGGCAGTACAGCAGTGACACCTAGTGCAATATCAAGATACTGAATGAGAAACAGAATTGATGAGTATTACTAACAGTTCATAATTATTGTAATGCCTGTATTTTTGTACAAATGACTAACAAACCAAAAAAACATGCACACGGATAATAAGCAGCTCTAGTCATGGTATGCGAATCTTCAGCTTGTATTTAATAGCTGAGACTGAAGGGGTATTTCTTATGTAAGTAGGCAGATCATTCCACAGCCTTAGGACTCTATAATTTAAATCTCAATCTCCCAATTTTCTTAAATTAAACTTTGAAATGTTTAGTAACCCAACATCTTTAGATCTCAATTCACACTCTGGTTTGTAAGTAACGACAAGTTCAGAAGAATAAGCAGGGTCTTGGCCACTTAAGGTTTTATATGTAAGATGGAGGTTTTTGAAATTAGCTGTAAGCTTAACTGGGAGCAAGTGCAAAGACTTGCAATCTGGAGTTATGAGGTTGTACTTTCTGGTTCTTGTAATAATTCTTGCAACAGCATTTTGAATTAACTGAAAGCTACATAAACAGCAATTTGAATAGCCTGTGAATAACACATTGTAATAGTAAATCCTACTAGAAATAAATATATGAATTATTTTTTCACTATCCTTCATATTTAGAAAATGTCTTCTTTTTCCAATATTTTAACATGTGTTCTAAATGAAATGTTTGTTTTCAAAATAACACAAAAATTTTGAACTGATTCAGAAAGCTAATGGTGAAAAAGTGACAGAATGTTGTTGAGGTCAACATCATTCCCTCCACTTATTAACATTTCTGTGTTTTCTGGATTCAGAGAAAAGCAGTTATCATTCCTCTACTCACTGACACAATTAATGACACCATAGGAGAAACATTGTTTGGTCTAAAAAAAAGAAAAGGTATAATTGGGTGTCATCTGCATGCAAGTGAAAATGAATGTTATATTTTCTAATGACAGTTCCTAATAGGAGCGTGCAAAGTGAGGACAGTAAAGGCCCAAGTACTGAGCCCTGCGGGGCACCATATTTAACATTCTGAGCATAATAACGTAGTACTGTATGCCTATTTCCTGAAATAGATTTGATAAATAAGAACTGAAGCAGGCAATTATAGTGCCAGAAAGGGAAAATGATTGTTTGGCAAGAGGCTGAGAGCACAGTGGAAAAAGTGGTGGTGTGGCTCAGTGATTGGCTGCCAGTAAGAGCATCTTTTACTCCTGTAAGCTGTTTTTGGCTCCTGTTTTTCTTTTTCCTTAGAGGAATTTTATTTTAGTTTTGTGCCAGAGCATAAACTGCTTTTGTTTTAGTAAGTAGTGTTCAACACAGTTAGCACCCTTGGAGTTTACAGGAGGGTGTCCTTAATATTTTATGGGATTTTTGCATCCATGTTTTTGCTTTCGATTTGGATTTATTTTCATTAGAGACACAGGATTAGTGTTTCTGTGACTTTTTTCATTTTTTCACTGTATGTATTTTTGCACCCTGCTTAAGAAATACAAAGGATGCCTGTAAATAAAACATTCTCCTTTTAACGCCATCTTGACATTACTGACTGTCTTTTCTGATTATCCATTATCCTAGGTGGTCCCAAACTAATAGCAGCACACCTGCACTCGCAGGTGTGTTGTGACACACACACACACACACACTTGTTTGTACAAAACATACTAAAAATGCTTTGGTTAGTTTTTATGGATGAAAGAACAGTTTTTAGTTGATCTGTAATTATTTATACCAAGATACATATCATGTGATGACTCAGCTCTTTGCAATCAATGGGCAAATACTAGATTTTTTTATTTGATATGCTTTGTGTGGCGGACCCGGCAGGGATGCCCTTCACTGTACAGTATATTCAGGGGGAGCCCCCCTGGGTTGGAGCGGTGCCTCAGCTTCCCGCAGGGCTCCATGGGAGATGGAGTTCTCCACAGCCCTGTTGGGATCTGGAGTGGCCACCAGGGGGCGCTGAATGGGTCCCTGAGCCCAGTCAGACAAATCTTCAGCCCCACCCGGGAGTGCAACCGGAAACAGGTGATCAAGCACCTGGAGCAGTTCTGGGTGGGCCATAAAAGGAGCCAGCAACCACCACTCGGCAGCCAGAGTCGGGAGGAGGAGGACAAAGCTTGAGGAGGAGTGGTGGTGAAAGAGAGAGAGGAGTGTGCTGTACCTTGTGTGTTTTCAGTTTGTGCTTGGGACTGTGTTGTGGCTGGGGGGACATGGGGAAGACGTACCCTCCAGCTGAAGAAAATAAAAGTTTATTTACTTTTATACGTGCCTCCCGTGTCCAATCTGTGTTGGGTCGGGTGCTTATATAGCGACTTGTTACATTTGCTATTATGATATCAGAAATCATATTTACTCAATATATCCTCACAACCAGATATTCATTTATGCTTTCTAAATGTTCTTAATTAATCTTAATTGTATATATTGTATTCCACTTTGAGTCCTATCACAAAGTACTTCAGTGTCATTAAGTAACTTGACAAATTGCATATTTTACATGTCTTTTTCATTTTCAAAATCAGAAGTTCAGAGGATGAGTTATTCCTATTGTATAACTGTATTTCTGCTTTTAAATGACTTCCTTGTGCTTGTAAATAAAGATCACATTTGAAGCTTTATCTGTTCACTTAAACAAATATGATCGTGTGGCCTTGTCACCAGTTCAACCAACATAGTGAAATCATCATCAGAGACTAATATTCTGAGTGCTTTTATTTTTATGTGTGTGTGCCTCTTACTCCTACACACAAACACCCACACACTAGTGAATGAATGTAGGGAGGAACACAAACACTTCATAAAAATCCACCCATTCTTCTTTTGACTTTTGCATATCACTTAAAGGAACAGTCACCCAGGAACAGTGGTTGCTGGTGGTCTTTCAAACAAGATAAGTACAATTTAGGCCTATATCATAAAATTACTCAATTATTGCATCATGTGATTTATATGTAAAATATTACCACTGTCTGTCATTATGCACAGCTAGCTAGCTGCCTGGCTAGTCCAAAGCCCCTGCGACCCAGTTTGAAAAAAAAGAATAATCTTTATTAAACTGAAACAAGAAGCAAAACTCAAGAACGCTATATATATGTTTTTGTTTACAGTAGGATATGTAAAATTAAAAATAGAGGACTATATCACTAGCAAATAACAAACTAAGAGCAGCAGCATATCTTCAGAACTTCACTTGCCAAAAATCCGCATGGGACTGAACTTGAAATGCTCCGATGACAAAACGCTGGCAATCAAAAACAGGTCCAGCCATTTTGACAGTTCCTCCAATCATCATGCAGCAGCCCAGCATCCTGGCCAGCCCACTACCCCATTTACTCCCAGAGGCGCTGAGCTTCCCTGGAAATTACATTTTGAAGCATTTGTCCAATTATTGTATAGCTTTGCTCCACTAAAAACAAAGCAACAAAGCATATTCTGAAGTGTCATTGAAGTCCAGTGAAGCTTCACTTCAATCGGTTTTAATGGATTGTGCTGCCAAGGAGATGTATGAAGAAAAAAAATCATATTAATCGACCTGTGAGAAATTATTGCTGATTCTGAATGAACTAGCCATGAAGTTGAACACATTCTAACACACTCTTTGTAAAAGCAATGTAAATACAACAGTACATATTTGATGAATTTTTGTGACATTTTAGAGGAGGTGGAGCTTCCCTTGTAGTCTTAGAGCAGTTGCCTCTGTCTAAGAATCCTCTCATATCACCACCACTGTGTTCCCCACCTGGATTGTTATTGGCATATCTAGCAAAAGATGTAATTGTGAATTCTCAGACATTTGCTGCTTATCCATAGCTAAAACTGCAGAGGGATTCTCTAAGCCTTTTGATACCTGATATAATTTAAAGACAGATAACCTGTCAGAATGTCTTTGCATGTAATATTAGATTACATTATTTTTATTGTAATTAGCTTAACCTGGAATGTACCAAAGAAATGTATTTCTTAGGTCAGGTTTTTCTCGGTAGGGACAATATACGATTTTTTACACTTGGTAGAATACTGGAAAAAATATGGAATGCTCACAGCTACTATATATGTAAATGTACCCCAACAAAAGAGGTAATCCAATCATCCATTCATTTTCAAAGCCACTTAATCAAGTTAAAGGTTTCCGTACCTGACACAAGCAATTGAAGTGACCCTCTCCCAGGTCATACCCACTGTTTTGTCTTGGTAGAGTAATATATATATTGCTCTACTTTCCCCTATTGTATTATTAATATGTAGCCTTAGAATGCCTAATCTCACAGACTTTCCACTGTTTATAAGGTATTATTGTATATAACTTATCCCCACCTTCCCTTCTATATCTATAACCTCAGGCAATTAGATGTAGTAAAAAGACAAGCAGAAGTTAAGTTACACATAAAATAATGTATTACTGATAACATTCATAAATAATAACAAAATGCAAAGTACATTTGAATATTGGCAACCATACAACCTGATTAAATGGTGATATGTAGTTCAGGTGGCACATAGACTTGTAGTTACTTAAAATGTCTCTAGTTAAGGCATCATTGGTGCTCAGCTTTCAGCCACATGTCTGTTCAAAATGGCTGCTGAGCTGTGCTCTCCATTGTTTCGCCTTCATCACAGGATAGCAAGAGAGATGCTTCTTTCAGATGTTGGTTAGTAAGAGAGAGATTGTGAGGTTAAACACATACATTTATCGATGTTCTGTCCAACCCCTACAGCCAATAGGGCATCGTAGTACTTAAAGGCCTCTGAGACAAGCCAATTCCAAACAGCCATACTTCAGACCAATGGGGGAAATAGAACATCTTAACACCTGCCCCCAAACCATATGTTAAAGTACACCTTAGCCCATTTGCGGGAGTAGAAATGACTTTAGCAAAGAAACACTCGGAAAACTGGTTTAAAACACACATCCCTCAAATCCTGTCGTAAAATTCAAACAGACCCATTCCTAAGGGGGGGTAGGGGAGGGTAAACACTAAATTACATTGCTTTGCCCAAATTAGAAATAAAAGACATACAAAACATTTATCAAGTTATATGTAACATCTCACATCACAACACCCACTTACATAACTGCACTCCCTCATAGCAGGTCACCGATTCATATTTTGACTGCGGATAAGCAAACCTACATAGGGTCAAAGAGAACATACAAATCTTTAGGATGTGGATAGAATATGATGCACCATAAAGAAAACCATATGAAATCCATACAAAATTATGAAAGCATGAAAGCTTTATATAGATAGCACCCATGAAATAAGATAATAAAACATTCAAAAAATGTATAATTGTGGTTTAAAGTGCAACCCTGCTATAACCTGAAAACGCAAAACAAAATTGCTTCTGATGCAGATTATTATATTTCTAAAAAAGCAAAACACCTCATTTTGGTTAACATTTGTTTGATCCATGTGTGCAGGCAAATACTGGTTAATAACATACATTTCTTAATAAAATTTTTGAATGATGTTTTCCTGTTTGATTTGCTTAGAGGTCTAGGATGGTGCTTGTTGGGATAACTAATACTGTATATAGAATCTTCAAAGGTTAAGCATGTCTTTCATGTAGATATCACTAAAATGGCCTAAGCAAGATTCAGATTAAAAACATTTTGATAAGTCTGTAAGGAAATCTTCCCTACAGTCAAGCAAGCCAGATCTTGAAACTTCTGCTATGTTTGGAGAACTTGTGCAGACTTTAAGAACATATATCACAATAGCAATCACCCTTTAAAAATGCATACATTTTTTCTTCATATCCCTCGAAATCAAGAGCATCATAAACACTTAAAATGAAAATATGCTCTAAACATCAGCAAGGCAATAGATTACCTCCAAGATGATGGCTCCTGACAGTGTATTCTTCTTACTTGCACTTTTGTCCTGACATGACCCACCTATTTTAACTGCTCTTTTAGCTGGAGTCTCCTCTCACGTCTCTTGTAGGGTGCATACTAAAGGATATTTGGGGAAGATCCAACAATTCTTTTCTACAATGCTGGTTAGATGCCACCTCCTCCTTGCATTCAGCAGCCCTGAGCTCAAAGTGCTGGGTCAGTCGGCATCTCCCATAGATGTAAGAATCCTGGAAGCCGACTTCGCCAAGAACAGCTTCTAAAAATTCCAGCATCATACACCATTTGCATTGTACTGGTCTTATGATTAAAATTAAGTTAAACCCTCATAAAATTTTAACAAACTGCAGGAGCTGCTTAATACAGTACATAGTGGCCCTCTGTAATAATTCCTTGTATTAACTGTTTAAGGTGCTCTCACTAGTAAATGCTTTCGGCTTTCTACTGCTGCCTGACTTAAAGCTGCATGCTGAAATTGTTATTTCTTATTAGATTTTTCCATAAGCCTATCCGATTCCTCAGGAAACTCTCTTTTCACAGCTTTCTTTTGTTTCCTGCCTAATGCCACTATAAATACTATGACTGTTTAAACACCCTTCTTTTTAAATGTGCTCTTTAACCCCCATCCTACCATCAACGCTCACCAGCTTGTGCTTAATGTATCTTGAGTTAACTAGTTTCCTTTTACTTCCTTCACTACATGGAAGCCCACTCACTTATTTACTTTAAAAATATAAAAAGCTATCTAATTACTTATTGTCCCCCATTTGGAAGTACAGTATGTAACTAAGCTATATTAAAAGTGTGGACCCCTCTATTTAAAATTTCACCTTTTCTTGATGGCTGTAATCAAGACAAACCATGCTCTCCAACTTTAATAAATTCTTGTAAACAACATTCCATGCAGACCATTCATTTATAGGACATCTTTCAATGCTGTAGTTCCATAAGCATGTGCACCATTTGACTGGTAACACCTTTAGTGTTGATTTTTGCACTAATGCTCTGTAACTACTGTAGATTTCAATCCACTTAGTATAACGGGATCTTTTAGTTTTACCCAACTCTTCTTTGTAGAAGAGGTCAAGATCATTCAGACTGGCGAAAGTCTTCCTGTCCACAGTCATCCTTTGGTGAGTCTTTAAATTTTCTATAGGATTAAGTTCCAGTTGCTAACTGTAACATTGAAGGACATTAATCTTCCTCTTTTAAGCCATACATTGGTTAAATTGTATATGTGTTTGTAGGATTGGACTATAATATATTAAAGTTATTCATATTCCCCTCTACCATAAATAGATCCATTGTCCTTGCTAAGAGAAGCAGCTACATAGCCTGATGTTGCCACCACCTTGCTTGACAGTAGGTACTGGTTTTCTTTGAATGATGAGCTGTTTTGGCTTTGAACCTAACCATATCTTTTGGAATTAAATTAAAAGGTTCAGCCTTTTAATTTCCACAGACTATGCAATGTTTCTCAAATTGTATTGTGCATGTATTTTCTTATAAAATTGAGGGTCTGGGTGTTCTTTTTTTGTGAGAACTGGCTTCTGTTTTGTCACCCATAGCCCAGGCATGAATACCTACAGATCCTATAAAGTTTCTCTTTGCCTTTTTGTGGTCTGTGTTACTAGCTTTCTCCTTGTCAATGATTCATTTTAGAAAGGCATCATGATTGCAGTGTCCAGGAGGTGCCATATTCACTCCACTCTTTAATACTTAGCTCTTTGTGGACAGTGGTTATCTCTGCATTATGCAACCAAGATGTCCTCACGAAATCGTTTTGCAAATCCTCTGTTTTTACTTTGGTCTAATCAGAAATACTTTAGTTGATGTATAGGTGAAATCTAGCTACCTTTATACATGATTTGGAATGTGATTGGTCGAATCTAAAGTTACAGCCCCCCAGAAAAGCATGTATCTGCATGTAACCAAGATATCGTAGGTTTATTATTATTATTTTCCATAAACATAATCCGTTTTCACTCAAATATTTGTTGATTATATGATCATGTAAAATGTGAAACAAGGTCTGCGATGATTTGTCTTGATTCCAGTTTTTACAGTAACAAAATCTCAGTTTTCAATAAAGTTTTGTAGACTTTTAATATTTACTGAAAACTAAACAAATTGAATCTGCTTTCCTAGTGCAAGATTGGAAAATATTTTAATGTATAATTAATTTAACAGTATAGCACATGGATTTAGAAAAAAAGTAAATCAATAATTTCTTTGTTTTACATTTTAATTAGGTTAACTTGACATCTACATTGATCAAAGAAATGTGAAAACCTAAAGGGGTAAAACAAATTCTGTTCACCTATCAATGGACCTAATACAACATAACATTTCTGACACAATACAGGTATAACTAACATAATTCAGTAATCAAAAGCACTCAACAATTACTTATCTGCACAAGATTTCAGCATATACAATGCCTAAGCAGCTTAATGAAACAATCACAGAACATCTCAGGGTCCACTGGGCATTATTAAGTTCAGCAATAAATAGAACAAACTTGCTTTTTTAGAAGCAATAATATTTTATGATGTGTCCTCTCATGGGTGGTGTTTTGATTCTAAAAATTATCTCTTTCCTTAAAAGGTACTATTCATTGTAGGTTTTGCAATCCACATATTATTTGTGATATGGTAGCACAGTGGCTAGTGGTACTGCTTTACAGCTTCAAGCATGAGTGTTTGATTCTGTGTGTAATCTACACATTTTCTCTGCAACTATGGATGATTTTTCTTGCAAAGACTCAAACTTTATGGTGATTGTCAACTGTCAACTGTACAAGTAAGTGTGTAGAGTGAGATTACTGTTTGCCCTGTGATTGACAATGGCCTATCTACCATCATTTTTTGCATTGAGCCTAGTGTTGCTGGGACTAGCTCTGACCTCTCACAACGCTGTAATGGAAAAATTTGATTCAGAAAATGGATATACGGGTGTCTTACTCATGTCACTTTTCTAAATACAGCCAACCTTGACTTGAGCAAGAATGACCGCCTTGTTACCCTAACAACTTCAAAGCGGCAATAAAAAGGGTCTTCTGTGCAATCAAGTGATCAGAGTGCAATATGTTCTCAATCCTCAAACAATGTATCATATTTTATACAAATTTTTAATGCAATAATATAATAGAATTTTCTGAATGTGATGTAAATATTTAAAACCTTGGCTTTTAACAATGTGCCCATGAATAATTGCCTGAAATCTAACATATATCATATAGCTTGGCAGGTTTCTGTTAGGCAAATACAATTTAAACTGGCCTGGACATCTGCAATAACAGAAATCAACGTAGTTTCAAAATGAGAAGTGTTATCTTAAATGTAGCTGCATAAGTTACATAAGCATGAAGTGAAGCAGTGGATGGTTCATATTTTCCCATTGTACGCTTAATTAACAACTGCAGTTCACAAATCTCAGATACCAACAATACAAAAAGACACAGTCTTTTAATATCAGACTATGGTGTCAGTTTCCATGGAAACTAAATTCTGGCTTTTCACACTAAATTAATTCATTAATGAATGTTTGCATGTGTGCAAGTAATGTTTTATTCATACAAATTTTTTTCTGTAGATCATATATCTTTATTTTATATGGTTTCATTCATGAAACGTGCTTTACAGCAGAACACTACTTACAAGGTGCATATGTATACAATATTTATATATATATATGGAGCATAATAGAAAGGAGCACTTGCCTAGTATCCATTCATGATTGGAGCAAAGCCAAGGAATCCAGATATTTACAAGAATGAGAAGGACCCCAAGTAGCAAAAAAAAATAAGATAAAACAGGGTCATGATGGCTCATGCCTTCTTGTGTGGACACAAACCCTGCCTATGTAGTGTGTGATTAATTCACTTTTCTGCCTCTCAAGTACCTCCAGACCAGTTTTCCTACTCACATCTGGTCACTCTCTTCACCCTTACATCTTATGACACCAACCTTCATCATACTTTTTTCTCACAATGAATTGTGGTGTCCATGTACCCCTTAATAAGGCTTGGCTTTGTTGTGTTTGAGGTGGCTGGCTTTCCATTCGATGGGTCCTTGAGTAGATATGCATGCCTGCCATATGTCAGCTTCATCCTGGTGTTCTTCTTAGTAATTCAGAAACCTGGTGCAGCTCTCAGGTTTCTGAATTGTGGTGCTGCAGAAAGGGCAATGGCCATGTGTGACAAGATCAGAATTCAAATGTGGGTTGCTGCTGAAAATCTGCTATATGTGTGCATGTGTGGAACAATACTCAAAATTAAGGCCATTTTAGGCATGCGATCAAGGAGAGGGGTGTTGGACTTTGGTCAGGTTATGTTTTGACCCAGAACAAAAGCCAGTCTCTTTGGTAGCCTGGGGCAGTTCAGTTTAGACTTTAAGAGAAGGTCAGACCCAGTCATTTTAGTCTGAAGTATTTATTTTCACTTTTTGACATTGCTTTTTCTGCAGTAGCTACACCTTTTTTGCTTGCAGCACATGCTCTGTTTGGCTCTCTTATTGTTACGCAGACTATTCAATGTCCAGAAGATCGTATTAAAGCCTAAGCTAAAGATCCTGGGGCATGATGATAACGCTATCATAATTAGTTGTAAAACTACATACTGTTTATTTAGTTTTTATAAAACAATACTCAATTTTTAAATAAAGACATCCCGCTAGTGTTACTTTTCACAATGTTGGACTGGAGAGACTGAGAAGAATGAACCATTTTGTGACTTCCTAAACAGTTGTATTTACTGTTTTATTCAATATAAGCAGTCACTGCACACTTAGACACTAGAGCAAGTCACAGCTTATCTTGTCTTGTTCTCCTACACATTCGCACATGATAGTCACACACACACTACCTTGCACACCTGTATACTTGTGGCTAACTCCTTACAAAAACTTCACTAGCATATGATTTCTTTTCAATCTGTCTAAGGCACAGAGGCTCTCATTGCCCTCTCCTGCTGTTCACTCACTCATTGAAGTTCCTCAATCAGTCTAAGCTGTGGGTTCTTGAGATGTGTAAGGAATCTGGTGTGCGCGCACAGACACCATAGCATGTGTTTTGTCTTGGTAGAGTAATATTTTCCCCTATTGTATTATTAATATGTAGCCTTTGTCAGAATGCCTCAAATATCACAGACTTACCACTGTTTATAAGGTATTATAGTATATAACTTCTCCCCACCTTCCCTTCTACATCTATAACCTCAAGCAATTAGGTGTAGTAAAAAACAAGCAGGAGTTAAGTTACAATTTAAACAATGTATTATTGATAATATTCATAAATAATAACAATATGCAAAGTACATTTGAATATTGGCAACCATACAACCTGATAAACGGTGTTGTGTAGTTTCAGGCTGCACACAGACTTGTTAGTTACTTAAAATGTCTCTAGTTAAGGCATCATTTTGTGGTCAGCTTTTTTCAGAACAGGCCGCATGCCTGTCTCAATATGGCTGCTGAGTTGTGCTCTTCATTGTTTTGTCCTTTTCAGTTCATGGTGTAAGATGCTCCTTCATCAGAGTTTAGTAAGAGAGAGAGAGAGGTAAAGCAAGCAAATTTATAGGTTTTCTGTCCAACCCCTAGAGCCAATAGGGCGTCATGGTACTTAAAGGCTTTTGATACAAGCCAATTCCAAACAGCCATACTTCAGACCAATGGGGGGATATAACACCTTCACACCTGCCCTCCAAACCATATGTTAAGGTAAAGCTTGGCAGTTAGGCAGCCTGGCCTTCCTGTGGGGGTGGAGAAAGAGATTTTAGCAGAGAAACATTAGCCAAACTTGTCTGGGGCACTTCAACCCAACCCTGTCGTAAAATTCACTTTCCTGACTTAATCCAAGGGGGATAAACATGAATGCTTCTCACTAATGTAACACTAATATTACATTGCTTTGTCTAAGTTACAGATAAAGACATACAAAATATGTATCAACTTGTATGCAAAATGTCAGATCACAACAGCATAATAAAAAGCTCTGTGACCAGGGTACGAATATAGTCACCATTCCTTTTGTATGTCATGAAAGGCAAATGAAGGTTGAGTTAAGGAGGGAATTCTGCCTATAAAAATTATGCTCAAATGTCTGCCTTTTTGGCAATGGCCATCAGCTAGCCTTGGTGAACCAAGAAAATGTCTGTTAGTGGGCAAAGATAATAAACGATAATATATTAGTAGTAAACTAGTAATAAGACTGCATTAATCTTCTTCTTCTTCTTTTACCACTTCTATGTGGGGTCGATGTGCTAGATCAACCTTCTCCAAATAGATCTTCCTTTACCTTATCCATCCACCTCTGCTTTGTCCTTCCTTGCTTTCTCTTCCCCTGTACAGTACTTCCGTTTCTACCACTGTTTTACCCACATATTCATTTTTTCTCCTCATTACATGTCCATGCCACTTCAATCTACTTTCCTGTATGTTCTTAGATTTATCTCCCACTTTTATTGTACCTCTTATTGTCTTATTTATTATTCTGTCCATTTTTGTAACTCCACACATACATCTTAACATTCTCATTTCTGTCACATCTAGCTTCTCCACCTGTGCTCCCTTTACTGCCAAGGTCTCTGTGGAATAACGGGTCTGTGGCTTGGAAAAAGGTGGCCAATTTTTAATAAATAAATAAATAAATATCTGGCTTGATCTATACAGGTGTGCATGCTCTCGCTGCTATGGAGGGTTGATGGAGTAATTGGGGTGAGACACACCTGCACGTGAGGATGTGGTCTGTCTCAGTTGCTTAATCGGCTTCCTACAGTGCATGACTCGGATGGTGTGCCCACAGAGGCATATAAGGATGAGCTAGCACAAGAAAAAAAAATGTCAGAAAAAGAAAGAGAATGGAGGTTAAAGAGGGAACAGAGAGAAGCAGGCAGGAAGAAGGGGGAGTGCCAGTGCGAGGGAGCAAGAGAGAGGAAGCAGGCAGCCATGAGAAGAACCCTCAGGGAAGCATGTGGCCGATGCTCGGGGGCTGTTGAAATGAATCACCCAGGCTGAGCTGTTAGGAGCGATCCAGTACTGGATGGTTTGACTCACCTCATAAATCCAGTAAGGCAGTAGGAGTTGGTGAAGCTGAGATGGGGAGCCTTGTTGCAGTCATGGGACAGCAGAGACCCGAACCTGTGGAAAAAGTTCAGCTGTGCCTGTTTGACATCTCTCTGGAGAGGCAACCACTTTAAAGGGGAAGCACCAGAGATTTGATTTTAAAGGACAGATTCCTGCTTGTGAGATTTTCACCTTGCTTTTATGGATGTATTCATTTAGATTTTAACCTCCACAGATCACTTGTTTTTAGGGGATTGTTTATTTATTATGGATTGAGCACTGCACTTTTTGAAACTTGATTTGACTGTTTTAATACATGCACTGGGAGACTTTGCACCAACCCCTTGTTTTGTGTGTTGTGACCTCATCTGCTAGGCTCATCCCTTTGGTAGGTTATTAGCAGTAGTGAGTTCAAGAGGCTCCCCGGAAGGACCTGTTAGTGTGGGCCAGACCCACACCATCACAGTCTCAGTTCCATTCACCATTGCTGGTCTTACCACTGTCTTAAAAACCTTACCTTTAACCTTCACCTTAATTCTTCACACAATACTCCTAATACCTTCTTACAATTGTTCCATCCCCACTGCACTCTATGAGTTATCGCTGAATCTAAGTTTCCATGTTGATCTGTCACTGATTCTAAATATTTTAAAATATCCACTCTTTTCATAGCTCTCACTACATCCTTACTTCTGAATCCTGACCATCGCTAAACCTCATATACGCTGTCTTCTTCCTATTTATTTTCAAACCTCTGCCTTTTCTGATAAAATTTGCTTGCTTACCTTAATAAAAGGACAAGTGTCTATGCATGTGTGTGTATGTGTGTGTGTGCACATCCGTGTGTCCATCTGGTTGCTTGGGTTAGGAAGAAAATTTTTACAACAGTCAAAACATGTTCAAAAATCAAAAATGATAATAAAAATACCACATAAGGGTCTAAAAATGAGAAAATTGGTCTGATTGGCTTATGCTGCAGTCCAGCGTTTTACACTGAAAACACTAGTGTTATATCGATTTTGTTGCACATGGACAAGGTTTATAGCTGTAATTCTAATTACTGGTAACTTTGAGTGGTGGGCAATGGATGAGTGAAAAAAGCAATAAATCAATGTGCATGTCAGGAAACTAAAGCCCTGACACTACTAGGCTAGAGTAACTAAACCAGGCCATGGCAGTAGCAACCACCGCCACATTTTCCTAGCTAAGCACTTCAACTCTAAGAGTGGTAAGTTCAGTAAGTGACACAGAGAGTATGCGGCAAAAGCAGGTGGATAAATTAAAACAGGTAAAGGCCACAGTGAGAGAAAGGGGATGAGTGCATATTATTATACAAGACCAAATGGACAACCCATGTAATCAAATAAAAAACATGAGGTTAATGTTGATTACTTAGATTTCAACCTGTCTTAGATGGGTAGCACAGCTATTAGTAACAGATAAGCATAGTGCAACTAGGGAGATTAAGAAAACTAAAAAAAAATTGTGTGTTAACTGGAGAATTTAGACACTTCAATAAAGAAAGTTAGAAAGTGTTTTGGAAAGACTTAAGCTTTTTGTGCAATGAGGTAAGTATAAAGAATATGAATATGGTAGCCTATATGGTTTCTTTAATTACTTCCATCAGCATATGGTTGATGGTATTAAATCAATCTTTAGGAAATACAGTGCAATAAAAAAATGGAGGCTATGTTTTTGTATTCAGCAAATTGGTAAAACAGTGCATTGTATGTTCTTTATTCAGTTGACTGGGGACATAATACTGAGGTAACGGAATTTCTTTTCTATGAAGTGGAGAAAGTAACATTATTGTGCGCATTTGACCACAATGCAAGTTTTCTCTTCTTAGCCACTAGCATATATAGAAGCATTTTAAACTTCTTTTTACTCCCAAGAAGCTTTTAAGAAAGGTTAAGCTTAAAATTGAACTCACTCTAAATTGAGTTTCCCAGTATCATGAAACTGGGTTCTGATGTCTCTGCAATCAGTTCAATTCATTTCTGAAACTACAGTATATAATGTGGATTATCATATTAGTTTTTCTGGTAGTTTATACTTTTCATTGTAATTATGTCAATGCCATTTAGTTCTTTTAGTTCTGTGGTCACTGCCATTTTCTGTCAGCTCTTGCATGGCCAGGGCCGTATCCATCCATCCATCGTCCAACCCGCTGAATCCGAACACAGGGTCACGGGGGTCTGCTGGAGCCAATCCCAGCCAACACAGGGCACAAGGCAGGGAACCAATCCTGTGCAGGGTGCCAACCCACCGCAGGACACACACAAACACACCCACACACCAAGCACACACTAGGGCCAATTTAGAATCGCCAATCCACCTAACCTGCATGTCTTTAGACTGTGGGAGGAAACCGGAGCACCCGGAGGAAACCCACGCAGACACGGGGAGAACATGCAAACTCCACGCAGGGAGGACCCGGGAAGCGAACCCGGGTCTCCTAACTGCGAGGCAGCAGCGCTACCACTGCGCCACCGTGCCACCCAGTGGCCGTATCATTTAATATTATTGTGTTGGTTTCCAGTTAAATAATAAGAAGGTCACAAGACACACTCTACCTTTTAAAGATTAATGAATGTAGCTTAGAGGACTCCAAGCTTTTGATTTAGTGCTACTCAGAGTGAGTGCTCAGGATTTTGACTTCTTTTGTAATGTTTGGTATTCTGGCATTGATGATCATCTTCCTTGTTTCTTTTAGTATTTTGACCCCAGCCTGTGATTTTTCCTTACCCTCTTGCCTGCTCATTTTTTTTAATTCCTCCATGACACCTTCACTCACAAGTATCCATCCATAACAGCTAGGCAGCAAAGCTATAAAGTTAATGAATATATTTGTCTTTCTATCTTTCTTTTTTTAGTATCACATAATACACTGCAGATATATGTTAACATTTTATAATTGCATTTTCTTCCCCATGAATGCGCCTTAGCCCTTTATTTATGTTTAGGATGCAATCAAATAATAAAAGTATACCATTCTTTTTTAATTTTTCAGTAAGTGTTCCTTAGATCTGTCAGCTTTTTTTAAGAGTTTATTTTATTTTCTAGTATTCAAGTCTAAAATCTTGCAACATTTTACTTAAGTGTGACTGAGCTTTATTCACAGCATGAACAGTTATATCCAGAAAAAACAAACTCATTACAAGGCAGCAGCTGAATACAGTTTTACAGGCATTCCATAAACATTTTATTATTTATCTTAATTTTCTGAATAGAAGCAAGGTGATTGCTCACAATCTATAAGGGTATAACACTGTGAGAAAGTATTAAAATCATTTTATGTTTCCACTGCTTGTGGTGTTGCCCCTTTAACTTTAAATGATTCACTACTTTTTTGACAGATTAGAGTGAGTGTCTTTAGAGTTTAACAAAACAATTTACAATATACATACATAAAGTATATGCTACTTTTTGGAGTGTTTCCCAGAGCACATCATATTCAACCATTTTTGGGTGGCTATACAATGCACCCTGTCATTATATGGTATGATTTTAAGCTCAAGCCCAAATGTCATTTGATAGTTACGATTCAGCCAGCTCTCTGGCACTTTTACTGTATACTGCATTCCTTATCTCTGCTGCCAATTTTCTGCTTTTGCATACACACACTATATATATATATATATATATATATATATATATATATATATATATATATATATATATATATATATATATATATATATATATATATATATATCAGCCACCCTACCTGACACAGACAGGCAAAGATACAAGTACAGGTGCAACACATGTTTATTTTTCCACGTGGAAACAGCTTCCCCCTGCTTCCCACATTTACAGTTCTCCAGTATACAAAGCGCACACAATCTTCTCTCTTTACCCTTTTCTCACCATCACCCCTCCTCCAGCAAGCTTCATCCTCTTCCACCTGAACTCTGGCTTAGAAGTGGCTGCTGACTCCTTTTATAAGGTACCCGCAAGTGCTCCAGGTATGGTGGAAGCTCTGCAACCCAGGGCTCTGGCAGTGACCATGGGCCCCAGCAGGGTGAATCTTACAAGCTCCAAACCCATGGCCCTACAACAAGCCAGGGGGGCTGTGTTCCGGGGAACATAACGCCCTGAACACAGTCTTTCCCCCAGTTCTGGCCAGCTGTCACAATTTATTTTTGTATAGCCCAAACTCACACAAGGAGTGCCGCAATGGGCTTTAACAGGTCCTGCCTTTTGACAGCCCCCCCCAGCCTTGATTCTCTAAGAAGACAATGAAAAATTCCCAAAAAATACCTTGTAGAGGAAAAAAAATTAAAGAAACCTTGGGAAAGGTAGTTCAAGAGAGACCTCTTTCCAAGCAGGTTGGATGCGCAGTGGGTGTCAAAAAAAAGGGGATAAATAAAATACAATACACAGAACAGAACACAAGTACTGTAATCCTCAATACAATATAATAGTAAAATAGAATATTACAAGTACTGAGCAGAATTCAACATGTAGATGAAATCACATAATAGGATTCTGATTTGTTCAGAGTCATGGAGTCCAAGGCAATCAAGCTGCTACCACATATTGGCCATTCAACAGGTGAGTCAGCACTGGGCCTCTAAAAAATGATTCCTGAAATCCTCCATCAGGGATGACTTTTCCTTAGGCAGGCAAAACAACTTGGCAGGTGGGCTGTGGCACCAAGTACCACATTTGAGTACTGACAAGAGAAACAGAATAGGTGAGGATTAGTAACAAACTATAACTATCATATTATTTATGCTTTAGTGCGAATGACTAACAACAGAGATGCAGTATGTACAGTTAATCAGCAGCTTTAGTCAGGATATGCTAAACTGAAGTAGTGAGTCTTCAGCCAGGATTTGAAAGCTGAGACTGAAGGGGCATCTCTTACCGTATAGTAGCAGGCAGACCATTCCACAGTTTAGGGGCCCTGTAACTAAAAGCTTGACCTCCCACTGTTATTTTATTAATCCTTGGAATCATAAGCAGGTCGGCATCTTGAGATCTTAATGTGCGCATTCTGGTTTGTAGGTCATGATAAGATCAAATAAGTCGGACCTTGGCCATTTAATGCTTTATATGTTAAAAGGAGGATTTTGAAATCTGCCCTAAACTTAACTGGGAGTCTGTGTAAGGATTTAAGAACTGGAGTTATGTGTTTGTATTTTCTTGTTCTTATAATAATTCTTGCAGCAGCATTTTGGATTAACTGGAGGCTGTATAAAGAACAAGTTGAACATCCAGTGAACGCTGCATTGCAGTATTCAATCCTACTAAAAATAAATGAATTAATTTCTTAGAATCTTGCTTATTTAGAAAAATGCCTTCATTTCCCAACATTTTTAAGATGGAAGAAACATGATTTAGATGATTTTGTAATGTGCACTTTAATTGACATGCTAGAGTGAAAGATAACTCATAGACTACAGGCTGATTCAGTAAAATTAAAGGTGATTCCAGCTGAGTTAAATGATGTCAAAATATTGTTGCGATCAGCATTATTCCTTCCAATAATTAACATCTTTGTTTTATCAATGTTTAAAGATAAGTAGTTTTCTTCCATCCACTCCTTTAATTTACTAACACAGCTAATTAAAGACAACATTGGAGAAACTTTATTTGGTTTAAAGAAAGGTATACCTGGGTGTTATCTGTGTATGAGTGAAAATTAAAATTATATTTTCTAATAATAGATCCCAGTGGAAGCATGTAAAGCGAAAACAGTAAAGGTCCCAGTACTGAGCCTTGCAGGGCACCATATCTCAGTTCAGTGTACAATGATGGAGTACTGTCAGCACATTTCTGTACATACTGGAATTATCTATTTGATAAATACGAGCTAATCCAGGCGAGCACAGTGCCTGAACCCCAACATTATTTTCTAGCCTGTGCAGTACAATGGAATGGTCAATAGTGTCAAACACTGCGCTTAAGTCTAACAACATAATTACAATGGAGTTTCCTTCATCAGAGGATATCAGAATGTCATTTACAACACGTTTTAGTGCTGTTTCTGTACTATGACTAGTGTTGAAGCCAGACTGGAATTTCTCTAATAAATAATGCATCTCAAATATTTAATGAATCTCAAATATACAGTATAATGCATTGTGACATTATAGGAGGGGTAAAGCACATTCCTGAATTCTACAACCATTTCTCTCTATCTATCAAAGGAGGTTCATTATTTTGATAGGTCAAAGAAAGGAAAGGAAAGGAAATCTGGAATGGTGTGTATTTCCTAGCAACTCATTATCAACTAAATCATATGAAAATGAATCATCCTCAAAGTAAATGGTTGACAAACCTGGAGTAATATAATTAAAATTCCAAGCTATCAATCAGCACCACATCAGCAACTAATATATCTTCCTACCAGATGTTTTGTTCTCTAATCAGTAATGTAATAGATGAAGGAAAAACTTCTTATTCTTCTATTATATACCTAAAAACTGATCAATGTTGTGCTTTGGTTGAGTCTGAAAGACAAAATTCTTTACAGAAAAGGCAAAAATATTATTGAATAAAAATAAAATTGACTAAACCTTCTGTTACAACATATATGAATAAATACTTCTGTAAAACTAAGACTAAGTACTTCTGTGTGAATATACAGGAATTTACTTTTTCTGTGTGCCATAGTTGAAACTGAAAATATTGGAGTCTGTCTGAACGCAAAGAGAGAAGGTTACCCATCGCTTAACCAAGTGACTGTTAAGCCCACATCCCTTTGTCTACTCTGGAGCACAGCAATGACCACAGCAACGACCTTTTCACTCAAGAAGTATTCTTCTTGTCTGGAGTCAGTATTTAAGAGAGAACACATGTGACAAACATGGCTTAGTCTTGAATTAGAATTTTTAGTGTCTTTAGAATCCCTAGTTTGCCCCTTATCTATATTTACTCAAGGATAGTCTAGCTCTGTAACAGTTTTTCTTATCATGTTACTTACCTGGCCAGCTTTAACCATATCTTTTGCTCATCCCCTTTCAAATTGCAGTTTTTGATATGACTTTACCATGACATATAAAAAGAAATTATGGAAGCCTTGACACACAAGGATTGGACCCAACAGTGGCTGAAAATATTTGCACAGCAATTAGCAGATGAGCTGTTCTTTTAACTATATCTTTACTTCAATAAAGTCGTATAGCAAACATTTGCATCTTTAAATGCAGCCCTTTTGCTTCAGATTGAAACCTACTTTTTACAGACATTTCCCATGCGGAGAACTTCTGCCACCTGCAAGTTAAAATGTGAGTAAAAATTGAAATTTTCTTTGCCAGGGCATTATAAGCACAACTCAGTACATGACAGGGTTTCTTTTCTGATTGTTTAAATCCTTTCTAATTGTGTCCCTTGTTTTAATGCCTCAAGAGGGAAAAGGCAAAGATACTTTTTAAATGGAGATCATAAGTCATAAAACAAACAAATGTCAGAGCTGTGAATCTTTCCTATCGTTCATTGCACTAAAATCACAAACATGTACTCAAAATGCTCTTACACAAATCCTAAAACCAATAAGACTACTATACAAATCCTCAAAGTGTTTAGGTTTCTCTCAAAGTGCATCACACCAGACCTTTACATGTGCAGACAGACCTCTAATTGTCCTGCACAACAATGTAGTTCGTAACCGAAAAGGTGGCACCCACAAGAAACATGATGGTGTTGCAATAAAGAGGTTAAATTTTTTTTAACAAAATAAACCTTAAATATAATTTTTTTCATATTCCAAAACCCCCAGAAAGTCTTAAAAAATAAGAATTTTTGATGTCTGCTTTTACACAGCATAAATCATATCGGCAGTATAGTTAGTGACACAACTACATGTGAAATGTAATTTTTGCACAAGCTTAAGAAAGAAAACCCATAGTTACATTAATAATTAAGTAGATAGCTACCTCAGTTAATTTGAGAGTGAACATTTTAAGCAAGTAAGCTCAGGTAGGCTCAGTAAAATAGTCCTTCCTTGAAAATTATTTAACATTGAGTTTCTATGCAAATTATGTCTGAAAATTTGAAAGAACTCATGCTCTTCCTACAGCAAGGCTGCCATTGTTGTGTTTAATTATTATCTGGTGTTCTATAAAAGAGTTTTATTAATATCTTTAATGATAAGACTATGATGAACTACTTAAGAAACCTTGGGATAACTGTTGTAATTTCTCATCCACTTCTCTAATATGAAGCAGATATTTGTCTTTTTTCAAACATGCTATGATTATTAAATATTGCAAAGACAATTACTTATGCATCCCTATGGTCTTTAAAAAACTTTAGTAATCATCAGTCTCTCTGGATTTTTACAGCATTTATAGTTTCATCCATATTAGAGACAGATAAATGAAAGGCCACTTTGTAACACATTAGTTGAGTTTTATAAATATTGGGTAAATCACTTACAATGATTTCATGATTTACTTGGTTAATTTCAATTGTAGTTACAGGCAATATTCTGATTTTTTTCAAGATATTACCAGGTCTATATTTAGCATATTAATGGGATGGTCACAGAAAAGAATATTTGCAAAAATGTTTTAAAATGTAGAGATTGCAGAAAATGAGCAGATACAATTATTAATAAAATACTGCAGGCTATGTATTTTTAAAAAAGGACTAATAACCCTTTAATAATAGTGCTAATCACAGCTTTGAGAGTGAGAAAAGTCTCATGAAATTTTACCTGATCATCTGAGCCTCAGACGGTTTTTAAAACTTTTAAGAATGTATATACTACTGCCCAGTTACCAAATCAACATGCTCGATTACTTCTATTTGAGGAGAACTTTGAGCTTTTCATGCTGTATTGGGCTGTTAGGTTTAACATTACAGCTTAAAGAAAAAGAAGTAATTACAAATACCAGCTATTAAATTGGAGCTTCCTAAGTGTCACTGCTTTTAGGTTGGGAATCCATATCATATCATGCTTGTAAGATTTTAGGAAATGCTGAATGAATAAAAATATTCTTCGTTTGTTGTTTAAAGTCAATAGATACCACACAATACATAGTAAAAGTAAACTGTATTACCAAAACTTTCTCATGATTACCCATATAACCATTTGCTGTTATTACTATGTCCTTAAAGTTATTCTTTCCTTCTTAGAAATAGTATACCATTCTAATTGAAGTGTAAAATCATTCCTTTATCTTCTTGCATAAATAATCTGTAACAAGTAATACATTAAATACATTTGCTGAAAACTTTTCTTCACTTTGATTTTCGGGGTGTCTTTGAATTCAGCCCTCTGTAGGCTTGATAATTTTCATTTCTATCAAATGATGTGGCATCCTTTTGTTCCTAACACATTACCTAGTCCATTATCCAGCACGATTTTTTTCCCATTGAGATCTGATGTTTTTTCAAAGCGTTCCTTTAATATATTTGAGCAGTTTATTACATAAACTCTTGCTTCCAGTAAAAACATTTGTTCTTTTTCTCTGCATGGTAAACAAAAAAAAAAAATGGTTACATTCAAGATCTATAGCAGCAGATGCAAAAAAAGTATTTTGTGCCAAAAGAAACATTTGCATTTTATATTGCAAAAACCACAACCATTTATCAATATGTTCCTATGTCACACAATTTCTAAAGGTCTGTTGACCTTTTAATTGTTGAAATGCTCAAAATCTATTTTATACGTACTGTACGTTACTTGTAATATGTGTGCAAAAAATGCCTGCTTATTTAGCATGTGTATTATGGAGGAATTTGGCCTTAATAGTTGCTTTATAGTGGCCCACGTGTACAGTCTTATCTGCACAGTAGTTGCTTTAAGCAAATAGACTTACTAGCTTAGCATAAGCAGACCAAATGGTTAAGCTACATCTGCGCTATTTATCAAAGCAGGTGACTTCTCATCATGCTGCTACTATTGGAAAACTTCTTTTTTCCATGTGGGAAATCATGGCAGTCACCCACACCAGTTTCTCTTATCACTATACCTTAAATATATTATTATAAAGGTTTCTATGTTTGTTATTTTGGTTTGCCTATACTATAGTTACTGTTAGCTAATATTGTTTACATGAGTGTTATGTATCTGCTTTATAGTGCCCCATGTGTACATCCTCAACTGCACGTGGACAGCTGCCTAAAGCAAAGAGAATTTCTAGCTCTGCACAAGAGGACCAAACGGTTGTCTTCAGACCTGAGTGGGTGCCCAGTCAAGAACCCACGATCTCCAGCATAGAGGCAAGCACTTTGCAGCATGAGCTAAATGGAGAGCTCCTTTAGTCCTTCATGCAGAGCCTTTGTCTGATGACTGTAAGCGGTGCGCCTCCTGGTGACATCAGCTGATCTCTCTCTGTGTCAGCCCCCACTGTCTTGCACAGCATCATTACTACAGCATGCCGAACACATCATTGCCATGTAGATTTATTATTAAGACCATTGATGCATTTTTCTTTTTCTATTTAACATACAAATGCTCAGTGCTTTTCAATGCACTGTTGGTCAACAAACACATTCTACAACTTTGGTACTGATGTACATATATTGAAGTAATAAGCATCTGGTCTAATGCATCTAAATACCATACTTCTGAAACAGCCCCTAATGACACATAACAGTATGTCTCTAAATTCTGTTGCACAGCACAAATGTGTATTGCCAGCTGTCATTCATTTGTAATATCAAAGCATTCTTTAGTCATAAAGTTCATTCTACAAAATTATTATTGCCTACTATTAGTGTTCATTCATCCATTCATTTGCTGAACCTGTGTAGTCCAGTTTAGAAAAGCTGGAGATTTTTTTTTTCCAGTAAACATTAGGTGCAAGGTAGAAACCAAATGTGCTAGGTCATTCATTTCATTATTATAATTAATATTATTATTATTACTATTATTGGTAGTATTAATTGGATACAGGTAGATATAGATCCAAAACAATATAAGCAACCAGTTGACAACTTGAACTCAATAGTAAAAACAACAAAAGTAAAGAAGGTAAAGGTTTATTTCATCCTAAAGAAATATAAAAAAGAAGGTTTAAGACAACATTTCAGCTGTAGCCTTGTTTTTTTTTTGTTTATTTTTCTATTGTGTGAATAACCTTTACTTTTTTTATTTGTGGATGCATGCTGATGCAGCCCATCACTAACACCAAACAATTAATGTGACTTATTATGTGAAGAGGTTATATGGGATATCACAGAGGGTCATGACCTCAAACACCCTTTGCATGTGCATGCTTTGCAGACATCATTAAGGTCCAGCTTTGCTTATACCTTCCTGTCAGCTCCAGCTAGCTTTTTTAAGTAAAGGCAACTAGTTGCACCTGCAATCGAGCATTTGCAACACTTACAGACAGGTCATAAATCATTCTGTGCTATTGCTTGTATTTTCCATGAATTTACAGTAATAAAAAGAGAACCACTAATAATTTTAAGCTTCTTTAAAGGAGTCAGTAGCTACATTTTGCACTGGCATTTGTAAAACAGTACATTGAATATATACAGTAAGTCAGGGGGGAGATTTCAAATTATTCCCATCTTTCATTAATTTATCTATTTTAAGTACTCTTATACCAGTACAGAATCCTAAGGTGAAGAGCCTATCCCATCCATTTATGAGGTAAGGCATAAACCAGGCATGGATGGTATGCCAACAATGCTAAGGGGATACAGGATCACACTCACCCACACAGGGCCAATTTGGAGCCACCAGTAAATCTGAACTGAATGATCTGAGATATATGTAGATGTAACCTATGCAAATGGAAAGAATGTGTAAACCCCACACAGATGATATCCGAGCTGGATGTGTGCATCAGTATGCTTGACAATGGACTAATGTCTCATATAGGATTGTTTCCTATCTGGCACCCAATCCTGCCCATGATCCTAGAACTAGATGAAGGAAGTTTGGTAAATTGTGGATGCGTGAAATGTAAAGATGCCATGCAGACTAATGTTATAACATAACCCATAATACTATGCATCTGTTAAAACATATACTATAAGCATCATCTTGAAATATGCAAAATTTAAAAAAAAATTATATTGCACATTTGCAAAGTCTTAACTTTTTTTTTTTAAATTGTAGGAACTGCTGCTTTTCAGTTTTCCTTGATTAGTATGCTGTTTGTATGAAAATAAAAAAGTCACTCATCAGAAACTACAGTATGCTGCACATCTTTTGTTAATCACATAAATGGCATGTTAAGGCCTGTGTGTTTAAGTGTAAATGGTATGGCTGTAAGTAGTTATCAAGGACAGAAAATGGCACAGCAGCTGGCTACTGCAGCTGAGCAGGATGTTGTTATGCATCCAGTGCTGAGAAGGTCACATTTTCTTTCCTGACTTATAGAAAAACACATATGGCCAAACCAGATTTTTAAAGCTTGCAAGAATGGGTAACAAAATATGAATAACATTGTTGTGCGAATAAACCAATAGGCAAGATGAAATTAACATTTAATGACTGCTCATGAGCCCTTATAATTTGAATTTAGTGGTTATTTCCCATTACGTCTTACTAAGTAAGTTTTGAATTTACAAAGTATAATTTATAAAAAAAGTGGGTGACTGGCTGCTGGTTATCATTTTATCATTTTATATGCTTCAAGCCCACTTTACAATAATCAACTTTTTTTAAATTCAGTTTTGTGCTGTCCTACTAACAATTAAAAAAGGCAGGAACTAGTCCTACATAGTGTGTCTGTTCATCACAGGTTGAACTCCATCACAGAACTCTATCAAGACAGTTACTCTGAAAATGAGGTAAACCTGAATCATTATCAGGAAGAAAACACAAAGAACTACAACACCATATGTGTGGAAATGCAGCCACTAAATAGCAGGCGCCCTGTCTCAGTGAAGCAGCAATGCCTGTAGCTTCTCCACTACCCTACACACTAAATGAAAGGCAGTTTACAGAAAAAAGACAGATTTTTTGTTTGGCAGAAAAAGCACTGATAGCAGTAGTGGCTTACATTTGACTCTGTTAGGCAGCATTCTTGGAAGAGTTAGCAGTTTTTGTGTGAGGTTCTTTCAGTTTTCCAAAGAAATTCTATTGGTTTGCACAACTGAAACCCTACAGTGTCAGTGTGTATGTGCACTTGAGTTTGTTAATCCTCTTATGACTTGATATCTTTTCCGAGATATTCATTTTTTGTAATCATTTATGATACTTCCCATCAACGTAATTGATATACAATATCATTATGACGGACATGTGCCATTTTTAGTGTTTTCAAGAACTTTACTTTTCTCTTACACTAAAACGACATGCTGTTAAGCTTAGTGAACTCTCTGGATTTCCCCTGCTTAAGTTTATTTGTGTTGTGATACATCTGTTTGTCAGTTTCTGCTATGTAGCGAGGCCTTAACAAATATTTTGTGTGGTCTTGCTAAGGTGCATCTATTAGTCATTTACTAAAGGTTATGCTATATTATGCAACTTTTCCAGAATTGTTCAGTTTTACTCCTTATTTAAATAATTTTAGCAAATCAGAGGCAGTTGGTGTTGTGCTCCCGTGAAGTCAGTCACCTGATGTGACTGATTCCAACTAGTCCACAACTAGCTCCAACAAAAGTGTTTAGTCATAGGGGCAAGTTCTGTGTGCATGAATGCTGATAATCAATAAATGCTCTTCCTTGTAAGTACAATTATTATAATCAAGGTAAAGGTTACTTCATTGTCATCAGTAACTGTGTACACATACTGTGCATAGTGAGATGAGACAACATATCTCTATGAGCCACTGTGTAACATAGAGCAGTATACAAACAAAGTGCAAGTTGTGATAGAAGCAATACAATAAATAAACAATAGACGATAAATGCAATAGACAAATACATTAAATAAAGAAATAGATAATGGCACATTGTAACAGTGTACATTTTTATGCATTCAAATATCTAATGACTTACATCATGAAACTAGTTCAGTTTGGAGAACAAGAGCGGAAACTACGATTTAATTTTCCGTACGATAGAAGAGAGAAGAGACCATGTCTGGGAATGGTCTTTTGCAATGTTATAGCAGCATGTTTGATAAATGTTTTTCAGGAGAGGTAGAGGTGCACCAAATGGTATTTTGGACCTTGCAAAGTGAAGAGTAGTTCCCGTATTTTACATACTATAACAGAATGGAAAAAAGTAATTTAATAATTCAGGCAGAGAGTACAGCTAAACTTGAAGTAATGGTTAACCCTACATAAAAGCACCTACTCTGTCAGCCAGCACATTACTGGCTTTCAGAGAAAGTGGAGAGCATGAATGTGCTGAAAGACTGGCTTGCAGTGGCTAAATTAAGCACATCCAGTGACATTGTCCAGCAACTGCAGTTGGCTAGTCTCACATATCACACAATTTGAAGTTGTGTAATGTGATGTCCACTTTGTCTACTGTAAATTGTAATACATTGTGTTATTTGAAATGTTGATGAGTAATTTGGTGGAAACAGTTCGAGATTTAAATTACTCATTGATATGCTTTATATTTTTGCTGAGTATAATGGATGAAAAAAGAAAATCTAGTGTAGGTAAAAAGTTCAGCTTTGAAAATTGGCCTTTAGTTTAGTGTAGCACTGTGACACAGAGGTTAACCCTAAAGTTATGGGTCCAAATTCTTGCCTAGGAACTACCAGTGTGGGAGTTTCTGTGATATCCCGTGTAGTGGAAAAGTGGCCCCAACCTACACTCTGGACATCTGATAGATTATGAGCCAAATGGGATCAGAGAAGAGAATAGACCTAGACTAAAATTGAAGGGTGAAAGGTGAAAGTTTATTTACAAGAGTGCTGTACAACAAAAACACAGCAGCATCAGTCTGGCTTTGTTTCACAGTCCAGTCTTCTCATGTCTGATTAAGTTTTTGGGGTACTCTGATTTTCTTTTGACTTCCCAAAGATATTTAGACATGAGTAAGTGTCTACATAATTATACCTATTGATTAATTGGCACCCCATAAAAGGTTATTTCTAAAATACTGTGGGATATACACTGGCTCCCCTCAACCCTGAACAGAATAACTAGCGTAGATAATAGATAGATGATTAGGAATTAAAATAGGTCCCACCTAATTTGTTCTTTGTTACATAGACATAAATAAGAATCTATGTGTTGCAACATTTGAAAGAGGGCAAGAATTTTTCTGTAAGGAAAAAAAGATAAATTGATATTTAATTTGGACCTAGAAATGTACGGTTATGCTCCTTGAAGTTAGACTTGAGCATAAAGATTTAAGAAGAGAACATGGACCTACATATAATTTGCTCAAGCACACAAACTCTCACAAATATCTGAAACCAAACAAATCATCTTCAGCTCCTACTTTGAACATGGCAGTAAAGTCTTTGAACTTCTCCAGGGTTTTTTTACAATACAATTGATAGATAGATAGATTTTGAGACAGCAAAATCATTTTTCAAGTGCCTTTAACAGAAATCTTTTAAAAAATCAGTTAGGAAAAGGTTGCTTTAGTTTTATAGATGTGCATTGACAATCACTGCAAATGCTCATTAGACATTTTTACATCTGAAGTAATACTACATTTCATCAGATACAACAAAACAAAAGAGATTATATCTGTAGTTTAGTAAGCTGATTATGAAAATTAGCAGTTCAATCTCAGGGTCCCCTTATTTTGATACATTACTGGGGGAGACTAGAGCCTATTTTGTCATTTCTGGGTGTGAGGTTGGAACTATTTCTGAATGGGGTGCCAGTGCATCACTGGGTCAGGTTAGAGTGGCCAGAAGCTTAATCACACATCTTTGAGACATGGGAAGAAACTGGACTGTCCAGAGAAAGCCCCAACAGGTACGTAGAATGCAGAATGAACACAGATAGCGCCTAGGCCATACACACCTGGAGCTGTCCAGCAGCAGAGCTACCCAAAATAAAGAGTCACAACAGTAAATTCAGAATGCAGTGAAGGGTCAGTCTGGACTGTACGGTGGAGCCTTATGAGCAGTCGTAGTGAATCACTTCAACCGAGCTGGCACCAAAAAGCATCCCAGAGGGTTCTTATACATAGTTACAATGATTCCAATAAGGACTAAATGGTGAATAGCTATAGGTGGTCAAAATTGCCAAGTGAAAATGATATGTTTTATTAAGGCTTTCTACCAAGATTCCCTAGCTTGATAATGGCATTCTCTGCAAAAGGAGTCACACAAATGACACCTAATTTAAGCAAAAAGGCATCAATCTGAAATTGATTTGCTGCTGTGGCAAGATAATTAGGACATATTCTTCTCATATTAAGGGATTCTGGGAACACACTTCAGCAATGGTTATTTAATTATTCCTGCAAGTTATTCTATGGTATATAATTTTATGTGGGCAATGTGGACAGTAATTAAAAATTATCATTTTGACTGCACAGTGGCATAGAGGTTAGTACTGCTCTCTCACAGTTCTTGAATTATGGGTTTCAATTCTGGCTCAGCACTGTTTCTCTGTTTGAATTTATTTTTTGTTTTATGTTTCTAAATATGTTTTTTTCTTTCTTTTTATCTTATTATCTTTAATGATTATTTGGGTGTTCACTAAGAATTTCAATATAGTTTGTTCTTTGTGTCAATTATCTTTGTATCTTGTCTTTTGAGCCAAAGGGAGCAAGGCCCCAAAACTGCAGTTTAGAAAACATCCTAAGCTCTACATGGACCTGAGTTACCTCAGCAACTGTTCTGCTTTTGCTGTTCAGGTCATTTTGAACTGCCTGCTTTCATAACTGCTTGCCTTTTTATTCTTTTGGTTTTGTGTCTTGGATTTTGATTATGATTTTCACATTTGGATTGTGGACTTGGCTCTGTTCTATACTGTTGGGCCTCTAGGCAATCTTTTGTGTAGGACAAGTAAGCCACAATATTAATTAACAAATTAAGATCATTTAATAAAACATCCTGCAGCAAGTAAAGTAATATTTTTTCAATACAATTTTATTGATCATATTTCAAGCAGCTATTCTTATACCTAGCCTTTAGGAGTGGTCAGAAGGCTGCATTAATGGTTTACATATCTGAGAAAAACAAGAAATGCAAAACTCGCACACTGAAAAAAATGCATATGCAAAAAGTAGAAAAAAACACTAAATAAGAGTTGTTTTACTTTTATTTTGTAAAAAAAAATCTGCCATCTGTGTAAGCATAATGTACTTGACAAGATTTCTTAAAATAAGCTAAATAATCTTAAATACACATTTCTTCATAAGTCAATAAATCTTACAATAAGGGAAACAAGATTTAATGGCTTGATATAAAATCTTTGCATTTGCTTAGATATCATTTTTTGGAGTGATACTGTTTTCCAGTAGTTTAAACAATGGTGTTTATGAGTAAAATTAGATGCCAATAAACAAATTTTCCAATTTGTTCAACATAGTTTTTTTAAAACAATAGACAAGTTTCAAAATTGAATGAAAGTTCACAACAAATATAAGTAATTGTGAAAAAGTACAATATTAAGAAATTTGTTTTGAATTTCCACACTTTATTTATTTGTTTGTTTGTTTTTGTATGAGTAAACTCTAAAATTATTAAGAATCCTTGTTTTTATTAATTTGAGGCAGGGATTGCACAGTTTCTCTGTTCCTTTTTAGTCTTTATAACCGTGGGCCCTTATACGGCTGTACAGGATACAAAGCCTGCTCCTAAAGTTCTGAGGGCCAGGCTTACCTTATGAGACAAATCCTGGTATTTCTTAGGCCTGATATTGGAGTTTGAGGCCTACTTTGAAGACTCTTTTTCTTTGTTAATTTCTGTCTAATTGGTACTGATGTGGTTCTTGTAACCAAAGAAATGTAATTAGCTTGCATTTTTTTGGAACTCTTCACTTGTGATGAACAATATTGTACAAATGTCCTACAACACATCTTCCTCCAGACTGATGTTTACTCAATTATGTTGACCCTTTTGCAAGTTGCTTTGGATAAAAGCAAGTAAATGTTAATGTAAATGTACTTTGAGTTTTGTGAGTAGCCAAGCTGGGGCTTAACTATCAATTATCCTATAACAGATAAATCATTTTCCGAAAACTGACCTAGTCAGCTATTAATACATTTTAACACTTATGTGTCATGTATGTTATACCTGCATTTTTATCACTCTTTAATTTAATATTGTTTTTTATCAGTATGCTGCTGCTGGAGTATGTGAATTTCCCCTTGGGATTAATAAAGTATCTATCTATCTATCTATCTATCTATCTATCTATCTATCTATCTATCTATCTATCTATCTATCTATCTATCTATCTATCTATCTATCTATCTATCTATCTATCTATCTATCTATCTATCTATCTATCTATCTATCTATCTATCTATCTATCTATCTATGCTCTTCCCACCCATATCTTCAGTAGCAGTCTCAATCCAATATCTGACTTAGGTAAGCAAGGCAGTACCTTGTTGTGTATGGCAAGCTGTGCATACCATTGTGAGTTTGCAAACTTTGAACATCCACAAAAGAGAGGGGAACTGAAACAGACTAATGTAAATACTTCTAGTTTATCCAAGTCCACAATCAAAAGAGTAGTCAATCCAGGCAGAAGGTCATACATATGAATGAACACATTCAAAAACTCTAAGACAAAAAAGCAGTCCCAAAAAACAGATTTAGGTTAAACATTACATAGGCAAACACAGGAAAAAAAACACTAAGGGAAATATGACCATGGCTTAGTGGAAGAACATGGTTCACTAGGCCACTAACCAAGCTCCCCCTTTCTAATTCCTTTGTTCCATTCATCATGTAACTGGAGTTGTATAGCAACAGTCACAAATGTGAGAAGTAAGGGCAGAGCCCCAGGAACCTCTTGACAGTACGGATTTGTACACATTGCCTTTCATAGTGTACAAGTTACTAGAAAAGTGTTATGCATTTTAGTATAAGCTGTCAACAGATGGAAGAACTATCCAGGAATATTTGGAAAGGGAATGAATCTAAATGTCACTATTTACCACACTTTTAAATAATAAATGATGGATTAGATTAAGCGTGTTTGAGAATGTTATGTTACGTTTTATTTGAATTGTAAGGTTTAAGATCTCCAGAAGTACAAGCTTCATCTTTGTAGGTACATTTATCAGATTAAGTACAGAAATAATACATCTGGGTGGCATGGTAGCACAGTGGGTAGCGCTGCTGCCTCGCAGTTAGGAGACCCGGGTTCGCTTCCCAGGTCCTCCCTGCGTGGAGTTTGCATGTTCTCCTCGTGTCTGCGTAGGTTTCCTCTGGGTACTCCGGTTTCCTCCCACAATCCAAAGACATGCAGGTTAGGTGCATTGGCAATCCTAAATTGTCCCTGGTGTGTGTCTATGTGTAGGCGCGCCCTGCGGTGGGCTGGCGCCCTGCCCAGGGTTTGTTTCCTGCCTTGCACCCTGTGTTGGCTGGGATTGGCTCCAGCAGACCCCCGTGACTGTGTAGTTAGGATATAGCGGGTTAGATAATGGATGGATGGATGAATAATACATCTGGGGGCCCTGGATTTAAAAGACTTAATAATTGCCATGAGTAAAAAAAGAATTTCCCTATTAAAGGGCAGGAGGATTCTCTGTTTCTTATCAAGGTCTAAACTTATAGAGTTCCCCACTTTGTGTTGCAGGCAAACACAGTTTGAAAAAAAAAAAAAAAAAGTAGTGATATGAGAAATATTATGGTCCTCTTGTGAATGGCCATTAATAAATGTGATTCATTTTTTCATAGGGGGCTGAAATGTGTACTCCGTAGGCCCTGCAATTTATTATATAGGTAGGTTTTATTATGCTGTTGTATTTTGGCTTACTTCCCACTAATGTCCCTTCTTTCTGTGCTTCCCTGCCAAAGTGGGGGCAACATCTGGAAATGATGTAATTTTAAAGATAAGTAATTTCAGGGAAAACATCACAGAGATAGAAGCAGGTGTAAAATAAATCTTTAAAGCACATCTTCCTTTGCTAATGAGGGACACAAAGTATTCTGAGAGCAGGTGCTCTCATGCAGGTGTTATTGTCAGCTTAATTAAGAAATTAACATGCCTGTTCAGGACTGTGAGCAAAAATGCCAGGTAGCCGTGTTGTCTGTTTAATGATTATGGCTAACACAGCAGGAAGATAAGTCCTTAATGGTTTTGAAAGATGCAGGAACTTTAGTGACAAATACACTTTGACTTTGTAATCTAAGGTGACACTGGCAGGAAACTCATAGTACAGGATATCATCATTAAAGAGCAAATGTAGTTGGGAGCACAAAGATCTTGATCATGTTTCCCAAGTATCTGATCAAAATACAAGCCTAAAGAGTTCAGAAGTACTCTAAACTATCAGTATAAGGTATGAATGGCAGCAACAATATATCTCTTAAAAAGCTGTATTGAGTTTAAAGATCATATCAGAGTTAACAAAACACAGTTCAGACAATGATGCAATCAGTACAGCATTCCAAACATTGATGGTTAAAATTTGGTTACCTCAAGTCATAATCAAGACTCATCGCTCCTCTATGACCCAATTTATAGTGATATGTGAAGAAAAGAGCTCATTATAAGACAGATGGTTGTGCTCAGTAAGGAGCTCTACCCTGGTATTAACAGCAGCAAAAATAGGTGAAGCTAGCCGGAAGTCTCTGTGCACATTTTCATTCCTTTTGTTATTTGTGCACTTGCTGGAGAGAAGACATTGTGTATTGATTGTAACATCATATTTCAGATGGGTAAATGTGTGTTCCCACAATTTTCTTCAAGCAGACATGTAATGAATTTGTGAAAGAAAATCCCACTTTCAGCGCCCCATTAAAACACAAAATTCAGCAATTGTTGAAAAAGTTGCGCACTACATGTTTTATGAATAATGCACTTAAACCAAGAGACTTTTTCATGCGTACTTCAGAGTTTGTAACTAACATTTCAGATCATATGGAAGGCCATGTAAGTCTCTGTGACAGTTATGATTATAGCTACATGTGTCAGAAAAGTCAACTCCACATGCACCACCCAGTATTTATTTGTGTATTCTGAAACACCAAAAAAGAATCAGACCAGAGACAGAGGCTTGGAAAGCCTATTTTAGAACTGCATCAAATAATTCTTGCAAAATTCTGAAAAAGCTGTGCACTGTTCCTCACAGTTCAAATTTGACTTTTTTTTACCTAATTATAGGTAATGTGGAATAATGTAGGTTATGGACTGTGAATTAGTATTGATTCATTTGAGTAAATCAAACCTCATTTAAGAAGAGATAAGATAAAATAAGATAAGAAAAATGGCTTATACTTTAGAAAATTGCAAAAGACGTTTTTGTTGCACATTCTTATCCTTTTTGGTATTACGCCAAAAAATGTTTGATAGTGATTGTAAATACAACATTTCCTAATAGATAAGTGAATTTTTATTCCCAAAAATAGTCTGAGGGTTAGACAATCCCAAAACATATATTTTAGCAAAGCTGGTGCTTAATGTCATCATTCACAGTTAGTGTTCTGTCCCTGATATATTTCAAACAGTTTTTGTCAAGATTCTGTAAGTGTATGAATTGTACTGTTTTAATCTGACATATACAATGCTTTACACAAATTTTAAATGATGTAAATTGTGAATGGTTGGTTTAATTACCTATTGGAGATTGTAATTTAAAGACCCCTTCCCTGTTGTTGTCTAGAATCACCTATGGGTACCTTGAAATGAGTCAATAGAGTCTAGAAATACTACCAATATCTTCACCATTACTTTTAGCAAAGTTCCTACCATTTACACTGAGTAAGTAATGTGTTTTTAAAATTATTTTTAAGGTAAAGTTGTTCAAACAGTTCACCTTGTCTATACAGAGATCTCTAAATTTCCTGATACCAAATTACTTGTTTTATCATAAAACAAAATAAGTGAACATGCCTGTTCAATTGAATGTATTGTCACTATACCTTATAGTACAATTAAAAGCATATGTTGCTGTCGCACTGGTACAGAAGAATGCAACAACAATATAGTACATTATACAATAATGCAACACAATTATTAAACATCAATGACAATGAAAAAATCAGTACATATGAAAAATGTTTCAAGTTAAAAATACATAAATAAATATCAGATACTGTGGTGGGTTGGCACCCTGCCCAGGGTTTGTTCCTGCCTTGTGCCCTGTGTTGGCTGGGATTGGCTCCAGCAGACCCCTGTGACCCTGTGTTCGGATTCAGCGGGTTGAAAAATGGATGGATGGAAATATCAGATATATACATGTAATGTTTATCAGACATAACTAACAATCAGGCAATACAAGTAACTGTTCCATGGATGGTCATAAAACTGAGTCAGAAATACAAACCAGTTGGTAATGCAGGTGTTTATATACTGTTCAAAAAAATTAAAGAAACACTTTTTAATCAGAATATAGCATCAAGTCATTGAAACTTCTGGGATGTTGATCTGGTCATTTAAGTAGCAGAGGGGTTGTTAATCAATTTCAGCTGCTTTGGTGTTAATAAAATTAACAACAGGTGCACTAGAGGGGCAATAATGAGACGACACCCAAAACAGGAATGGTTTAACAGGTGGAGGCCACTGACATTTTTCCCTCCTCCTCTTTTCTGACTGCTTTTTCACTAGTTTTTTATTTGGCTACGGTCAGTGTCACTATTGGTAGCATGAGGCGATACCTGGACCCAACAGAGATTGCACAGATAGTCCAACTTCTCCAGGATGGTACATCAATACGTGCCATTGCCTGAAGGTTTGCTGTGTCTCCCAGCACAGTCTCAGGGGCATGGAGGAGATTCCAGGAGACAGGCAGTTGCTCTAGGAGGGCTGGACAGGGCCGTAGAAGGTCCTTAACACATCAGCAGGACCGGTATCTGCTCCTTTGGGCAAGGAGGAACAGGATGAGCACTGCCAGAGCCCTACAGAATGAGCTCCAGCAGGCTACTGGTGTGAGTGTCTCTGACCAAACAATAGAAACAGACATCATGAGGGTGGCCTGAGGGCCAGACGTCCTCTAGTGGGCCCTGTGCTCACTGTCTGGCACAATGGAGCTCAATTGGCATTTACCATAGAATTCCAGAATTGGCAGGTCCACCACTGGTGCTCTATGCTTTTCACAGATGAGAGTATGTTCACCATGAGCACATGTGACAGACGTGAAATGGTCTGGAGAAGCCATAGAGAATGTTATGCTGCCTGTAACATTGTTTAGCATGACTGATATGATGGTGGGTCAGTGATGGTCTGGGGAGGCATATCTATGGAGGGACGCACAGACCTCTACAGGCTAGACAACAGGACCTTGACTGCCATTAGTTATTGGGATGAAATTCTTGGACCCATGGTCAACCCTATGTTAGTACAGTGGGTCCTGGGATCCTCCTGGTGCATGACAATGCCTGGCCTCATGTGGCGAGAATATGCAGGCAGTTCCTGGAGGATTAAGGAATTGATAACATTGACTGGCCCCCACGGTCGCCTGACCTAAATCCAATAGAACACCTCTGGGACATTATGTTTTGGTCCATCCGACGCCGCCAGGTTTCACCTCAGACTGTCCAGGAGCTCAGTGATGCTCCTGATGATATCTGGGAGGAGATCCCCCAGGACACCATCCGTTGTCTCATTTTCAGGCATGCATACAATCATGTGGGGGCCATACAAACTGAGTATGATTTTGAGTTGCTGCAATGAAATTTCAGCAAAATGATTAGCCTTCTGCATTATTTTTTTCACTTTGATTTTCGGGGAGTGTTTGAATTCAGCCCTCAGTAGATTGATAATTTTCATTTCCATTAAACGATGTGACATCCTTTCATTTCTAACACATTACCCAATCCATATCAGTATAGATATCCAGCATGATTTTTTCCCATTGAGATCTGATGTGTTTTCAAAACATTCCTTTAATTTTTTTTAACAGTTTATTATGGTGTCTTGAACACAGGTCAACCAGATATTGGTATGCAAATTAACAGCTTGATGTTCTAGGGGTAGTAACTGTTGACAGTCTAGTGGTGTGATTGTTGCAGAAGGCCAGGGGCCCTGCCTGGCCAGGATGCCAATATTGTGGAAGGGGGAAAGAGCATAGTCAGGGCATTATCTCCCTCAAGGCACTGGAGGGCAACCCTCTTGGGTTGCTGTAAACCATGTATTTCCACAGTGCATGCTGGGAGTTCACTTCATCCCTGTTGGGTTCTGTTAATGCTGTCAGGGGGAGCTGCGGAAGCCGCAGAGCCCTACTGTGAGAGTACCTAGGAGTGAATCCAGATCTTGCTAAAAAGCCACCTGGAGCACTCCCAGGTTCAGCTTAAAAGGAGCTGCCTGCTTTCATTTCAAAAATCCATAGTCGGAGGGAGAGGACAACACTTGCTGAAGGAGAAGTGAAGGAAGTGAGAGAAAGAGAGAATGTGAGAGAGCCAAGGAAGAAAAAGAAAAGAAAGTACAGTGGAACCTCGGTTCACGACCATAACTCGTTCCAAAAGTCTGGTCGTAAACTGATTTGGTCGTGAACCGAAGCAATTTCCCCCATAGGATTGTATGTAAATACAATTAATCCGTTCCAGACCATACGAACTGTATGTAAATATATATATATTTTTAAGTTTTTAAGCACAAATATAGTTAATTAAACCATAGAATGCACAGCGTAATAGTAAACTAAATGTAAAAACATTGAATAACACTGAGAAAACCTTGAACAACAGAGAAAACTAACACTGCAATAGTTCACGCTATAGCGCTACCAACCGCTGGCTAAAAACACTTTTTTTTCATGAGTTTTAAGCACAGGGCAAAAAAATGGACATTTGAAAAAATCCGTAATTTAATAAACCACCAAGAAAAGTAACATTGCAACAATGCATGCTACGAACCGATCGCTGTAAACAGAAGTGAAAACAAAATCAAGCCCAGTGCATTCTTTAACTGCCTTTCTACCTTATGTGTCCAGCTCTCTCGCGCTGCCTGTGTGCGTGCGCGTCTCTCTCTCTCGTGCTGCCTGTGTGTGTGCACGGCTCTCTCTCACACGGCCTGTGTGTGTGCGCATCTCTCTCTCGTGCTGCCTCTGTGTGTGTGTGTGTGGCGCGCTCTCTTGCTCTCTCTCTTGCTTGCTGCACAGGAAATGCACAGGGACAGACTGAACATGTACAAACTGAAAGGGAAACTGGCTTGTTCATATACCGAGTGTGTGGTCATGAACCGAGGCAAAAGTTTGGCGAACTTTTTGGTTGTAAACTGATTTGTACGTGTACCGAGACGTTTGTGAACCGAGGTTCCACTGTACTATGTGCTCTGTATTGTACTGTGCTGCTTGTGGGAATGGTTCGGGAAGCATTTCCACTGTAAATAAATGTGTGTGTGATGCTGAAACTTGTGCCTGGTGTCTGTCTGTGTCAGGTTTGGGTGGCTGGTATGCACCCTGCAGGCCACACTAAAATATTGCTTGCTTGTTTTCAGTTGAGTAGCATATTAAGTTTTTCAGTCCTGTTCATCTAATTTCTCCAAAACAACATCAAGGCTAGTTTTAAAGGTCTCTAAAGTCCTACTCTGTACCATACTACTTGATAATTCATTCCATTATGTCAATGAAGTGAAGTGTATTTGAAATGTATTTATATGAAATAAAACTTCTATTGTTTGTGTGAAATTCACCATCAAACATTTTCTATCTCTATCTCCATATTCTTGTTGAAGAACTCATCTAAACTAATAAAAGGCAAAGCCCTCACTCACTGACTCACTCATCACTAATTCTCCAACTTCCCGTGTAGGTAGAAGGCTGAAATTTGGCAGGCTCATTCCTTACAGCTTACTTACAAAAGTTAAGCAGGTTTCATTTTGAAATTCTACGCGTAATGGTCATAACTGAATCCAACTTACGTACCTATATATATCCATAGCCTGCAGCTCGGTCGCCGCGTGAGACGGGGTTTCGTCCTGCGTCCTTTGTCCCCCGGCCTCCCACGTAGTTGGCTGCCTACCTATATTGCGTCCCCCATCCCCACGCCTCCCACGTAGTTGGCTGCCTGCCTATTTTACACGTTTGGAGAACCACCAATGCCTCTTAAACATCTTAGATTAACAGGTGACGATTTGAGTAGTGGACACTTTGATGTTTACGAATGTTTCAACTCTCAAAAGCTGGATGCGAAGTTATCGATGAAACCGGTTGTATGCTTACAACGCTTGACAGATGCCGAATGTCACTTCAACACAACAAGTCCTGCAAATACTAACGTAATTGAAACAAACCATGAAACTCAAACCAATTATGACAGCAGCAATCCAAGCTGTTTGAAAAGAGTAACAAGGAGGCGTTGTGGTACATTTTCTGATGCAGCTAGATGGAAACAACTTTGTGACGCTGCCGCCAAATACTCGCAGAAAAATCCCCAAGTTAATAGACACACTGTCGCTAAATACTCGCAGACAAATCCACAAGTTCATAGAGACGCTGTCGCTAAATATTCACACGCAAATCCACAAGTTAATAGAGCTTCTGTTTCTAGGTACGATCCCAATAATAAAAAGCGGCTCATACGAAAAAAACAGGTTTGGCTCAAAAAAGCCGATAGTGGATTTGCGTATAGCCACCGAAACTTTGTAATGGCAAGAGACTTCAGGTCACGTGTCTGGCAAAAGAACCTAATTGAGGCAACTATTTTTGCTGGCAGTGGCTCAGGGGAGAGTGTTTTTATTCCTCGCATCCCCGTTATACCCTCTGATCTCCCATTTCAATTCAAATGTCTCCAATTTCCAGTAAGGCTGTGCTTTGCAATGACAATTAATAAGTCTCAGGGACAAACCCTACAAAAGGTTGGCATTGATTTGAGGCAAGATTGCTTTTCACATGGCCAACTGTACGTTACAGGCTCAAGAGTAAGCTCAGCGCACAGCTTGGTCATATTACAACTGGAGGGCCGAATTGACAACGTGGTATACAAAGAGATCCTTGACAAATAATTATTTGTATATTTTCCCTCAGTTTAAAAATGTTTACATTTCTTCTTAATAACAATTTTAAGGCAGTACTTTGCCGCTGCGAAGCGCGGGTATTTTGCTAGTTTTAAAGATAAATGCTGGAATCCACTGTACTAATAAACCTGTCTAATTTTAAACACTTCAGTGATGTTGCATCTTACTCTCTGTTCTGTTACATTGAAACAGTCTTCTTCTTCAGTCTTTTCCTTATACATCACAGTCCCTGAATCAGGCTAGTTGCTTTTCTCTGGATTTTTTGTAGTACTCGTATGTCTTTTTTGTAAAATGGAGCCCAAAACTACACACAATAATTTAGGTGAGGCTTCACAATCTTAAGTATAACCTCCCTTTATGTGTACTCTACATATCATGCCCTATAACATGACATTCTATCAGCTTTTTCAAATGATATCTGAGATAGTCGAGAGTTCTTTATTGGTATCTCTTATCATAAATGTCCAGTATGGATGGAAGCTATACTTCATTGAAACAATGGGCACTTTTATCCCCTTTCTGTAGTGTATAATGGCTGACACCATGCAGGTGCCATAGCAGACCGTAAAATTATCCTTCAAAATTTGCATCTCTACATATTAGTGAGGATCTGGTAGACTTTCCCTTGCTTGTCAGAAAGTAAAGGAGTGAAATGAGCCTTCTTAGTAGGATTTATGGTGTTGAAGGACCATTGGAGACTCCCAATGATGTGGATGCACTTTGAGAAATATCCTTTAAAAAAGTAAAAGACTGTTATACAGTACCAGGTTCTGCTTTGACAATGTTCAGATCATGAATTGTGTTCATTACCATTGAGATTCTGTGCTTTGCATCATTCAAGCTCATTTTTCTGTAAAGTTTTTGTTTATCTATTGTGTTTTCTCCTGAAAATTAATTTGAATGCCATTTAATTTTTAGTAAGTTTTTAGTGCATCACCAGTGGGTTTGCATATTTTGTGAATTTAAAAGCAATATCCAAAATGTTCACATAGTCAAAGTCAAAGGACTTGATTAGTGTAAAAGATCATTTGAAATATGTCCAAATTAAGGTGAGACATTACTGGGTCAGGAAGTGAACAGACAGAAATGGAAAGCCAAAGGGTTTATTCACAGTAGAAAGATATGCATAGCAACAAGCAAATTGGAAGGCTAATGACTGAATGATTTCAACCATTATAGACAGAGGTGTTTCCTGGGATAAGCCAGAGATAAAGAGCCTCATTTAATTTGTAGTAAATATAAGCATATTGCAAAACATAATTAAGTGAAGCTGGATGTCTGCTGCTTCTGGACCTTGCAGCATTTTGGCTAGTACATAGTAACTAGCTTAATTCACATCAGCCATTTATCAGTTTCCTAAAGGACTGAATAATGACCTTTGCTTATAAGGAACAATTTTCATTTGCAGAGTATTAATTTTTAAAAAATATTTCTATTTGATTATATTGCAGCACAGTATAGACTATTAGCTATATTTTCTATTTGCTTAAAAGTTATGTTTTTTGTGTTTCCAATTTGGTCAATGATAGTTGTGTCGCAGAAAGAAGGGATGGAAGGTGGAAGAGGTTGACAAATCAATTCTCAATTTAGGGCCCTGGTTAATTCTTTCTGTATTTCTTGTTGTGGATAATTGGGAGCTCCTAAACTGTCTCCAAACCCTGACCTAAATTAAGAAGTTCAATGTATACAAAAAACACACTTTTACTAAATAAAACTAAATTATTTAAGCCCATATCCTATATAAAGCATGCTGATTCAAGAGTCAAATATTGCAAATGTGTCAGCTAGTTCCAAAGAATGACCCAGGGCTGGGGACTTGGACCCTAAGTAGTGGAGGCATTATTTTGAAAAAGTGTATTCTTGTTGTATAATTACTACTGACTGACTGTTGTCAGCAGTGCTTATTGCCAGTAGCAGCCAAGTTGATTTAATATAAATTAATTTTTCAGCACTAACGTTCATTTGAGTGCACAAACATTTATAATACATTCACCTGTTCAGAGCTTGCTCTACTTGAATAAATACATTGAGGAATGATGCCAGATGCAACATGAATAACACATACCAAGCTGTACACATAAGTTAGCACATAGAATGTAATAATATCTGATTGATAAAGAGAAACCAGTTACACTTACATACTGACCATGCAAAAGTCTTTCATAAAGCAATATATATTTGGTTAGTCACACAACACAAGGTGATCATACAATGTATAGTAAATGAAAAATAATTTCATTTTCTAAGCTTTCCTAAGATAGTCAGGTTATCCAGTCTAACACCTTCTGAACCTCTCTTATGCATCTCTGGCCTCTATTTCTTGCTTCTGTTAAGCTCTTCCCAACACCTCCTGTGCTATTCTAAACTAGAAGTGACTTTATTTATTTTTCTAGAGTCACTTCAGGCCCTACCCAAAATTACACTTAGGTTATTGATGGGTTTACATTTAGACCAAGGGCACTAGGATAGAATGTCTAGTAATTCCTGTTTTCCCTGCAACTGTAGACCTTATTCTTGCTTTGAATGCAGTTGCCCAGGCTGTACTAGCCCTAGGATCATTATTTTATCTTGCACTGGCAAGATGACTGGTATAATCCTTGCTAGACAATGTTTCTTTTCCCATGATAGAGCTTGACTGTACCTGTCTCTTCTTTGTAGCACTCCCCTGTTTCTATATAACAAAGTGTGACCTGTTAACCTACAATAGTGCTAATACATGCTCAGTTAATTACATTAAAAATAAGTACTGAAAGTCATCCTGTCTGTCTCTCTGCCAGTTATCTCAGCATGTCTCCCAAAACACAGTCACATTGCTAATGAAGAGGCCTGAGTGATATTGGACACAAAGCGTTATTCACACAGGATCCTTCATCTGTTGAAAATGGGGTTTTATTTTAACTTTGCTTACGCACTAAAAACATCTCTCATGCTGATTGCTGTTCTTTAGACTATAGTTATAATTTTTAAAATCAATGTGTCTGAAGAATGTCTTAGTTGCTCTCTTGTATTTAATGTAACAGCTGAGTCAATGTTGTATGTTCTTTTGAATTGTTTCTGCTCCAGCAGAAGGTCAGTGTACCATATGCAGGGACTTACCAAAACAACAGGGTTCATCTTTAAAATATCAAGTTTGCAATTGTGTTCTTTCATGGGTTCACACACGTGCCGCAAGCCTTCTCAGTTCACATATTTGTACTGTGTTAACTGCTGTTGGCAAGCCATGAACCCACTACCTCTGTATTCTAATGGCCCACTATATCACCCTTTTTGTCAGTGTGAACTAAAAGAGAAACTCTCTTAACCCTAGGCACAAGGACAGGCAGTAAGTGGAGTGCTTCCTAGTGATGTCAACTGGGCTCATTCCCTCGTTCAACTCCCACTCTATTGTGCAGCTCTGCAGCAACAACACACAATGGGAGACAGGCAGTGGTTATCGCTACAATGTCACTGTTCATTGTTGAAGATTTAAATCCTGGCCTGGGCTCTGCCTTTGTCAAATTTGCTCATTACTGATATATCTGCTTACGTTTTTTTTTTTCCCACATCCCCTAGACGTGCATACAGTTTTATGAGTAAGGCAAGTTGGTTATTTGATGGACTGCTGTCATGTCCAGAGTTTTTTGCTGTCTTGTATTCAATTTTTACTAAGGTACCTATAGACCCCCCGAGTGACCCTTAAGTCAATGAAGTGAATATAAAAATGTATGAATTGTTGGGCATCTTAGTGTGATTTTTTTGTTCATTTTTGCTTTTATTACTTTTTTTCAAGTAAATTGTTTATACATGTAGAGTTATTAAGATGATGTAATTTCAATACCATTTTAAAATGGGTTTTCACTTAATATGCTGCTATTTTACACTTAATTTGCCTTACCATGGCTATTATTTAAGACAGTGGTGGTAACGATGTTATCCTAGCTTTGGAATACTGCCAACAAACTCACCATTACTTATTCTGTATGGTATGTTGTTAGGGATGTTTTTCTTGTAGTTTGAGGTTTTTAACTTTTGTTTTTTTTTTTAACTTATTTGATAGATATTTTTGTCTTTGGTTTTGGCCTTTAGTCTGCCTTTCTGATCAAGTCTCTGTCATTCCCCAGAAAATCTTGCTTTTCATCTCCTTGTTCTCTAAACTTCCTTCCATCACTTTTAACACTTCCTGCTACAGTGTGTCACAACAGGATTGTGGAATACATTTTGTGATTTCTGCATATGATTTACAGCAAATTTGAAAGAGAAACACCCCCATCCTTCTTTAATAATCCCTTCAAACATAAAGTTCTTTCCAAGGAACTCTTTGTATTTCTTAATAAATAGTGGATAGTCTTTACATGCAAATCTGCAATAGCAATTCATATATGTCCTTGTTGTACAATTCTCTTTAGAAAATTTGTTGCGTTTGCTATTTGAATATTCTTATAATTATGTCAAATGTCATTTTTTGTTTTTCATTGTTTATTTCTCAATGTTTTAATAAACAAAATTATTAAACCTTTTTTGTCATACTTAATACTTGTTGTTTCCTGCTGTGTAAATGCTGCAAATTTTATTAGATTTTCACATTTCTGCTGTGACTTCACCTTTCATTGACAAGTTAGCATGTCCAGTAGGGTGTAATAGTAGTGAAAATATATGGATCGCTCCCTGTGGAAATTCTTTTCCATTATGTAGGAGTCTACTTGATAAAGTAATATTCCCACTTGGCACCCTGGCCTAGAACTGACAAAACATCACAGTCATGATTCACATATATTTTTTATACCTCAAAGGCCAGTACATCATTCATGATTAAGTGTTTTATTCAAAATAAAAACTGTATTTTTGTAAACAAAAGTTATTAGGAAAATTTTACTATTTTTTAAAAGAAATCCTGCAAATGAGTGCAAGGATATTCACTCCAGATATCATTAGAGGAACCATGACAGATGACAGTGTTCTATTATTGATCAATTGTAGCTTTCACATCCATCTGAACATATTTGCAAGTAAGTTAAAATTTTCTTTAATCTAAATCAAATACAACAACAAAGACTCTACACATGGGAAGAAGGTTTGTCATGTGTATACTAAATAACTTGTGATCATTTTGAAATGTGCAAATGCACACAAAAATGACAGAAAAGATAAGAAACCTGCATATATTCACACTGAAACTTGAAGCCACCAGAGTCACAGATAATAGACTTTAGGCAGGTAAATAAGCCAAAAACAAAGAGTACCGATAATGGAAGCATGCTATAAACCACTGTGTAGTGTGGATGAGGAATTCAGTTCTCTTATAATATTCTCAGTGACTAATGTAAACCTGTCTACAAAACCTTTGACTTTATGTGAATTCCATATATATTAATCTGTACTAAATCAGGGTATAGGACAGAACAAAACTGATACGTTATCAGTCTAAAACTACAGAACTACTGAACTCTTTACAGTATGTGAAAGAAAGTGTAGTGTAGAGTAAAGGTGGTATAACAGCCAGACTGCCATAATAAAACAAATCTTATCAATTTGAGAAAAAATATACAACACATATTTGGAAACACTTGATTTCTGGACTTTCAAGGTAAGAAGTTAGATCTTGATGAGAATTCTAAAATGAACAAGAACCCACAGTCAAATCAAAGAAAAGACTGTCTACTTTTTCACCTGTCCACATATTTTTCTTCTGTATGTGGACCATATTAGCTATAACCAGTCATTGTCATTGCAAAAATCCAGAGGTTGCAATCTCATTGAGAATCTTCTACCTACAAAAGGAGCATTTTGACATTGCAAGAAAATAAATTGTTGCACCGTCAAAAAACATCCAGCATTTACCTGTCTAACAGGGGCATGGTATTAAGTGTCATGAAAATTGTTTATGAAAGATATAGAAGATACAGTACTTAGTTTTTTACCATTTGTAGAACTCCCTGCAAAGAATCATTTGTCATAAAAAATTTTTTAAGATTTAGATGGTGGTACAATGGTCCTGTGCTCGGTCATTCTCTCTGTGGACTGTTTGGTCACACATTCCCTCTGTTTATATGTGGGTTTTTGTCCAGGTATTCCAGTGTTCCATACCTGTCACAAATATATACATGAGGCAACTTTTAATTGGCCCCAGTGTGAATAAGTGTTTGCCCTGCAATGGGCTTGCACCCTGTTTTGTCATGAACAGGTCCAATGGTGACCCTATTCTCTTGTTATGATCTTTATATGAAACTGAGTATCTTCAAGCCTTTAACTCTT